>NC_079159.1:40352565-40956732 GCF_947563725.1 Argiope bruennichi | reverse complement strand
TCATAAGACCTTCATTAGGGAGTATGTTTGAAAGATTTGAGGTGATCCCTCCCACTACCTTTTTCAGCTATTTATAAAGCTAATCAGGGCTGCTAAGATTTCAACCAGATAGAAATGGCAGTCAAATTCTACTGTGCAAAATGGTAACTAAAAATGCATTTTAAATTATTTGTATAACTTTTGCAAATAAAATTTAAAAAAAACGGAAATAAAAAATAACTAATTACAATTCTAATGCAAACATGGTAAGATCTACGTCATAGGCAAGTAAGAGGATAATGAATAGATATCTTAATACATCACACCTTGGAAATGACATAACCTTGCAGGAAACAATGTCATTTATTCATATGACATGACAGGAAATATCACAAAGAGACTTTATTCATTTTAATTTTTTCCTCATCTGGAAAGATTAACTAAAGCTTAACTTCTGTGTATCATTTCAAACAAACTGAGATCCCTTGAAACAAATGGATAAATTGAAATTATGTAAGATGAGAGAGAATTATTGCAAATTTCAAAATGCGTATTTAGTGCAATATAACTTACTTTTTTTTTTTACTTTCTTATAAAAAATATTTAAAGAGGAAATATTATAACCTCTTAAAATGCTGCTAAACGTTGTAAAACTGTTATAAACGCTTCAACAATGGGATTTTAAAGAGACTTCACGTCCTCTTTTTATAAAAGCGAGCATTGGCCATATACATCAGAGAACAACACAATAATATAAAAACAGAATAAACTAATTGAATGAAATTTCATATTTGTTTTTTGAATAAATTACAAATCTTATTAAATTTCGAGCAAAGTCTATCTATCCATCCACTCAAGTGTACGTGTGCCCTATAAATTTAAAATCTAGGAATCTAGCTTGATGAAATTTAGCGCATAATTTTATTATAAGCCTTAAAGTGTCAGATTTTGCACCAACACTAGAACAAGTTCACTGTCTGTCGAAATTGCAATAGTTAAACACACACATAAATTTAAATAGATGAATTATGGGAAATAGCCCATTAGATCTGTATCAAATTTTACATTGAGTGGTCAAAGGTAATAAATTCAAACTCTCTGAAACTTCACTTTACTATTCAACGAAGCTAAATACAAATACTCAATACTGAACCTGAAAGTAACTGAGATCGCTTAGATTTTACTTCAAGATCTAAAATTTCAGGTTTACATATACACTAGTCCCTTTCTAATGAATTATAACTAGGATATTGACAGCGACGAACTAACAGTTTTTAAACTATTAACAATTTACTAATGATATATTCAAATTTGTATTTACAGTTTTAATGTTAATTTTATAATTTTTTTCCCATTAGTATCACAATTTTAGCAGTACTTCTCACATTTGAAGCCGAAAACTTTAAACTTACAGTCAATTAAAAATGTTCATTTCACATGCTCAAGTTAATACATTCTACTTCTAAATCTAATTTCTAATTACGATTTCCCAATTCTATTTATGATTTAATATTCTGGAACTAAATTGATACCATTGAAAATGTGCATTTTTTATTTTTAAGATGACATAAAAATGTTTTTAAACTATAAATTAAAACGTAAAAACGTCCAATTTTCGTTTAAATTTTAATTAAAATGATTAAAATTTCAAAAGAAAGGGTACCAAGGACACATTTATGACTTTTAAAGTATACTTATGTCAATTTTTGCAGTTCTATGTCTAATGGTATCACCTATAGAGTGCAAAAACATAACACGCATTCATCTTTATTATGGGTAGAGATTGAAATGTGAATTTGCTATCAATCAAATCATATGCTTATCTGACATTTTAAACAGCCCTAGAAAATCTTTTCAGTATTTGGGGTGAAACCAAATTACAAACCAGAAAGGCAACAACCATGAATGATCTATCATTGTCCAAAATAATCATTTCTTGCAAACAAATCAATTCAGAAAACAACAACCAATCACATTGCTTCAAATAATAAATAAAATATATCTTGTTATGTTTTTCAATAAATGCTTGTTACATTAAAATTTCGAAATTTGGCTGTAATCGATATTCCGACGAGAAAAATGAAAATCATCCGGAAAAAAAAAGATAATTTTGACAGAAGATTTCTACAAAGCGAAGAGAAGAAACCTTTTGCGAACCGTAGAAACCTTAAAAGAACAACCGAATTGCGAAGTGGCGCAGCGTCAAATGAATCGATCATGTGTGAATGTTGAAACCGAAACAATGTAAACTGAGGAAGGAAAAAAACCTTATCCAGTTTCACTCTCGAAAACATGTAGTTTGAATAATTTTTCCGAATTAATTTTTTTTCTCATGAGAAAATTCTCAAATAAAATTACTTCGTTTCAAAATTATCATTCCTATGAATTACATACATTTGATATTTTGGAGCTAATGTAGTTTAGAAAAAGGACCAGATACTATTTTCTTACCGTAAAGATTATGACTGTATACAATGAATTTTAGTTTTAAAAATTTTATTTATTTATTTGTATTTTGCCAATAAAAATATTTGAGGGAAAAATGTCCATATATGTGTACATCAAGAAATAATTTCAAAAACTGGATGCTGGTAATGTTGCTCTAAAAATTATTTAAATCTATCTTTGCAATTAAATAGGACTTTCTACAAATAGTAATATGCGAAGTCCCAAAAACTGTTCTAACTCAAAATGCGTTGTTCAATTTAAACTGAGGATAATAAATTTCTCGTTTCAATAAATTTCATAATTCTTAATAATAAAATGTCAACTCAATATCAGGTATTTTTATGATTTTTCTGTAAACAATGATGATTCTTTTATTTTTCTCGGCTTCGGGTGTTTTTTCATTGCTGTTTCTAAATTCTATCTCGTGTTTCTTCAGTTTCAAATGCTTGCTATTCGAGCTAATTTGGTGCTCAATTATATAAAGATTACATAAAAAAATTTATTGCTAAAATTTGCATTTAAAATTTGAAGTTATAAAAAATGCTTATTTACCCTTTATTTAAAAAAATTATTTTATTAAATTTATGCATGCATTTCTGTATGCATAATACTGAAAACACATCACTTAACTATTAATTTAAAGGACATGCCCAACCAGGCTTAACGTTAAATTAAATAAATTTTACTTTTAAAAGCATAAATAAAATTCTGTGATATCTGTGTCTGTGATATAAGTGATATCACATTTTTTGATTTCATGTAGTTTTTTGATATTTCCGTCACCTTTCATAAATAATGGGATAAAACTTTTCATACTAAATTTTTACCCTTTTTTAAAATCTGAAAGAAGGTTTTTCTTTTTCTTTTGAAAAGATTCATTACGTCATTGGGCATTACTAATTTTTCATTCATTATTTAATTGATCTTCCTTTTGTTTATGGATTGATAATCAAATAGATTATATCCAACAGCTTTTTCCCGCAACAAAGTAAATTGTTTTTATACATCACTCATCAATTTTTGAACAAAAAGTGGTAAACACTATAAAAGCAAAAAGAAAAATGCCTGAAAAGGAAAGTTCACACTAATTGAAGAACACTAGTAACTTCGTTATATGGCTATTGTTTAGCTACCTAGATAAATAAGATAATTAGAGGATAATTAAGGTATTTTACGTGATTGCCGCATCATAAAGTACTAGCCACCTTTGGCGACCAACTTGGTCGTCTAAATTATCGACTTGTTAGATTGTTAATAGATTAATACGGAATGCATTTTCTAAAATATTTTTTTTCACTTAGTTATTAGATACGATAGAAAAACATAAATTTAATTGTACAATCTGCTACAAATTACAGTGGGTACAAGTTTAAAAAAATGTATATACTACGAAATAAAAGTGGAAGTAAAAGTCCTATTTCTGAGTAATGTCTAAAGAAAGCAGTTATTTATCTTATTCTTAATATTAGTTTTGTTGAATGAGTTTTAAAATTTTTGATAACTGAATTTGATTTTCACCATAATATTAAAAATATTATGATGAAATATTATATCACATTAAATTTCTAAAAAAAATATTAAAAATAAAGAAAAAAATTATAATGAAATGAAATCAATATTAATGAAAGGTAATTTTTTCAGTTTTATGCTAATCGAAAAACTATTTTTGTGAAATAACAATTTTAAAAGACATGATCATCAATTTCACTAAATAAATCATAATAATTACCTATTTAGGTCTTATTTAAAGCCTATTTTCGAGTGTGATTAATTTTCTTTTTGACGCCTATTTTTTTATTTCTCATATATCTTTTTTCCTTTGACTTAATTGAATTTTTGGTGACACGGCGAGGCCTCTTCAAAGCTTTTCTAATATTTTGCAACTCCATTAATCAACGAGATGTTGAATTTAGTGAACCAGTAAAACCTTTTAATGAAGCAATCTAAAGAATTTTTATAGGGATTGGATTACATTTGATTGTTGCCATTCAATAAAAAGCAATAAAAGTGATTTGATATAACATCATTGGTCCTTTTAATATGAACTATCTCTATGTATTCGAAATTTCTTGGTTCTTGCAGAGTTAAGCAATTTTAATTTTCGTTTTTAGAGCTTCTGCAGAGACAGTGCACTTTCAGAACAACACAGATTTTAAAACTTATCCTTATTCATCAGCCATCGGTGACATGACTTGTGTTAGTTGCTATTGTATTAACAGAAATTCTGAATAAAAAGTGAAACAGTCTGTAGTCGGGTGACGCACAGCATTCAGAAACGCCAACTATTATTACTGTTCCTTGCGTGTGATAACAAGAGGATTTGGGGACCAATCAAGTCATTCTTTATTCCCTTTCCCCCCTGAAACATTGTTCACAAGACCAGAATCCTTTCTTCCTACGGAAGATCGAGACATCCTGTTAGATAACAATCATCTGATAAGACCGAGTGTGTCAAATCGACCGAAAACTGGGTCCTTGTTCGCTGAACCTCTTGTTCTTTGGTGAAGAGCGTCAGAAAACTCAATGCTCTAGGAATGGGTTGTTATTCGGCCGAAATTCGGTCATTGGAAGTTTGGATTGTAAGAAAGAAACATTTCTTGCACTTCCCGAGGGGGTTCTAGAGAAGGAAATAGATCGGAAAAAGTAATAAATTCTAGTCAAGAAAGTGAAATAGAGCTGAATGTCTGATCAGGATACCAATAATTCGGATAGTGTAGAGTAACGAGAATTTTTCTTTTTCTAAGAAAATGTCAATGAATTACAGAAAAGAAATTTCTAGAAACAATTTGCTGAATCCTTATGCCTGATATTTTTTTCTTTTCTTTCTTAGCAGCTTCAGAATCTAGATATGGAAATTAAATTTTAAGAATTCTCCTTTTGAAATAAAATTTACCTACTTCATACCAAAAATATCAAAATCAATAAAACCAATACCTTCTTTCTGATTAAAAAAAATAGCCATTATCCAGGAACTATTATTACGTTCCAGCATAATAGCTATTTTTACCCTGAACGCGCTATTTTTACGTTAACACGGAAAATAAAACATCAAGTTTTTTTTCTCGTAGCAAAAAATGTTCACAAAGTTGATAATTTTTTCAGCACGGAATACTTTTAGGGAAATTCTATTTGTAAAGATTTTAGTTCTAAAAAGTCTTTGAAAACATAATACAAATTTTAAAATTAAGCATGGAATAAACATAAAAGTACGTTTAACCCTCCAACGGCTCATCCCGCGATTTTCACTGGTTGGAAATCAATCCATTTTCTGTTGCATTCGGCGTTTTTCGCAGTTTAGAGTGTTTATTTTTTAAGATTACATATTTTTATTACATTATATTATTACAGTGTAACATATAGTATCAGTTTACTTTCTTTGAAAAATAGTTGAACTTATTTGCAAACATCGCATCTAAATAGGGATTTTAAAGAGTTACGCAGCCAGAGGTTAATATTTAGGGAAATGTGATGTGGAAATTATGTTCCTATTTCAAATGAATAAGAGGTAGAGAAAACATTTCAGTGAAAATTTGAATGTTGTAGACATTCAGTTTTCAGATAAAAAAAGAAAAGATTATAAATTCATTGGTTTCAATGATCACTTTTAGGGTTGAGGAACTTATAACTTACAAAAATCTAGGGATTTTCGTTAGTCATCTTGTGATAATAAGAATGCATTTTATTGTAAATACCAAAATACAAGCGGTGCAGTGAAAACTACAATAAAAGTCTTTCATATAAGTAATTAATAATATTTTTCGTAAACGTTCTAGAACAGTGGAGGAAAATAAAGTGCTATGTATCCTTAAAAATTTTTTTTATTAATTTCTATCTAAAATTCAATAAAGCAAACATTTTTAAATATATGATTCCGATCTGTTATTATTTCCTTTCCTTCTTTCCTATTATTTTCCTGAAACAATAAATTTTCAACATATTGATTTTTGAATCAATAAATTTTTTATTCATTTATTTCATTCTTTTTTCCTGATTCTGTAATTTTATTTCGCTCATTTTTTACGAAGGAAAAATTTCTAATTGGCTTTTCCCTTTATTATCTAATGCTTTTTAACAATATAAATATTCATCTACAGAGATCATGCAATTTATTTCGAAGTCAGAAATCTAATCAAGAGCAATAACTTAATTACCTTGATAAGGTTTGAAAGTTTAATCAAGTTCTGAAGTTAATAAAAGGATGCACTGGTATTAGTTCTATTTATATCTTATACGCTCGAAAAGCTATAAATTTGAAAGATTGAGCAAAAATTCGATTGTGGATAAACGAATCCTTTGCATTTCATATTTGTTAATAGGATTTTTTTATTTTTATGTCACAGAAGTGAAATGAAATATTCAAATCGACGATAATTTCATTGCATGAATCCATAATTAATGATCCATAATTATCCATGATTATGGATCCACGAATCCATAATGGTATTAATTAAACATGGTATTAATTAATGGTATTAATTTTTATAAACAAGTCAAGGGCATTCCAATGGGAACAGCTTTCTCAAGTGCTTTAGCTAATATTTTCCTGCATTACTATGAGAAAAAAATAATTTAATATAATTTAATAAAAGGGTGGAGATATATTGATGACCTACTTTTGATTAACTTCGACAATACTAATATTATTACTAATTGCTATCCAAAAGATTTAATTCTAAAAGATACAAATAAAAATCAACTTGAGGCTACCTTTCTGGATTTAAAAATCGAAATTGCTAATGATAAAACAATAGTTGGTATATACGATAAAAGGGATGATTTCAACTTTAAAATAACAAAACTATGTAACTACCATTCCAATCTAAACTCTAAAATTTTCAAAAATCTAATTTTCTCACAAGTTAACAGGATCAAAAGGGTTTGCAATAATAAAAATTCTTATATTGAAGCATCAAACAACCTCCTTAAAAATTTAATTAAAAATGAATTTCCTAGAAATTACTGTAATGTCAATTTTTTAATTAAACAAGGTATGGTTTGGGATTAATCCTTTGGCTTAAATAAAAATAGAACTTTACTTGCATATTGGATTACTCAATAGATGGCGCTGGGAGCCAACATCTGTTTACATATTTACCGCTAGTTTTTTAAAAACAGGGAATCACAATCAATAGTTTAAAGTTTTCTTGACTGTTAATGGTATGTACTGGCCTTTTCGTTTTTAATTTTTAATTTTAGTGCTATTGTTTGTTTTTATTGTTATTTTTGTTATTGCATTTTTACTTTGTTGTGGTTAATTTCTTCTTATTTGTTGTTTTATATTTCCTTTCTGTTAAAATGGTATATCTCTTGAGCATAATTTCAGGGGATTTTCGGGTCACGAGGAATTATTTTTAGACAATGTCTGTTTTTCCTCACAGAAAAAATCCCTTTCTTTGAATCCCTGCCTGAGGGTGACCCTTGAAAAAGTCTTCAGGCCGGATTCTTTTTTTATATTTTTTATCATTTTTTTTGGTTTAATTTTTTTTGATTTTTTGTTTTTCCTATTAACTTGATTCTAATACTTTTGTATCAATTCATCTGTGTTTTAGAAGTAGCAGCAATTGCGCTCTCTAAATACTATGAAGTTCTTTTTTTGGTTTTAGTTTAAATAGGTTATAAATTTTAGTTGCGATTTCGAAACTGTTTTGTTTCGTTTTCATTTTAGTTTCGTTTTAAAACTTTTTCTTACTTAAGATTGGTTATATATATATATATATATATATATATATATTCAGGAAAGAATAGTCCTGTCGTCTATTTATATATCATTAGTTCTTAATTTTTTTTCTTATTTGTGCTATTTTATAATAAATGAATCGAAATATATTTTTTCCTCGTAACTGTTTAAGATAGTGATTCAGATAGGATTATATCTAATTAAATATCTATTTTTAGTGAAATCTTGGACAAAAAAATTAAACTATGATGTTTATACCTTTAGATTTGCAAAGGCTTTTATTACAGTGTATAGTTTTATCAGTGATTAATAAATATGTTAAAACTCACAATGATAAGCTGCAAGCCTATGTGAGTAATCTTCTATTAAGACAAGATCTTAAATAACTATTTTAATTGAAGATTGATAACATAAAGAAACGAAAGATAACTAGTGTCTTTTCCGTACTTTATCATTGTTTTTTTTTTTTGTTCTAAAATAAGTATTTTTTACATAAGGCTAGGATTGAAATAGGATTAAAATCAATTAATTAAAAATCCTTAAAGAGATTCTGCACATTTTAACTTTTTTTAACTGTGATAACCTTTTTGAATTGTAAAAAGAAAAAGATATAATTCTGAAAGTAAATCGATAGATTAAATATGAGTTTCAATGAAATTACCTTGGTACCTGATATATGAATTTTTTTTATTTCTTTTCACTGGATACAACAATGAAACTATCATTTTGCCTTTGCATAAAAGTACAAATAAATAATCATATATATATAAAACTATACTTGAAATGGATTAAGATGTTTCAAAAATAAGAAAAGGACCAAGAAGGTTATGGTAGTATGCATTAAATGCAAAATAAATACTAGATGTAATAAAATAGTATCATGCCTCAGTTTAAAAGGAAAAAAGCCGTGAATATAATCATGGAAGAGACGAAAAAATTAAATAATCGAATAATTGAATTTAAATTTGAAATATAAAACATATTCAATGATTTATATTGCTTCATTTACCAGATCCAAAACTATAGTTTTTTATATTATCATATAAATTCTCCTGTTAGGTAGAAGCATATTTACATTTGTATAGAAATGTTCTTCCAAAAATATAATAAAGGCAAATTTTAGGAGAAATTTAGTGCAATTATTTCTTCATCAAAAATAATTATCGTTCGATATTGATTTGAGTAATTGACAAATCATTTGTGAACAATTAACAAATCTGATTGTTCACAAACATTTCCAAATTTTTAAGAAGTGCTCAAATTTGTGACATATAAAGTTATATTGAGATCTGAATCATACTAATATATGTAATGAATCAAACATAATAGAAATAAAATAGCAAAAATTTGTCTAAACATTAAAAAATATTTTAATAAAACACTTTTTAAGTTACTTGCTAAGCTGTGCATACGAGATAACCAATGGAGAAATGTATATTAATTGGATTTTTTTATCAGAATTTATAATATGGACTAGTTTTAAGTTAAATTAAGAATAAAATATTTATAAATTTATTGAAGAATTTCGACTTCGATGCTATACTATAAGTGAACTAATCGTATCGGAAGTAAGATAAAATTTATTTTTAATTTGGGGATTAAATTCTGATTATTGTCTTTCAAATTACACAAATAACCATTTAAAAAATCTCTTCTTACAGAACTAAAATTCATTACTTATTCATCAAATAATTTTAAAAAATGTCTATATCATCAAAACAAAAGCACTTCCAATTAGTAAAATTATTCACATTAAACCTTACCTGTTCATTATGACTCCAGAAGATCTCATGAGCACATTAGAGACTTTCTAGAATCGGCAAGTTCTAATTTACAATATCCATTGAAGACGGCAAGATTGAGAAACGGAGGAATCTCTTCCAAAAATGCAAGTTGAAACTAGAGGGTTCTTTCCGCAAAATCCGTCACTGGCCGTTATTTAGAGCTGGTTTCGAAACCCACCAGCATTGCACCACCTACATTGACTGATTTGTACTACCTGCGCTCGCGTTTGCGACCTTTGCCTTGATAAGAACCCTGATAACAACGATGAATAGCATTTCAAAGATGAGCTTAGCGCATAATCAGTGGCTCCTGCCTGATAAGCTGCTATCATCCTTGGCTTTTGCAATCGTTTTACAAAAAAAAAACTTTTTTTTTGGACTATCTTGTTAAGTAATGGAATATTTGTCTTGCTGAAACCACATGGGTGTTCTCTTCTCTAAAAGTGCTCTTAACGAGATTTAGTATTAGTTATAAAAAAAACGAAACAAATGTCTTAAATGTACATCTGCTTGAAGTACAAATTCTTTGAAAAATTAATACCAGATTAAGAATAATTTAATCATATCAGGAGATTTAGCATTCAAAATAATACCACTTATAGTACAACTGATGGCTGAAAACCCTCTTCAGTTATCAATTAACAATTTGTAACTAAACTGACTTAAACATTTCTTCAGTATCTTTTAAGTTTCAATATCCTATGCCCAGGAAGAAGAAGTGTTATTTAAAATTTCAATTGGAAACCATTAAACCAACCATCAATTAGAACCATTTTTGAAATTTTATTTTTTAAAAAATAATCAGCATTTTTTCAAAGTTATCGTAATCTTTATTGAAAGCAATCCATCATTTTTAATACATACAAAAAAAATTAAATAGTTTTTCCATTAATTATCTTTAATATATCATTGATATATATTATGATTTATTAGAATATTTTTAACACCAAGATCCAATCGAAAGGAAATAACTCTTTCTATGTTGCGGATAGAAATTTGTTAACAGAAACTGATTAACTTAAAATATCCTGGTTGCAAATAAGTCAAAAAAGGAAAATATGTTTCCAAGAAGGACCGCTATCGAAATTAATAAACTTTGTGATTCGACTGCTTTTTTTTTCTCTGCTTACAATTGCTTATTTTTATTAAACATTATATGGCTTTGGTAACTATGCTCTTTCCATACTTTTTGTAAAAACAAATATTTTAGTGGATGATATTAATAACATGCTCCAATGAATAAAGGAAATGAAACTATTTTCTTCACGGAGAATTTCAGTACGTAATGAACATTCATTTTGCAATGTTAATGAAGAAAGATTAATATTAAGTTGTAAAGTTCTCTGAAGCATGCTCAGAGAAGAAGGGCGGAATCTGAGTCCTAATTCACCGAAATTCTATGTCACATCAGCGGAAAGCCATTTGACATGCATCTCATTGAAAACTACACTAAGCTCGCACACACAGCCCAACTTTGATGGATGGAACCATCTGAAAACCAAAACTCCATCTCCAAACAATTGTGATCACAAGACACAGTTTAAAGTATTGTAATCGTTGAAAAAGTTTGACTTCGAGATTTTGACGGTTCTCCACGCTTCAGCCCATCTTCTTTTGACATTCAAAAAACTCATTTTTAAAATATTTGTTTGCCTATCCGTTTGTCACCATGGGAACACAATAACTCAAAAACATTTTAAGCTGAATGCATGAAATTTGTTATATGGCCTTTACATCAAATTTGTAGATTTCTTTAAAATTTTAAACGGAATCCATTCAAAAGAGATCTGTTTGTCTAAATATAAGCTAATATAATACTACAAAACGATACATATATGTGATATATACAGGGCTCGACTTACCCTAATTAAGGCCCGGATCAAAAACTTCTTTGGGGCCCCCCTCTGCTTCACTACTTCACTAATAAGGAACCGAACTTAATGGAGTTAGTTATATTTTTCACCTCATTATAGATATATAACAAAAAAATTTACTAGAACCTAAAATTAGTTAACTAGGTCATCTAGCTGTGAAAAATTTATATCCTTGCTGACATTAGGGCGGAATTCAGCTAAATTTTCGCAATTACGATGGCTCTATTAAGCCACTCAGAAGACCGTATTTTTGTAAACATATTGCATCTTGTGATATGTAAAAATACAGGCTTTTGATTGGCCAAATTTGTTCAACGTAATTGCTAAATTTTAGCTGAATTCCGCCTAGAAAGCCATGCATTTAGGAAATATAGATTTTTTGGTGTTCATACGATAGATTAATGAAGAAGCTAACATAAAACTGACGGATTTTATTTACACTGTACTGATATTTTGTTTAAAATAAGTTCATTAAAGAAGGAATCGTATAATGAACCTTCTATTCGATTTGCCCCTCCCCCTCCTCTGATATATGGGCCCGGGGCAACTGCCCCGTATGCCCCTGTTAGTCAAGCTCTGGATATATAGACTTAATATCTAAAAAAATACGTCAAGATATTGTCTAAAGATTTTAAAGATTTTACTCTAAAAACTATTTCGGAACTATTCTTCGACAATAGCATACGGCTCATAATATACAAATATATTTGCATGAGAGTATGAGAAAAAGTTTTTGAAAGATCTTCCCATAGATTTAAAAATGCATTTGAAGCCTAAAAGTTCTCGTTCATGAAGTATACAAAGGGAAGACCTTATTATCACCGAAAAATTCGAATTTGAGATTTTGAAGAATCACAAAGTCTTCTGAATTTGGAATTAAATCCATCTGTCAGTTTATGAACACGATAATTCAAAAACGCTTTGAGTTAAACAGATGAAATTTGGTATGCGGCCCTTACACCATATTTATGCTTTTTTAATCAAATTTTAAACAAAATCTTTCTAGCTCACCGAACACAAGTGTACATGATGAGAACGTAGAAATCTAGATGAATAAAATTTGGAAGACAATTTTAGATTCATAGATAATTCTGAAACCAAACTGATTTATCGCCTATCAATCTGTACATTCCTATGCGTATAAAAGTGATAATTCAAATTGCAAACACTTAGATAAATAAAATCTGGTATGTAACCTTATCATTAAAATTGTATTTTATGTCAAAATATGGTTCCAGTTCGTGAAAAAAAAGTACCTATAGCTTTACCAAAATTTCGATGAAATTCGTTGAATTTGGTTTTTGGTTTTGGTTATATTAACGTCCCGTTTGAAGCAACACTAGGGCTATTTTGGGACGGACCTCGTAATTTTGAACCGCATGAAACTCGTTGAAGGGAAATCTGTCTTTGTCAGACTTTATATGAAAACCCGATAACTAAAAAAACTTTTATATAGATATATGGAATTTGGTACACATATTTACTATCAGATTTATCAGCTTGTATTAGATTTTGGTCCAAATCTCTCAAGAAAGAGCTTTGTTTGATCTATATATTTGCATATATGTGAACACCACTAAAAGCGCAACGAATAAGATGAATAAAATTTGATGGCAATCATGGGGCAAAAATGGGTATGAAGGCGTCAAAAGTGCATGCTTGATTTTCTTCATTATAAAAAGAAGCACAAAACGCACCATACTGCATCATTTCATTCGAAGTTGTTAATTTCACTAAATATACAAGATAGTGACGGGAGATCACTTTCGCTCCCCCCCCCCTATATTCCGAATTTATTGAGCCTTCTAATTGGATGTTACATTCTCTTCAGGATATTTATTATTATTTCAACGTAAGAACACAGAACATCTGAGATAGTATGCGCCTCCCAATGATTGATAATTAAAGTTTTGACTTACTTATAGATTTCATTGCCTAAAAGTTTTCAATACAGGAATAAGTATGTCGTCGATGCGAATTTCAATTGTTTCGCTAATAATTTTCTAATTTAGCTGAAATGGACTCCCAAAAACTTTCTCGTATACTCTATAGCAAAGGCTTTATACTCCTATCCACTTACGCATTAAATTTTTGGCCTTGGACTAAGCTGTGAATGCCCCAAGTGCTCAGATTTTTATTTTTAGAGTATCGTTCTTCATAATATAGTACGGAAAAACCATATTCTAAAACAGTCACGAAAGATTGATTCATGATGTGAATCTGTGTTTTTACGGAATTTCAACGAGCGATCTTTGGCCGTTAATACACAACTATTAAAAAACCGAATATGTATTTTGGACCCTGTTTCTCCGAACATTTGAAACCGATACTTGACATAAAACCTCATTCTAAACTCGTATAAATATATACCAAATTCATTTAATTATGACACTGCGCCTCAGAGTTAAAGTTCTTAGATCAACGTAAAAAGTACATATCGAAACCCCTTGACGGATTTCCTTATAAATTAGTAACATATCTGTATTTTATATAATAAATCTGTATACCAAATTTTATCTATCCAGCTCTTTTCGTTTAATAGTACCTGTCAATATCTATTCGGATAGATGCACAAACTGAATTTCTCGCAATGGACATCGTTCAAAATTTGATAGAAATTTATCAATTTGATGCAAAGTCCATATACCAAATTTCATTCGTCTATCCCAAAGTGTCTTTGAATCATCCTGTTCACAGACAGACAGGTAGACATTATTCCAATAATTTGTTTTCAAACACAAGAAGGTCTAAAACGTATAGATTCATCAAAATCTCGTACTTTTTGACGATAGCAATATAAAGTTAAAAAAAAGTAATTCAGATTTGTTTCGATTTATAATTTCTTCTATAAAAAGTACATAAAAATTTTGGAGCAGTATTTACCTGTCTTTGAACTGATGAAATTTGGTATGTTGTTTTTATATGTATTTTGTGGACTTTTATTTTTTATCAAATTTTGTTTGATTCATGCACAGAAAATCTATCTGGAAGTTCTAGTAGAAGTGAACAATAACTACAAAATGTAGTCAGATGTATCAAATTTGATATACAAATTCAGCACTTAAAATATAGATCTGCATCAAATTTTGAACCAAATCCATCAAAATTTGATCGTTTGACAAGCTGTATATGCAATACAGCCCGGCAAACGATCGAGATACATGTTAATGCGATAAGTCAAAATACAATGACTTAAATAAGGGAATTTGATACTCGCGTTTGTTACTAAAGCTACAGTTCTGTGTTAAATTTTAATTCCAATTATTTCGAAAAAATCAAAAATGCATATTTTATTTTCTGTACTATATACAAAATAGCCATGTGCGGGAAATCGAAAGAAAAAATAATCTTATCACTCGCCACATTCACAATTCTACTAGCTCCACAATTTCATGCTAGACGAGAGGAACAACAATTTTATCAGAAAGTATGCAAGAAAGTTTCGAGAATACCACTCCAGCTGGTTTAATTAATTATTTGCTTCAATTTTCTTTTATTTCACATCCGATCCTCATTTTTAGTTTTTTGATTTCCATTGAGATAATTCTACACAAAGCTATTCGATAGTTCCGCTTTGCTAGCAAAGAGAATATTTGTTGTAGGCTTGACCTTGAGATTAATAACTGCACTGCAAATGCTACACTAAACGGAAACAGAATTGAAGGAGAAAGGGATGGGGGGGGGTGAAAAGAAAGAATGGGGTTTTGTGTAATTGTTAGTGTTTTAAATAACAGTTCTACGACAAAATCGAATGATGATGAAATCATAGCATTAGCATGATTTTTATGCAAGGATATTGAAGAAAAATTTGGAATTTCTTCAGTTTTGCTTTAAAATTCTGTCAATGATTCTGTTCAATGTACCTTAGTGATATATAATTTGAACTTAAAGTTTTGTGACTTCTCTTGAGCTCGTTAAAAGACATCAGAGTACTCGCTAAGGCTCAATTACGAGTGTTGTATAATTTCCGTGAAAAAATTCATTAAAGCCGGAAACTATCATCCTTAGTTTTTAGTTTAAAAGCGTTCAGGGATATACAAAATACCGTTAATAAATAATTGAAATTACCGGCAAAATAGAGCTAATAAAACAAATTCCGAATTCTTTTTTGCATAATTCCGTTTTTCAAACCACAAAAGAAGCAAAATCTTCAAGAAGCTTTTGTTTAACCGAGAAATTAATTTAAAAATTAATATGAAGGAATTTTGGAACCTTAAACGATTTCTCTTTTACATTAAATGTCAAAAGTTTCACAGCTTTTGTAGAAAATTGTTATTTTTAATGCTGAAAGACACCTTGAAGGAAGAATTGCTCCCGAAAAAGAAGTGATAGCTAATTACCATTGTGGATATTTTATCTTACACAGCTATTTTAACGTTTAAGATTTTTAGGAAATTTATTTCGAAGTACTTAGTAAAGCAGCACTTTTTTTGTACAATTACATACTGATAATTAAATGAGAAATTTTAATTTTAGCTTGTGGATCTAATAAAAAGAGTGAGTAAATCCTAAGATTCAAGAATTTTTGAAAAAAGAAAGATTTTTTTTTTTAAATTATTAGACTGGTGGAATAAGTTAGAATAAAATGTTCTCTGTTACATACTAAGTCGGATTAAAGCTTATAGGGACCTATAGGCAACGTAAGTTCCGAGACCCCCTTTCCTCTTCTTATTTTCAAAACCCGATTTTTTTATTGCTTTTTAAATGAATCGTTATTTTTCAGCTTTTAATTAAAAATACTGTGACAAACTGAAAGAAAAAAACATTTGAATCTGATTTACCTTCATAAGAGTTGCTTTTAGTACATCGTATAAAAAAAATTTAAATCTGAGAATAATCCTTAACACAATAATAAAAAATAACGCATTTTAATACAAAGATTGCCTGTTTGCTGATTTGCGATTCAGTCAATCAAATAAAAAAAAACCCACATGATCTTGGAAATATGAGCGGTTATAGTCTTCCAAAACTTTCTCACATATTCTCTAACAAAGGTGTAAACTCCTCTGCTCCGCATAATGTTGCAAAACTTAAGCAAGGTCGCAAATGTCACGAGTACTCAAATTTTTATTTTCAAAGTCTCACACAGGAAAGTTTTGTGATTTATAGTATAATAAAGAAAACTGGTATTCATTTATTAGGTGCACGCCACTGGCAATCAGTACCAAAGATCGATTTTTGCCGTGAATCCAGCATGCAATTTTTGGGGAAAAATTACTGTAGACCCGTTGATACACAAGTACCACTAAATCGAATATATATTTTGGGCTCTTTTTACCTATCTGATTGAAACGAAAATTTGACAAAGGGAAATAATTGTTGTCACAAGATCACATAAGAAAATTTCAACCTTTTTTTCAAATCATTGCGTTTTTAAGTTATTGTGTTTACAGGCATGCGGCAATATAAATTGATAAGCGGTCAACCCTTTACAGGTTTGATTCCAAATATAGGTCGAATCTACATTTTAATTACATTTTAAATGCTTAACGCTCGTACCAAATTTTATCTGTCTAGCACTTTTTGCTCTATAGTTATTGCGTCCATTTGTACTCGAACAACCGGACAAACAATGAATGATTCTATTCAACTTCCTCTGAATGGATTTCATTCAAAATTTGATTGAAGCTTACAAATTTGGTATTTATTCATCGTCCTAGTTCCTTTTGATCTGTTTTCGTCTTTATGGATAATCGAACATAATTCCAAAAATTTGTTTTTCTGACTCAAAGGGGAGATGGGTAAAAACATAGTGATTCGTCAAAAAATCGAGTACGATTATTATTTTATTTTTTTTTGTTAAATACAATACTTTTCTTAATATAATTCGTGTATGAAAAATAAATAAACATGAAAAATTCTAAGAATGATGTTTGAATAAATTGGAGTACCTAATTCTTGTAAACTAAATGAAAATGTTAAATTAAATGACCTTGAAAATATTGTAATGCAAAATTCAAGGACACCATTCTCGTAAGTTACGAGGCTATTAGGTACTTGACAACTTTGTACGTTTGACAATCTAGACCTGCTCACACATTTAAAAACGCAATGACGAAAACAGGAAAAACTCTTGAAATTTTTTAAAAATACCTTATACTGATAACAAATAAAATAATAGGATAAAGAATTTCAACTATTTTTACGGGGCCATCAATCAAAAAGGGATTACTTCTTGAATGTTTTTTTCAGTAGAAGACAAAAAAAAAAAATTTGGAACAAAAATTTTCCTCCTAAACATTAATGCTTATTTGAAATTTTATCTTCTATCACCCAAAATATATTTGCTTAATGTTTTCGTATTCAACTTATCGCAGATTTTTTTTATCAGTTCTCCTTCATTAAACAGTTCGGAAAAAATAATAGCAAATTACATGAACAAATGACGTTGTTTTTTACGTTTAAAAAACATTGCACGTTTATATAAATAGTCAAAAATAAAAAATATTATCTGATAAGGGATAATAATTTCTTGGAATTACATTACAGTAATTGACTGCGGTCAATATATATTATATTTAAAGAGAAATTTAAAACAATGTGTATAACTTAGAAGCTTAACTGAAATGAAGTATATCAGGTTTCAGAAATTTTCCCTGCCGTTAACATTAAAAATGAAATTTAAAGAAAATTGTATACAAAATAACATAAGACTTTCAGACCTCTTCCTTAACAACGATAACCATTTGTACTTTACAAACAAATTTATATGCTCATTGATGTATTGTTGAAAACCTGTAATATTGTTTCACTACGTAATTATTCTCACAGTAGAGGAGAGAATTTTACAGATACTTCAAACGGATGCTGAATAGATGCTGGGTTAATGACCCTCGATCTTGATGATAAACCTGGCGACAAAAATGAAGGTTTCTGAGGCTGCCGGAATTTTGGAGGTATTTCTATTAGGAGCCAAGCTATGATATTCTTTTATACCTTTCCCAAAAATCCTGCTCTTTCTAGTATGTGTGTGTGTGTGTGTGTGTGTGTGTGTGTGTGTGTGTGTGTGTGTGTGTGTGTGTGTGTGTGTGTGTGTGTGTGTGTGTGTGTGTGTGTGTGTTTTGTGGATCAAATGATTTTTGCAAGGTTTATCACCAAGTCGACTTAATTTCTTTTTATCAAGAAGAGGATGATGAAAATCTATAAAATATATAGGAAAATATACAGGGAGGTTTAAAACTATTATTACCAATTTGAAGGGATGATAGATTTTATCTAGACAAATACATATAAATTTACGATGTAGGGTGATAATTCGACCAGTACAATACTATCAAAAGCTTTAGTTGTTCTGAATTGATAAATATAAGAATGGCAAAGTGAGTGAAAGAAATTCCATGAATTTCAAAAACATGCTTTGTAAATCAAATTACAGTAAGTGTTGGTAAATTTCTTGGAGATTTAACTACAGATATAATGGACAGAATACTTCGGGAAGTATTGATTGAGTCACAATATTAGTACCCAAGGAATAAATAAAATGTTAAATACTTTCAATTCTTCAACCCTTCATCTGCGATTATGAACTGTATAGTGGCTACTGTATAGTTCTTCTTCAAAATTTGTGATAAGAGTTTTGAAGCTTCCTTTACATTTGCCTATGATGAATATTGTAATGAGAAATTGTGAAACATTGTTGTGGTCTGTTGTTGACAAGGAAAATAATAACAAAAGATAGAAAGAAAATAGCATATTTTAAATTGCTCTTCCAAGTTTAAAATTTAATACAAACTTTTTTAAGATGAAGGAAACCACAAAGTAAGTCACAGCTGGCAAAATAAGCAAAATGTACACGCCCACATTAATTCGTTGAATGTCATAAACAGAATCATATTTGAAAAGAAAAAATATCTTTTCTTTTTTATTGTTGTTGTTGCAATGTATAGTATCATCAAATGTACATTAGGCCGTTCTGCCCTCATAGGGAATGTCTTGACTTGAGAACGAAGTAGCATTATAGATCTTTGCTTTCGTCGGTATGAAGCACGTGAATTTCATTAAAACGAAACATTGGTGTCTTACGGAAGTTTGAACAGAAGGATGGCGTCCCAGGAATTGTTCGTATATTCGAGGTCAGCCATAAAATAGCCTTCCTTAAGTTAAAAAATAATAGAGCCACAAGTTTTCTGTGGTAAAAATTAGGCTTAAAGTAGAGGGTAACAAGCTTGAAATTCAATTCCATAATGTATGTGGGGCAAGTGCAAGTTAAATTTGACATTGAGGATCAAACATATATCCGCTTATATGGATGGAAGTTTGGAAAGAGAGTGCAAGCTCACTTTTCATTATTTGTTTACGGCTCAGAATTTAACTATGAAACTAGCTATTTAGATGAAATTTATAAAAACGAATAATATTTTTCCAAGATTTAGATACTTATAGCTAAAATATCAGAATAATCTGCAATACATTTAAAGTTGAAAAACTTTTAAAAGATGCCGAAAATCAGTGATAAATATAGGAAATCTATTTTAGAAAAGACCACCTTCGAAAGACAACTTAGAGTAATGAGATAAAGTGTTATGCTTTCGAAACTGGGGTTGCAGGCCCATTCCATACAACGTTAGTGTTGTGAACAGGCGTGTTCACAAAAGTATGATGTGAAAGTTTAGAAAGGAGGTGCTCTTTAGATGACTTTCTCTTTATGGGACTATCACTCAAAATGTAATCCTATAGCCTGCATATACAGTGTCTCACAAAAGTGATGGGACACTTGTGCTTTACAAAAGGAAACTGTAATAAAATAAATAAATAAACAGGTACAAAAAATTTTTGGGCGTGTTTCATATTTAAAGTTACTAACAATTATTACATAACACACATTTTGTCAAAATATTAAAATATTAATTTAATAAAAATACAATTGTTTAGAACGGAGCAAAAAATGGCTCACATAAGTGATAGGACACTTACTTTTCCATCAAATATTTATCCAAAAATTTTACTTTTTAAAAGGTTTTCATATTTTGTTGGATTTCCTTTTACTTTTAAAACATGATTTAATCTTCTTGGGATGGATTCGACTAATTTTTTTGTGATTTCTGGAATGATTTTACCCCATTCTTCTTGAAGCACCGATTTTAATTGTTGTTTTGAAGAAATGGTGTGTTTGCGAATTCTTGATTCCAATTCTTGCCACATATTCTCTATGGGATTTAAGACTGGAGATTGTGGTGGTGTTTTTTTTATTGCAGGACAGTTATACAGCAGCCAGAGTCGAACGTTCAAAGGAGTGTGCTTGGGGTCATTGTCCTGGTAGAATTTAAAATCGTTATGAAAGTTCAATTTTCGTGCTGAAGATTTCAAATTTTGCTTTAAAATGTCAATATACTTGTACTGATCCATTATACTGTCAATAAAAACAAGATTACCAACTCCAGCGGACGACATACACCCCATACCATAACTCCTCCTCCACCATGTTTTACTGTTGGCACCAAGTTCTGTTTGCGAAATTCTTCCCTGGGTTTCCTCCACACCAAGATTCTACCGTCGGAACCAAATATATTAAATTTACTCTCATCAGCAAATATAACTTTATTCCAGTAATCAGAATTCTTATTTATGTTGGATTTTGCGAAAGCTAGTCTGAGTTTTCTATTCTTTTCACTTACGTAGAATTTTTTCCTGGCTACTGGCTTCCTCTATTGTGATATCCAGCAGATCGAATTACCCTTCTAATAGTCTCAGGATTAACAATTATTCGATACAATGCTTGCAAATCATCAGCAACTTTAGGAGCTCTCTTTCTTGGATTTTTTTCTTAAATATTTCGAACGATAATTCGCTTTATTCCATTGGATAGCTTTGATGGTCGGCCAGGTCTTCTTTTATCCTGAATAATATGATTCTTTTTATATCGTTTAATGATATTGAAAACTGTTGAATGACTCAAGTTAACTGTTTCAGCAGCTTTTCTAATAGATTTTCCACGTTCAATATGCAAATTAATAGCTAATTTTCGAATTTCAGGCGAAGTTTCTTTTCGTTTAGCATTCATGGCTGCACAGAGCTAAAAAACACAAAAATTCCAAAACAAACTGGAGCGAAATACTGCGGACGATTTTATAAATTATTGCCAATGGCTTTTGAGTAAAAATAAAACCACCAAAAATATTTTTATTGCTTATTTCAGACGATTTTTGTTGCATATCTAATGATATCCCATCACTTATGTGAGCCATTTTTTGCTCCGTTCTAAACAATTGTATTTTTATTAAATTAATATTTTAATATTCTGACAAAATGTATGTTATGTAATAATTGTTACTAAATTTAAGTATGAAACACACCCACAAAAAATTTGTACATGTTTTTTTAATTTATTTTATTACAGTTTCCTTTTGTAAAGCACAAGCGTCTCATCACTTTTGTGAGACACTGTAGTTTGAAAAAGAAACTTTAAACCAATTCATTCAGTCTCCCTCCCTTTCTCCAAGAAAGAATTATCATACATTCTGCTGCTTTTATAGACATGAAAAAAGAATTATTAGCCAATTAATGACGATTCATATGAGATAAAAAAAAGGGGATGGGAAGGGACTTAAAGAATGGAAATTAAATGTTTTGAATTTTGAATAATATAATTTCATCTACTTTCCAAAACTAAAAAAAATTTAAATCGAAATATTTTTGCTATCTTTTTTTTAAATAATGTAAAAAATAATCGGAAAAAATCATATGGTGACAATGATTTTGTTCATATTATTTGAATAACAGTTTCTTAAAAGAAAGTCATTCTGCTCAATCTTTCCTTTACTTGAGATAGTAAATAAAAACTAACAAGTTGTAAAATCGATTCGGTTTAAGCAGATAATCTGCCCACGTAATTATTTTAAGCACCATATTGATAGCAGCAGATAAAATTAGATTTATTCTCTGTTATGTTCTTTATTTTTTTCGAATTTCGACAAATAAACCATCAAGTATTTCAATCAGCATATAAACCTAGTCATTCATTAAAGTTGATTGAATTATTTGATTAATATAAGAACGTGACTAGTGAAATAAATAACTATTCCTAGATATCTGTAATCTTTAACATCTAGATAAATGAAAGTCAAACTTGTAAATATTTAATACAAAAGAAGAAGGAAGGTTTTCATGAAAGCTTTGCGACAAATATTTATTTAGTAAATGGATTAATATTTAATTAACAGATTATCTTACCATAATTGTGGATTTTTTTGAAAATATTAGAGATACTTTAAATCATCCTATTTATTTAATTCAAAATTGCTCGCAATTATTCAATAATTTTTTTATCATCATAAAAAATTACTAAAAAGTTATTGAAAAAATAAATCTAGGTTTTAGGCATATTTTAAAAAACGTTTCGTCTCATTTGCAATTTTCCGAGAATTAGCAAAATTCAAAAATCGTTTATTGTAAAAAAAATATTCTTATTTTAATTAAAAATTAAGTTTCAAATCATAAGGTGATTTTGTGAAGTATAATTATTATTTTATATAAAATTATCATTTTAGAAGGAGGTATCTTAAAAAGTGCATGTGTGTATTTAAAAAAATATGTTTATTTGGGAGCATTGGCTTTTTCTGTCGAGCGCTTTTATTTACATTTTAACTTTCTTCTGTATGTCGTTTACACTTAATAGCCAGTAACGGTCCATTTGATGCGATAACCTTGGCCTTACTATATAATAACTGCTTCACATTTCGACCCTTACACCACGAGTAATAAATTAGGGTTCTGTGGCAGACAGTTTTGAGAAGCACAAATCCCGATTTATCAGATAAGAAGGCAATGGTCTCATTAACCAAGCAACACCATGCCGGATAAGACCCTATCTATTTATTATTTATCCGATGATTTCTTATTTTTCATAACTGAAATGACTCTACGAGAGAAGAGTCATTTCATAACAATCAATTAAATAATAAATAGATACTTATTAACAAAATACATGTATCATCTTATCAACGTAAGATATATTACATAGATTCTCTTTCAATAAATTTATCTAGAAGATTTACTAAAGGTATACGAATCAGCCAGGTCAAATAGGATAGCTTGAAGTTCCATTTTAATATTTCATAAAACACTTCACAGCTTAAAAAAAAACGAAAATAAATTGTTATTAAAGTTCAAATTTCATCTTAAAATGTGTTTCTTAATTTTAATTACTTTAAATCATGAACAAATCCAGAAATCGGTACGGAATGATCTTTTTAATTCGAAGACAATCTGAAATCTATTACTAAAAATTTCTTAAAACATAATAGCATTCTTCTAAAACCTTATATTCTAAAACATGGTGCTTCATTTTATGAAGCACACGGCGTCAATAAAATCAATAGAAATGAGATAATTTACCTCGAGACACAACGTTTGATAAAATCTCCATTTTAATACATTATTGGCTGAACTTATATGCAGTAATCATGTTATCCTAATAATCTTAACAACTTATTCATTAAGAATTGGTTCCAGGAAGAATTATTAATAATCTCATTTTGTGATTTATTATGAATCACTTCTTTTTTTAGTGAGATGTTACTGAAAGTTGTTTCGTCTAAAATGGTTTCAATATATATTTCCCAGATGGAATGTTTTACTGTTACAATGAAAGAAAAAAAAGAAAGAATATTTGAAATAATTAAGAAAATTGTTACTGGGGAAAACTAACGGAAAAAAAGTTAATTGAAATGAAAATAATCCAATCATACATTTATCGTTTCACAAAAGAAATTAAAAATTGAAAAATAATCAGATAAAATTCTTCTAAACTTGAAAAAAGAAGACGATTATAATAAAATTGCTTTATACACAAAATTTAAAGCTTTGGTTTGAAAAAAAATCACTATTTTTTTTTCATACATTATCCACATTTTGCTAAAAATATGCCCCATTATTTAATATAGGAAGTTTTTTAATATCATTAATTGCGTTAACTGTTCATTACAAATGACATAAAAATTGTTAAATTTACTTGAAAATTCAAAAATCCAATATAAGTAACTAATTTAACTTGCTTTCTTATTAATTTCAAAATTATAGAATGAAAAAAAATAACTTGTTAAATACTTAAAAAAAAGAAACTTTATGAAAATTTCAAACTGTATTAATTAATGAAATATGAGTAATTTCATCAAATTAACGTATTCTTCTTTAAAACTATTCTTGCTTTCAGTTCAAATACTTCAATGCCTATAATTAGACATTTAAGCATAACACTTATCTAAGGTGTTTGTGAAAAAAAAAATTGCTCAAAAATTCTATCAATTCGAAATAATCTTTTTTTTTTTTTTAATATAAATACAATTCCTAATTTTTCCCTGATAAAAAATAGAAAATTATATGATTCCAAAAAATAAATACTTAATATATATATATTTTTTAAATTTTCTGTGTGATAATTGATTAATTACTGTTCAATTATAATTCGAATTATTACTCAAAACTAACTATTTAAAAAATCAAAGCTTTAACAGTCATTAAAAGGATAGATAAAAAGATACTTACATCTGATGATATCAAAATAATGGAATGCAGGTGAAACGAAGCGCAAATTACGGCAAGCACGCTGTGAATACAAACAAATCGGTTTCATTTCACTGTCTCTGGAACATCTTTACCCCAAACAAACACAACAGTGGAAGAGAAACTTCAGAAACCTTGTTTTGCCTTTCTGGATGATGGGGAAATTGGATATTTAGAGCGCCATCTGTCGACAAAAAATTAATCATTTCTGCAGAATTAAAAGAAAACTTGTGATTAATAAAATAAACATGAAAGCTTAGTAACACTTGCATTCAGAATTTAATTTTTGTCGACTAGGGCGAAATGAACGTTTTCTATATACTGAAAGCAATTTCTAAAAAAATAAGAAATGAAAAAGAAAAGGAGAGAACACGGAATATATCATTTTGATTAATAGTGAGCTTGAAATTTTTTCTATTTGTGATTCATTTTTCATAAAGACTTTGTCATCCCAATGTTGTCAGAATTTTTTTTCACGACTCTTTCTTACAAAATCTTCTGCTTAGTTAAACAACTCTTTGAGATATCTCATTCGTCAGCGAAAAAAAAAAAAAAAAAAAAACCACGATGATCATATGAAGGATAAAGAGCTAAATAAAAGAAAGTATTTTAATTTAACGCAATGCGGTTATATTTATTTCATCCTACAAAAATATTCACTGATTCTGATATTTCTTTTTGTATAATCGTATTGTGGAATAAATTTTTTCAATAGGTATCAATAAAATGAAATTAAAATTGATTTCATCCAATCATCATTTTTATTCATTTAATCGATAATTCTCAACAAAAAATAATAAATAATTCTGTCATTTCATTTAAAACTAATACATTATAAAAGAAATGCTTCATTTAAAATTAATATATTATAAAATATCTAGTGACGGTATCCATTTAAAATCCAATGAAAAACGCACAATAAAAAAAGGATGAAAATGTGAAAACAATAAATTGAAACAATAAAAAAATAAAAAAAATCTAGAAAAATTTATTGGAAGAAAAATGAAGGAAAATTGCATAATTTCACTACAAAAGGATTTTTTGATGCCATATTTGCTCTTAACAGAATGCAAACTCATCCGTGACCTACTAAAATTACGGGGTCTTTTTTCTTTTACTTAGAAAATATAAGACCGAATGTGTTTTCGCAGAAAATTCTTCACCTTGGTCGAGTCAGCTTCGCTATTGGGAGGCTTTTCTTGGCTTTCCTCTAAACGAAACACAAAAGTGGACCAATTTCCTTTGAAAGATATCTAGTAAAGCCTGTTTCAGAACAGATATCATGATTTCTCTTTATCGCGAATCGAAGATTTGTGAATTTGCTTAGATAGGATAAATAAAAGTGAAATCAAGACAACTGCAAGACTTCTCGATTTCCAGAAAAGAAAAATGGATTTGGCACTGAAAATAGAAAGTTGAAAATAGTTAGTTGGTAGCTAATAAATCACTAATAAGAATAAAAATGAATGTGTGCATGTGTTATCTCTCTACAAACCAAACCATTTTACTTAGAGCTATCGAATTTATATATTTCGAAAAGTGGGAATGTGGCTTTATGCATAGGTGAACTCGTAGATATATTTTTTAAAAATTTTGATTAGAATTTTTAATTAATTACATATTAAGTGATTTTTCTACGATAAATTATGAAAAGTTCACAACATGAAATTATTTTTTCATTATTTTAAAATTGAAAAATTATATTTTTGATTATGCCATTTTTTGGCTCTATAATTATTTTCTATTTCTAATCATTTAAAAAAAAATTAAGCGTATTTCATACTAATATATCTATTTCATTGTTGAAGTAAAATTTCAAATCACTTTCTTTGTTGCTACTATTATTTCATTCTATCTGTTTTACTTTTTCGTATATGAAATATAAAAGGAATTATAATCATTAAACAAATTCAAATTTGAGACTCTGGCGAATTCCTTCTTTTCATATTTTCTTCAATAGGAAAAATGCTTTTTTGGAATTATGTCTCAATTTTTCTGTCTGTGAACCCAATAAACCAAAAAGGCTTTGAGCTAGACAGATGAAATTTGGTATATATACTTTACACCAAATTTGTAGATTTCCATGAAATTTAGAAAGAGTTTAAATCAGAAGAAGCCTGTCCGTCAGGCTGCTTATAAAGAAGGGTACGCGATAACTAACTAAAGTTAAACTAAAAATAAAATTTAGTACAAACGTTTGGCAATTCTAATTAATTATTATTACAATGTCTGTCTATCTATACTTTTGTATGTATGCAAACGCAATAATTTAAAAATGTAACAATCTAGGTGAATGAAATTTACTTCACAGTTTTACCATCTAAAGTACAGATTCCTTTCAAACTTTGAACTAAATCTGTCGAATGATTGACTATCTGTCGGTCGGTATTTCCTCATGAGTGTAGACGCGATAATTTAAATAAGCAAACTGAAATTTGCAAAATAACTGAAATTTGAAGCATAATCTTGCACTCCACAATTATAGTTCAACGTTGAAATTTAGTTCAATGGGCAAGAAAAAAGCGTCCAAAATAGAAACTCGATTTTCTGATATTTGTTTATTAAACAGATATCAGCGATAAATCATTAAAGATTGCTTCCTAGATTCATCAGAAACGCTGTATTCTCACCAAAGATAGTTTTCGTAAATATTGCTCGTCAATGGCATGCCATTACTATATAAATATCCGTTTGATATACTACACTACGATGTAAAAACCTCGCGTGTTTGAAAATAAAAATATGAGCAATCGTGTTGTTCGGCCTTAACCAAGATTCATATATTCATGAGAGTAGGAAAGAGAATTTTATTAAAGAGAATGAGAGAAGCTTTTCGGGATCTTTCCGCGACTTTTTGTCTGTAAACAAAAGATGATCCATATTATTTTACCATGTTGAAGAGTTTTTGATGCAAGCTATACTCTTGATACATAATACATTGAGCAGAAAAGTACAAAGTTTTTAAAATAATATATGTTATATTATTAAAATTTGAAATTTAAAAAAAATTTGCTTAGGAAAACGTTAAGATGAAGAAAAAAATATTAAATTGAAATTTTTAGCATTTAATAGTTCCTGAAAATCAACTTATTGCCAAAGACGACTAATTAATAAATATTTATAATGAACAGTTTCAATCATCATTTTTTTAAATATAATTTTAGATCTAATATTCTCCCAAATGTTAAAAAAATCTTCAGTTAAAAAATTTTTTTGAAAGAGATTTGCGAAGAGAAGAAGGATTGAAACGGGAAGCAAGGCGTTGAACTCATATTCAAAAATCCAGATACATAAAATACATAATGAAGCCAAACTAGAAAGCTGTAGTTTTTATTTACACGAAGATATCTGCATTCTCAAAAATTTATATTTATAAAAGGAAGTGCTTGTGAGTGCGTCCAAGATCCACAAGTTAGACTATTAAACTTGGAACTACGAAATTTAAAAAATGAACGTGCGTTCATTTTTTAAATTCATGAAAGTGTTCATTTTATGAAAGTGTGACTCGAAGCGATTTTTTAAGAAATTTTAAGTAAAATGTTAACTAAATAAAAATTAAGCGAAACTCTGAAATTTTTCAGTTACAATATTCAAAAATATTATTGGCAGAAATTTAATTCGTATACCATTATAAAATTTTAAAATTTGTTTTAAAATAATCTGAAATTACTTGTCATGAATTTTTAGAAACGTATATTTTAAAAATTATTATTTGCAGAATTTTCAAAAATAGATTTTATTATTGCAATGAAGTTCAAATGGCTTTCGTTCTCTCATTAAATACTTAATAGCGTGATTTCCTTCCATTTTTCGACCTAAGGAAAAGAAATTTTACTAACTATCTGAGGAATTAAATAAGAAATCAGAACGTGAAACTACATTTCCGCAAAAGGCAGCATGCAATTTGAAATAATTTCCCAATCATTTAAATTTTTAATATCACTATGAAATCATGCGATTCGATTTCGTTAAACAAATTTCTCCTTTTAATGAGGCTCTTGGAAATCTTCTTCAAAAAAATTTAATTACATACAATTATTTTTATCAAAAAATCTAGTTAAAATTAAATACAATTATTTTTATGAAAAAAATCTAATTAAAATTAAATACAATTTTTTTATCAAAAAATCTGGTCGCCAAGGCAATAGTATGTGTTGAATAAATGATATGCCACAGAAAAAAAAAACGTCACGCTCTTTAATATGCGATAAAGATTTTTAATGGGTATTTGTAATTGGAAGATATTGAAATTTAAGAGGATGCATTAATATGGTTCATGAAATAAATGCTTCAGTTAAGCACTACAAATGAGGCGAGTTAAGGGATGCTGTAATTTTTAATTCTGCACTGTTTCGTGATGTATATTTGTATCACTTGCCTATTTTGCCATTATTTGTCAATTCTGAGTAGATTAATACTTTATTTAAAATATTTATGCGATTCAAAAAGTATAATATGTTTATTGATCAAGTATTAAAACATTATCAAGTATTATTATCAAGTATTAACAGTCAATACAGTTTCGTACATCAGCACATTTTTCATTTAATCAAGTTTTTATTAATTTATTTTTGGTTAGTTTTTTAAATAATTTATGAAAATATTCATATTTTTATTTATTTATTTAATATGCTTTATGAGTTATCCACTTTAGTTCGCAACATTAAGTAAGCAAACGCTCGGTGTTTATAAATCTCTATTGTTAATAAAGATGAATGTCTGCATGTGTGTTCTACAGCACATATCGTTTGACTTGGAGTACCAAACTTGGCATATATATATATATATATATATATATATATATATATATATATATATATTAGGAGGTCAGAATGTGTAATTCGGAGAGATTTTTTGAAATGTTAATTAAAATTTTAGCTAATTATGGATTAAGTAAAATTTCGATATTTTTTCCACCATAACTTATGAAAATATTACTGCACAATAATGGTTTTTACATCATATTAAAATTCAAAATGCCTTTTTAATGATACCGATTTATTAGTCGTGTGGATTTTTCCGGAATTTTGGTGATTTCTTGACAGTTTTTTTGCTTAATTTTTAGCAATAGAATTATATTGTTGCTCTGAATTTCAAAGAATTTTCTATTATTGAAAGTTAAAAAAGGATTCCATTAATTATATGCGCAGTTTTTAAGTGAAATCACAATATCGATATAGTTAGAAGATTGATGAATTAAGTTTTACAAATGAAATTTACTTTATTCTCAAATTATGACGTCAAAGGACTGGTATCCATTAGAAATGTACACAATGAACAGAGCGTAAGTAGAGAAATTAAAGTAACACGGTTTGAGTGGTTTAAAATTTGACAGAATCATAGACATACAAATATACTTCAATGATAGAACTGGAATGAAATATAATCAATATCTCTGGCGAACCAGTAGTCACCAAAGGCAACTAGCACTGTAATAACAATGTAAACATAAAAACACAGATAGAAATAGGTAATTATACTTAACAAACTATTAATTTTATCCTAGTATTTTATAACTCATAGAGTTTCTACTTTTTAAAAATGTATTTACTTGATACATAAGTTTTTAATTGACTTGCGTGCGACTCCTTTTAAGTTTAGTAGTTGTTGCCTACGCTGTGTAGTCGCTTCCTTCGCAATCTATAAGAAAAATCAGCGCTGTGTAGTCGTTGTATTTTCCTTCGCAATCCATAAGAAAAAAAAATTATACGTAACTAACATAAAAGTTAAATGTCACCATCTATTGCTCACTAGTATTAAAGAAAAATAACTAGTAAAAGGTAAAATATATTCTTCTTATTTCACTTCTAGAGAAGAAAAGATAGAGGCCTTTTAAGTTCGTAAACTATATCAAAATGCTTTATCCATTGAAATAATTTCATTTGCATGAAAAAATGGCCACTTCATAATGAACTTTTTTCTTGCTCTTTTTAATAACAAAAGGCATTTCAGATGATATAGTAGCAGGAATTGTTAAGACTAAAAATTAGTTTATTTTTATATTGCATCTATATTAAGATGAAGTGAAATATTTCAAAATGGGGATGCAATTTTTGATTTTCTTTTAAAAAGTTTCCTGAAGGTAACTATGTTTTTATTCTAAATCAGGTCTTCTTAAATTATGTATCTTTAATTCAAATAGGATCGTGCTTAGTAATATTCAAATCGTGAAAATTTTGAAAAATATTTCTTTTAGATTTTTCAACCTTTGTAGATAAAAACGATTCGAAAAATTACTTGGATTATAGAACACTTTATTCGGGTTTAATTATATTTTTAAAAAACTTAACAAAATTATATAATTTATAAATAATAAATAATAAAAAAATTGATATTCTATTAGAAAAAAACATGAAAATAAATGCATTCCTACAAAAAAGCCAACTACAAAATATATACCAGCAAAACAGATAGTAGAAATTAAATTTTAAAACATAAGTAAGAAAATGAAAGAACCTGCAAATAAAATCATGCTAAAACAATAGCGTGATATAGTACTTTTAGAAAATAATACAAGGATTCGCTGCTAAACATATATCGATAGAACGGAAAATAAGTACGTGATACGTTGGCATTCTGACGAAATGTACTAGTATTAAGAAGTAAAGTTCTAAGTCCCCCTCGAATTAAACACTGTAAATCAGGGTTTCTCAACCTTTCAGTATTCACGGCCCATTTTTCAATCATAATTTTCATCGCCCCCCCCCGCTACTTACAATAAAATGTATACAACAATAATGTATATTGAGTATTTTGGATTCTGTTTTTAAATTATTTTTAACTAACTGTCAAAACAAGAGTAAAAGTGAACCAACGTTGGCGAGAAACCACATTTGGCATTTTGCCATACGGGCGGTTAACAGATGAAACGAATGAAAGAGAGGAAAATTTAAATATTATATTTGAAATGAAAGCCAAACAGGGAGATAACGTTAAAAGAACATGAAAGTAGAAAAATTTGTTAATGAAAGGTAACTTAGACGGGGTGAGCTAAATTTAGAACCTGCGAATACATTTTTTCGAATAATAAAAGAAATAAAACAGAAGCATGACTAAACAAAAGAGAAAAAATAAGTAATGTTTGTGGAAGGGAATCCACACGACCAATGCCGTCTCGAACATGCGCCAAGCAAATATTTTCTCATATGAATAAAAAAAAATGTTTGATAACGCAAGTTCCACTTCCAGCCAGTCTCATTCGAGTCGGTTCTTCTGTCGCTATCGAATCTATCGTGAATGTGTATGTTATATATGTTTTCGTTTTAATTACAATTCACCATATTAAATATTCACGGCAGCAGATTTATGCAGACCCATGGATAAATTTTTAAGCGGAAGTAAACGAGCATTAGACGACAATCAAGCATCAACAAGTATACATACAAGCTTGGTTCCGAAAATAAAATATAGAAAATATTCTCAAGAATACTTAAATTTTGGATTTACCAGTACTAAAGTAAATGAAGAAGAAAGGCCCCTATGTATCATTTGCTCAAAAATGTTGGCCGTAGATAGCAGGAAACCTAATAAACTTAAACGATGTTTGGAAATGCTTCATAGTGAGTACGTCAACAAACCCAGAGAATTCATCAAATTAAAATTAAAATCATATAAAAATAAATAATCATTTTTTAAAGAAACTTTATCTGTTAATAAAAAAAGCTTTAATTGCATCTTACAAAGTTTCATATAAAATAGCCAGATGTAAAAAAACCTCATATCATTGGTGAAGAGCTTATTTTGCCAGCAGCAATTGAGATTGTAGAAACTATGTTTGGAGATAATTTTTCAAAACAATTGTAGTCCATGCCTCTTTCAAATGATACTCTTGCTCTTCGAATTGGTGATATAGCTGAAGATGTACAGTGTCAGTTTTTCTAGAAGTTGCGTGACAAATTGTTTTCATTACAGCTTGATGAAGCAATAGATAGTAATAAAGATGCTCATTTAATTGCCTATGTTCAATTTTATGATAATATGTCAGAAGTAGAAGAAATACTTTTCTGCAAACCACTAGAACTCAAAACAACAGCGCTCGCATTACTTGCTATTTTAAATGATTTCACGAACGAGGCAAACATAGAATGGAAAAATTGCGTCGGAATATGCACCGATGGTGCTCGTTCAATATCCGGAAGATTCCAAGGTATACAAGCATTTGTAAAACAAAAATCGCCTCTGTGCGTCTGGACACATTGCATGATTCACAGAGAGGTTTTGGCTTCGAAAGAAATGAGTCCTGGTCTGAATATTGTGTTAACTACGGTTGTAACCGTTGTAAATTATATAAAAATGAGACCCCTAAAATCGAGAATCTTTTCCGCACTTTGTAAAGACATGGGTTCAGTACATTCAGCGTTACTATTTTATAGCGAGGCAAGATGGCTATCACGTGGGAAATTTTTACGTGTTTATGAATTAAGATAAGAAATTGCCTTTTCTAGAAGAAGAAAACAGACCAGAGGCCGAGAATTTTCGCGATGGTTTATTTGTGATGAAATTGAGCTATTCGGTTGACATATTCGAGAAATTAAATAACTTGAATCTTCTACTCCAAGGAGCAAATACATATATGATGGATACGAGTGATAAAGTTAATGCTTTTTGTAGAAAATTGGAATTGTGGAGCAGAAATTTAAAGCAAAAAAAAAAAAAAACCTAACAATGCTTGCAAACGTGAATGATTGTACTAAAACTTACAAGGCTAAAGTAAAAGTTGTTTTAGTAATCATTGAAAATCATTTAGCCCTGCTGACAAAGAATTTTAAAAAGTATTTTCTTGCTGACGACAAACTGATAGAAAGTTACGAGTGGGTTTAGGGATCCATTTCATAAGACTCGCGAAGGACTCTCAATTGATGAGGAAGAAAAATTCATAGACTTCACAAAAAGTGGCGGAACTAAAAGGCAATTTAGTAATAAATCACTATTTCAATTTTGGACAGGAGTAGAGGATGATTTTTCTGCAGAAAAAACAAGGGCATTTCGCATTCTATTACCATTTTCAACATCCTACCTTTGTGAAACTGGATTTTCTGTTGTGGTTTCTTTGAAGACAAAATATAGATCTCGGTTAAATATATAAACAGAACTGAGAGTGGCTATTTCTAATATTAAACCTTCCTTCGAAAAACTTTGCTTTGCAAGACAGGCCCAAGGAAGTCACTAATAATTATTAAATTTGTTTTTAATTTAGTATGTTTTGAATAAGTGTTTTTATTTGGTAAGTTTTAATTTAGTAAGTTGTTTTACTTTAGTAAGTTGTTTTACTTTAATAAGTTATTAAATATATCAAAATGTATTTTGCTTTCTATGTGTATGTGTGCTTTCCTTTCAATCAGTTAATCAATTTTTTTAAATAATATTTTCTCTTGGATATTCTCGCGCCCCCTTCTAGTGTGCTCGCGCCCCCTAGGGGGGCGCGCCTAACAGGTTGAGAATCGCTGCTGTAAATCATTAAATATTGAATCAAAGGATTAAAAAATAAGGATGAAGGTATCCAATTAAATGTGAAAACGAAGATTACCGAGAAAAATTGTGAACATTTTTTTGTTTGTAAGCTACCAGAAAATAAATGGTAAAAGAAGATAAAAAGAATTATCAGCAGCATAGCCATAGATTGCGACATCTAGAAAAAGAAAACAAATAGTGGGCTTAATCAATACAAAATTTTGGCTTACTAATCTAAAAAAAGATACCTTTGCGTCTATTCAATAATACCAACTAGTGTCGAAGCATCATTCTTCTTTTACGTACTTGGCATTACAATTGAAATTCATTTGAAAAAAAGGAAGAATGAAATAATGTTTTTAAAATTTCTAAAAACAGAAATGGTAAATAATTACATATAGGTTGGATTGAAATAACTGATTCTGGACTTAATGATGCAAAAGGCTTCGGGTTTTCTTTTCTTTTCTTTTCTTTTTCTTTTTTTCAAGATTGGGCTTTATAATTTGCATTTGATTTAGACATAGATTAGAAATTCTAATGGATGTTTAAAAGAGTATAAAGCCTATTTAATAAAATGTAATCACTGCCAAAATCTTTAAAAAATTGAAGACATGGATAAAATGGAGTATAATTTTTGATTAAGATAACAAATATTACGAATTTTAAAAACGCCATGAATTGGATATGTTGAAAAATAACATTGTAATATTAGTTGTCAAGAGATAATTCAGAGAACATTAAATCAGAAGATGATAAATTAGCAAGGTATTGATTTTAGAAGTGTTAATTAGCGCATGATAAATTGGTTGAGTAATGTAAGCGTGTATACATATAATCTCCGCGTAATAAATACTGAAGCTAAAATCAATATGAATTAACTATTCACTTAAAACAGCATATTTGATTTTATACTGCATCGTTTAACTCTACAATAATTCTCATTCATTTTCATTTTATTTTTTAATCAACCATTTCTCATTCTTTTTTTTTTTTTCATTTTTCTCATTTATTTGTTCCTTTATTTTGAAAATGATACTATATTTCCGTAAACCTTTTAAAGGCATTAAAGAAATACATTATGCACAATACAAAAGAGAACAATTATACTGTTAAATAATACATATTCCTCAATAATTTCTTTCTTTCATTATTATATTGTATTCTATTTCCAAGAAGATATTTTTTCTTCTTTGATGAAAAATTGCAAGACTAATTCGCTTTGCTCAATTCTCTATAATTCAGCCAAAGTATTGGATCGGCACTTTGAAACAACTTTTTAAAATTCTAGGGGCATACCAAGTCATCTAAAATACGTCTGAAGGCTATTTAAGGAGGCTGAGGTATGGATTTTATTTCAATTCCTTTTATTTCTCATTTATTCTAGAAATGTGATAAAAGAGTTGCAACTGTGGCTGCTATCTTATTTCTGAGAGCATTTTAACTTCTGAATAGCTTTAAGCTCAATTTTCAGTATATTTGCCTTCTAGTTAGCAGACAGGAAAATCTGATCTACATGCAGGATTAATTATTACATTTTCAAATTGAATTTTTAATACTCCGCTATAAGATCATTCATACGAATAAACATTTACACAAATTTCTCAAGAAAACGATAAAATAAATGTTAATGTTACCCACTCCATGTTTCCAGCAATAGTCAGTTTTGCAGGCATAGCAATACCAATATATGCTCTATAAAACATAACAATGATTTTCATCCAATCGACTATATAACTTTGAGTAATATGCGAAGAAAACGAAAATAATCTGCAAAGTTTAAGCATTTTAATTCTTTCTCTCTCTTTCTATGTTTGTGTGTGTGTAAGGGGGGGGGGAGAGAACAAATTCGGTATCTGCTCTCAGTTTACATGCCCTCCAAAGATATCTCATTTTGTGATATTTAGTACTTGTTAACGTTAAAACTTTCACTTTTAAATTTTAGAATTAAATTATTTCTGATTTTAAAATTAAGAATATTGTTTGCTTAATATTTTAAACCATGAGAACAAACATTTTTTAACGACTTTGAATTTCTTAATACCAATGATTTTCTTTGTAATTTGCAGATATCTAGATAGCCAGCTAAGGCGATTCATCTTTGTAATAAGTATGTTTCTTATTTACAAAAACAAAAGCAAATCGTCAAAATCAAACAATTATTGCTACATTATATAAAGTACTGCGCATTATTTTACATAATGCTGCGAATTCTTTTTCAGGCCCGTTGAATATCATAATTAAATTAGTAATTATAATTTATTTATTAAACTCTTTATTATGATCATTTTATTAATGCATTCCGATTATGTCAAAATTCATGTGTTTTTAAATATTTATTCACTTGAATAATTAATTAAATAATATTATTATTTTTAATTTACGAGTCAAAATCTTTACAAGACGTTTGAGAAACCACTTCTGCCTTTGAAAATAGGTAGCACACGAGCTACAAATCGCCATTAAACAACCCCAACATCACAAAGCGCTCACAAATAATTTGCTGAAGATCAAAACTCCAAAGAGAGACATCACTCAATTACTCTTTTGACCTCACTTGATTTGCGCTCGTCCATATACCTCCGCTTTTTATAATTCCTATATCAGGGCATGAAATGTTCTAGACCAAGCACTAGAATTCGAGTATTAATGGAGTCATCACTACGATTCTCAAACATTCGTGATTTTCCATTTTCATCCCTAAATTTGTTGCCAAAACTGGGGATAATGAATTCGGCATTCATTAAACAGCTATTACTATATCTCCATCAATTTCGATTAAGGAACTTTTTTCCTTAATCGAAATTTTACTACGCATGGAAGCGATATTAAAAATTCGTAACAACTTTCAAGCCCTATTCTTTAATAAGTGTAGGGTATTTTTTGAAACTCTATATAAACCTAGATAAGCAGCACTTATTAAATTGGGCTAAGTCTCGGTATTGAGGAAGGATGATCCCAGAATTGAGATCCGAAAATTCCAAATGCATGTTATATCGAGAGAGTTAACCAAGCACCCTCACATTGGATAAGTATCGAAGTTTAGAGAGTGAGATGTTTAAAAGGTATCAGCATGATCTAACAGCCTTTCATGTAAAGAAATACGACTCCTGAAGTTGTCCTGTAACTTAAAAAAAGGAATACAAGTTCATTTTGGCTCAAGTCATTCAAAACTTATTCAAAAAATTATTGGCTGTATTCTTACATTTTTCATAGCGTACAAATTTAAAATAAATCTGATATCATAAATTATCTCCTTAACAGTTATATTTATCGCAAATATGTTTTTAAACCTTCACCAATCAGCAGAATTTAATTTAAGAAATATAAAAGTAACAATAAACAACTAAAATCAAAACCCGAAATAGGAAACTGAATAAAAACGAATGCGAAAAATTGACGAAATTCAATGCTAGAAAAAAAGCGATGATAAATAATTAATGAAATTCTGTACAAATAATAAAGCAACTGTAAATAGTTCAGACTGGTTTAAAAATAAAAACATCAAAAAAATTCAATTCCCTCTTGAAATCATGATTATGAGAAAAGTATTTGTAGCCTTACAATAGACTCATATTGTGTAATAAAATATCTGTCAGAGATGTCTATATTCTCCATAACATATATTACATAGCATTTTCAACATTATGAGGAAAATAACAAGAATTCCAATTTTTGTTTCATCATCATTCTTATTTTTTATATCTACCATTTCTTTTTTCTCATAAAACTATTTTTCCATTAGCTCCAAGGCCACTCCTCTGGGAATATATTTTTCAGTTTCTTTTCCATATCACGTCTCTTCTGAAGACTTCGTCCATTACTTCTCGTCTTTTCAGCTAGCTTGCCACATCATATATTGATCCAAAGAACAGAAAACTCTTTACTTCGAAGTAAACATTTAATCTTAGAAGTGCTTTTATTTTTAACATGAAATATTTGGAGAGAACGGAAACTTTTATAAACACTCTCGTCTTGAAGTAATCCGTCACAAGTGCCAGAATTCGGCGGTTGAAGAAGCCATAGGTCTGAAAACATGGCATCGTTCTTTCTTGAAAGTGCCAGTTTGTATTAATAACACCACCAATCTTAACTTTTAACACTCACTTATCAAAAAAAATTTATTTCAGCCAGTATTGTGTATACAAGGCATAAAGTGAACTTTTATAGAAGACACTTTTGACTATGAAATCCTTCATTCTTTAAATAATTTTTATCAGTTCAGTTATTTACAAAATATTTTATTCTAACTCTTTCATTCTACATTTCTTGTATTTTTAACTTTTTAATGGATGTATTTTATTTTATGAACAGACAAAAAGCATGTTTTTCCCATTTCTCGCTTTTAGCTGAATTATGCCACAAATCAAAATAAATTAATACATATATACACATTTTTTGCACATCTCTCTTCTTACTTTATAATTCTTTTCACCTTTTCCATTACAGTTTGATTTCGGTCATATATACAAAAAAGGCCTTCGAAAAATACAGGGTGCTTATAATTAAACTTCCACTTTGAAATGATCATAAAAGCAAAACTACAGGACCAAATGTTATCAAACTTGGTAATAGTTTAAAGGAGAACATGGGAATTTCATTTCCGGCAAAAAAAGTTCAAAAACATACCACCAGGGGAGAATTGGCACTGTATGCAATATTGTTAAACAAAATAGGACATGAAGACATCGGTTTTAAAATGTTTTTAATCATTTCTGAAACGTGCTTGCAAAGCATGTTCAATGTGTGTTATCTAAAAAAGCACTGTTTATGATGATAATCCTGACAATTTGGTGGAACTGAAAGATGCGATACACCGACATGTGCTTAACATTCCTTCTGATGAGCTAAGACTACTGTTGAGAATGCAGTAATGCGATTTAATTAGCGTTCAGTAAATGGTGGACGCCACATTAAATATGCTTTGTAACATTTTTAGAAACAATTAAACACATCTTAAATCGATGTCTTCTTTCATGTCCTATTTTGCTTAACAATATTACATACAGCGCCATTTCTCCCCTGGTGGTGAGTTCTTGGACTTTTTTTTGGTTGGGGGGGAGAAATTCTCATGACCTTCTTTAAACTATTACCAAGTTTGGTAACATTTGGTCCAGTAGTTTTCCTTTTATGACCATTTCAAAGTGGAACTTTAATTATAACCACCCTGTACTTATTAATGATTTTTATCTGTCCAAAATAATCAAGCAGAGAAAGAAATCTCTCTAAAAATGTTATTCTGAAACTTCAAATTGTTTTGAAAGTTTTGTCTATTTATAAAAAGAAGTGAGGAAAATTACATTGTAGAATAATATTTTTGCCACAATTATTATTCTCGAATGCATTTTTGCAACAACTTTTTTAAAGCTGTAATTTACAGATTTAAGCTTTTCTTCTTAGATTTTTATAGATTTTCATTTAAATGCGAAAAACCAATGTTTCCATGTCACCTTTCTCTTTTACACGGTCAGATATCCATGCTCATTGATATATTTTGGAGCCCAGTCCACCGATTTAAAGCAATAAATTTTTTTTATTTTTTTTATGTACTAGACTATTCTGTAATCGCTTTTTCTTCATTTCTTTAATATGCCAGAATTTCAAAATTTTCTTCCATTTTTGAGAATTAAAAATTTTGCTAATTAACTGAGTAGTTTACAAGGAAAAAATAGAACGTAAATATTCATTACACCGAAAGACAATGTGCAGTACGAATGATCATACATTTAAGATTCTAATGGCACTATGATATCATGGAACTCGGCCGTATTATAAAGGTCCATGCACATAATGAACAGACCAGGGGTATGACTATTGAAATAACAATGCTTGCCATATATTGAGATTTAAAATTAATTTGCATTATTTAAGTAATCAGTAAAATCAACATAAGGGATATAAATAAAATTAAATACGTCCAATATTTCCGGCGGACCAGTTGGTCGTCGATTTCTTCAGATACACTCTGAATCATAGAGTTATGAATCGAGATTATGCTTTTAACGATTTGAATAAATAAAACCTTTTTTTTATTGTCACATAAGAATCAAGATAAAAATTTCTTTGTTTATTTTCTGAAAACAAAACCCCAAGAATAGTATGTTTAACGTCATCCATTCCATTAAATTGTCAGACATTACAAACCTTTTATTTTAATAGTCTTCATTTAATTCATTTTCGTTAATTTTTAATAATATCAATAAAAATGGTATTAAGTTATTCTTATTTCGTTTATTTTCAATGGCTCATATTTTGTAATCATATTTATTTGTACACTTACACTTTCTCCCTTTTTAAATTAATCTTAAATAAATTAATAATTAGCAAATAAAACAGTTTATTTATCGTGCGTTTGAATTGAAATAAATAAATAATATAATTTATCAGTTTTATTGAAAATTAAAGTTATTCAATTATTGTTCCATAATACTTAATACCCAGTTGTTTAAAAAGCTGTACAGTTATCGCTGGCAAATCAAAAATCATGCAATCTAAAGTTAAAATAAATACAAATGAGGAGAAATTATTTCCACACTCATTTATATTAAATTTTATGGCATGAATAAAATGAATGCTATTTTTTAATATTATTAAAATTAACATTTAATAATCCAAATTCAAACATCATTGTTTTCAATAAAGAGATAAATAGCTTTTACCATAATATTAATGTCTTTTGAAAATGCTTTACACGCTGAAATTATTGCAAGTATTTTGATTCAAAGTGTGAATCAGAATAACTTGTGTTCTTTCTGATGCAAAAATGTACATTTTACGTTTTGATGAGTCACGATTGCTAAGACATAAAAAGATAAATTTATTCTATTTACAGACTTATGGATTGTCTATTTGCATGAAGAAAATACAATAATTGATATTTATAATTCATACCAATATAAATTATGTTCCTTCATCTGATGTTCTAAATAGCAGATGTAAGATGATCTTATAAAAGAAAAAACTTCAACACAATTAAACCTCTTATACAATATTGACCTTCACTAACGAACAAAGTTGTGTTTTCAGTTCTTTCAAATGTCTGCAATAACACTATCAATTTTACCCTCTCGATCACCTCTTCTTATTTTTAAAATCAGTAAAACTGTAGCCACTCCATTATATTTTGTTGATATTTGAAATTTTAATTTTTTCATATAATCCCATTTTTAAGGTCTTTATTTTCAATTTATTTAGAATTTAAGACCATTAATTGGTGCAGTAAGCACATTTATAACATCATAGCAAATGTGCTGTAAAAATCTAAATCAAATCAAACTCAGGCTGATTAATTATTATTATTATTAATTCAGGGTTAAATTATGAAACATGCAGAATAGTATTGGAGTCATGGGAAATTTTACAGTGCCCTCTGACAGATTCTTCAACATTTGTAAGGAAAAAAACAATTAAAAAAAATTGGATTTATGAAAAAAAATCATCTACGTTCATTTATAATAAAATTTTTCATTTTTCATTCAGCTATCTATCTATACTTATAATAAAGCTCAATGTGTGTGTGTGTGTGTGTGTTGGCGCTCTACAGGCCAGACCATTTGACATACAGCTACCAAATTTGGTACATGTATACCTTGGAGGTTGGGAATGTGCACCTGGGGTTTCTTTTTTCGAATTTTTAATTAGAATTTTAATTATTAATTAAAAACTAACTTTCCCGCCAAAAAAATCTTCCATTTTCCCCACCGCCAACTTTTCCGCCAAAAAAATCTTCCATTATCGACAGCGCCAAACGAGAAAGGCTTCAGTTTTTTTTTCTCCCAACAGTAATGAGGCTAGGGTTAAAATTTTTCGGCGGATTATTTCAATCGGTTCTGTTTATTTTCTTAATGTTTGATGCATTTAAAATTAAACATGTTAATGAATCAATCTTTCAGATTCATTCTGAAGTACTTTTGAATTAAAATAAAACAGAATAAAGGAATTTAAAAATTTCTAATCCGCATAACGTTACCCCAACTGGCGTAGAAAAAAATCACGTATTTGCGTTACGTAACCGGCGAAGAAAATTCACGCATGCGCATTCTGTTCTGATTGTTGCCATGACAACGTTATCAATGGATGATTTAAATTATTTTTGGGTTAGTTGCATGCTTTTGTAAGTAAATTGTATTTATGTTAGTTATATATTTTTTGTATATGCTTATAGTTTTAAGTACATCGTTTTTTAAGTAGTTTTTTAAAACCCGTTTTCAACCGTTTATTTTAAACGATTCGTTTTATTTTCTTAGTGTTTGATGCATTTAAATTTAAACATTGTTAATGAATCGATCTGCTCATAATGAATCTAAGAAAATTTTGTTGACCAACTCTTGAGATATTACATAAATTTAAAAAGATATTCTTTAGTGCCCATAAAGTTTAAACGCTGAGTGACTCTATTTTCAGTAATCAGATTATAAAAAAAGGCTTTGTTTCAGTAAAAAATATTATTATATTAATTGAAGATAAATTCTTTCCACTTTAATTTAAAGCATAAATTCTACCGTTTTCAACCGTTTATTTTAAACGATTCGTTTTATTTTTTTAGTGTTTGATGCATTTAAATTTAAACATTGTTAATGAATCGATCTGCTCATAATGAATCTAAGAAAATTTTGTTGACCAACTCTTGAGATATTACATAAATTTAAAAAGATATTCTTTAGTGCCCATAAAGTTTAAACGCTGAGTGACTCTATTTTCAGTAATCAGATTATAAAAAAAATGCTTTGTTTCAGTAAAAAATATTATTATATTAATTGAAGATAAATTCTTTCCACTTTAATTTAAAGCATAAATTCTACGGGTGCTAACAGAAAATGAGAGAGATACATATTACGTTATGACTGAAGGCCTTTATAATATTATGAATGAATTATATGATAATCAAAATTTGAAGTTTTAAAATACTTTGATGAAGAAGCTATTAAAGTAGAAATTGCATAAAATATTTAATTATTAAAATTTTAACGAACATTAAGATTGGCGAACCGGCTGGTCGCCAAAGGCGGCTAGTATTTTTATAAAACTCAATGTGTGTGTGTGTGTGTGTGTGTGTGTGTGTGTGTGTTGGCGCTCTACAGGCCAGACCGTTTGATCTACAGCTACCAAATTTGGTACATGTATACCTTGGAAGTCGGAAATGTGCACCTGGGGTCCCTTTTATTGAATTTTTAATTAGAATTTTAATTATTAATTAAAAACTAACTTTCCCGCCAAAAAATATTTTCATTTTCTCCACCATCAAATGAATAAGGCCTCAGTTTTTTTTTCCCACGATAATCAGGCTAGGTTTAAGATTTTTCGGCCGATTATTTCAAATAATTCTGTTTATTTTCTTAATGTTTGATGTACTTAAAATTAAACATTGTTAATTAATCGATCCTTCAGATTCATTCTGAACTACTTTTGAATTAAAATAAAACAAAATAAAGGAAATTAAAAATTTCTAATCTGCATAGCGTTACCCCAACTGGCGTAGAAAAATTCACACATTTGCGTTACCGTAACTGGCATTGAAAATTCACGCATGCGCATTGTGTCCTGATTGTTGACAAAAATTTTCAACGGATGTTGACTTGATTTAAATTATTTTTAGGTTAGTTGTATGCTTTTGTAATTAAATTGTATTTATGTTAGTTATATATATATATATATATATTGTATACGCTTATAGTTTTAAGCACATCGGTTTTTTTAACCTGTTTTCAACCGATTATTTTAAACGATTATGTTTATTTTCTGAATGTTTGATGCATTTAAAATTAAACATTGTTAATTAATCGCTCTGCTCATGATGAATCTGAGAAAATTTTGTTGACAAATTCTTGAAATATTACATAAATTAAGAAAGATATTCTTTAGTGCCTTTAAGTTTTAAATGCTCAGTGACTCTGTTTTCAGTAATCATATTATTAAAAAAATGCTTTGTTTTAGTAAAAAATATTATTATATTTATTGCAGATTAATCATTTCCACTTTAATTTAAAGCATAAATTCTACGGGAGCTAACAGAAAATTAGAGAGATGCATATTACGTTATGGCTGAAGGCTTTTATAATAATATGAGTGAATTATGTGACAATCAAAATTTGAAGTTTTAAAATATTTTGATGAAGAAGCTATTAAAGTAGAAATTACATAAAATATTTAATTATTAAAATTTTGACGAAGCATTAAGATTGGAGAACCGGCTGGTCGCCAAAGGCGGCTAGTTTATAATAAAATGCTCCTTACTTATTTTATTTAACATTTTAGGATATCTGAAAATTTTAATATTTCAAATAGAGTTTCAAGATTTTTTAACACCTTACTGTCAATTATATCGTAAAATAATAATAGCTAATTACACTGAAATATCAGAAAGGAAATCGAATACAATAGTTTACTGTGAATTCAAATATTCAATGTAAAATTTAATGAATAGTAATAAAAATAATTTAATAATTTGTCAGAAAATAGAAAACAGAATAGCTGGAAAATTCCATCAGCTGTTTTTTCTATTAAATGTATATGCCTAAACTATATATCTATATATACTTATAATAAAGCTCAATGTGTGTGTGTGTGTGTGTGTGTGTGTGTGTGTGTGTGTGTGTGTGTGTGTGTGTGTTGGCGCTCTACAGGCCAGGTCATTTGACATGCAGCTACCAAATTTGTTACATGTATACCTTAGAGGTCGGGAATGTGCACCTGGGGTCCCTTTTTTTGAAATTTTAATTAGAATTTTAATTATTAATTAAAAACTAACTTTCCCGTTAAAAAAATCTTCCATTTTCCCCACCGCCAACTTTTCCGCCAAAATAATCTTCCATTTTCCCCACCGCCAAATGAGTAAGGCTTCAGTTTTTTTTTTCTCACAACAGTAATGAGGCTAGTAACAGGGTGAACATTTTTCGGCGGATTATTTCAAACGATTCTGTTTATTTTCTTAATGTTTTATGTATTCAAAATTAAACATTGTTAATGAATCCATGTTTCAGATTCGTTCTGAAGTACTTTTGAATTAAAATAACACAGAATAAAGGAAATTAAAAATGTATAATCTGCATAGCGTTACCCCAACTGGTGTAGAAAAATTCACGCATTTGCGTTACGGTAACCGACGAAGAAAATTCAAGCATTGTGTTCTGATAGTTGTCCTGACAACCATTATCAACGGATGATTTAAATTATTTTTAGGTTAGTTGCATGTTTTTGTAAGTAAATTGTATTTATGTTAGTTATATATTTTTTGTATATGCTTATAGTTTTAAGTACATTGTTTTTTAAGTAGTTTCTTTAAACCTGTTTTCAATGATTTAAATTATTTTTAGGTTAGTTGCATGCTTTTGTAATTAAATTGTATTTATGTTAGTTATATATATTTTTTGTATATGCTTATAGTTTTAAGTACATCGTTTTTTAAGTAGTTTTTTTAAACCTCTTTTAGACCGATTATTTTAAACGATTCATTTTATTTTCTTAGTGTTTGATGCATTTAAAATGAAACATTGTTAATTAATCGATCTGTTCATGATGAATCTGAGAAAATTTTGTTAACAAATTCTTGAAATATTACATAAATTAAAAAAGATATTCTTTAGTGCCCATAAAGTTTAAACGGTCAGTGACTCTATTATCAGTAATCATATTATTAAAAAAAAATGCTTTGTTTCAGTAAAAAATATTATTATATTAATTGCAGATAAATCATTTACACTTTAATTTAAAGCATAAATTCTACGAGGGGTAACAGAAAATTAGAGAGATACATATCACGTTATGACTGAAGGCCTTTATAATATTATGAGTGAATTATATGACTATCAAAATTTGAAGTTTTAAAATATTTTGCTGAAGAATCTATTAAAGTTGGAATTGCATAAAATATTTAATTATTAAAATGTTAACGAACATTAAGATTGGCGAACCGGCTGGTCGCCAAAGGCGGCTAGTACTAAATATTTAGAAAGCAGGTGTTTCTACCCAATTACAATATTATTTATATATGAAACATATATACTGTAAATACCATAGAATTATTGAATTAATAATATTAAATATTTTAAAAGTTCACAAAAAACTTTTTTTTGCTCTTATCCTTCGAGAAAATATAAAATTTCGTATACGCTTCATTTCTTACAGATATATGCTGAAAATTACAGTTTTCTAGATTTAGTTTTTTGTAAATCTTCTAATTTGAACTTGAATCTCTTAATTGATTTAGTCAACGAATGGCATCACATGAATGATAGCTAGTTTTTCTCATGCACACGTAACGTGCTCTTGCTGGTTAAATCTTATTTTTATTTTATGTAAAACAAATTGTAGCAAAATATACTAAAAATGTATTTCCAAAATAATAGAAATTTATTTTATCTGTTAGAACATTGGTATCATTTAAAAGATAATTTTTTGAATTTTAAGATCTAGTAAAAAAATTATATTTGCGCTGTAATATTTTCTGATGTAATCACTTGAAAACGCCAAAATTTCACTTAATTTTTTTAGTTTAAATTTCAAAAAAATTGTCCTGAGTACACATACTCCAAGGTCAAACGGTCTAGCTTGTAGTAGAGCGTCAATATACACACATGCATTCATCTTTATTAACAAATTCAATTTTGACGACCAGGCTGATTAGACAGGGAAATTGGTCATATTTAATTTAAATAAATAGCTTAGATATAAATTCAAGTTCATGATTCCGTCAAATCGTCAGATATTGGTCTGACAATTGTTCGTGTTATTTTAATAATCATACATATGATTAATTCATTTTATGTATGAAGTTTCCTATTTTTTTATATATGGTCAGTTCCATAAGACCAAATACTTTTTCATCTATTTTCTAAATTTAGAGGTATTGTAACTTCATTTTTTATTCTTCCTGTAAGAAGACTACGTAGATATTAAACAGAATACTATTTTAGCTTTTAACAATGGAATAAAATCCTGCGATCAAATATTCGATTGAACATTGAAAACGATTTCTTACAATTGTTGCGAAACGTTTATTGTAGTGAAATATATTTAAAATATGTTAAAAAGTTAAATAAAATTAGACTAAAAATATAGAACAATAAATTAGACTCATTGAAGAAATAATTTTTTTCGGAAACTTCTCTCTTTACACAAAAGCACTTTACACTTATGTTTCATCTATTCCTACTGGATTTTCTAAACAGTGATTCTTTTACTTTCTATGTCCTGAACACCCGTTTCTAATGAATTCAATTTATAATTGAAACTGCCCGACTTGATACGTTCTAGGGTTATGGGATGTATATTTAAACCTAATTTCTTGTTTCATACAAAATGGTGTGTCTTGATTTGCTACTTAATTATTAAATACTCAAATGAATTAATAAAAAAAATCTGATAAACTAAGTGAATTACTTTAGCCAATCTCAATCTTAAAACTATTTTAATATACCATGAATAGAAAAAAATGGTCTTTTAAAGGCTTAAACTTAGTTTTTCGTAATATGAAATCCAAATAAATACATTAAAATAGCGTTGTCTCAGTTTTTCTGCCGAGACAAGCATGTAAATAATCCGCAAGTGCAAATTGTTACCAAATGAGATTAACAAATTCTCTCTGATTTTGCATCCACATAAGCATTTTAGATATGATTTGTGATGAGATTCTAATTTTTGCTAAGAATAACATATTTTTGCAATTTGTGTATAGATCTAATAAATATTTTACAAAATATTATTTTCTAATTTTAATATGTGATTAAAGGAAATTTTTAATATTTATTTATTTGTTTTTAAGTTTTTGCGAAGTACATTAAAACTAAAATAAATATGTAAATATAATTAATTTTTTAATTGAATTAAAACTTTAGATGGTCACTCTCCATACGAAATCAAAATAATATTTACAGTCTTTCTTTAAAATTGATACTGCAGCAAATGAATTAACATAAAGTTTAGAAACTTCAAAAAAGCGAAGTATTTCAGGAAAAAAAAAATCCACATGTAAATAAAAGAAAACTTTTCTGCAAAAGAAAACAGGTAATGCCAAATGCGCCATTTATTTACGACCAATTGTTTTGCAACTCCGTAGTTTTACCCTTATATTAATTTGAAAGCTCTTCAAGATTTTTTTTCCGCTTCTGACACAGATGTTGATTTATATTCTGAGTCAAATGACGAAATGATATAATAAAATACGCCAATTTATGTTTAAATGCATATTTTCCACACTTATTTTCTTCTTTGACTTGCCTTTTTATCATGTTTATTATTTTCTTTTTCGTGCACATGCTGTCTAGTGATGTTCTGTAAGCCTTGCATTAAAAGGTTAATGAACTTGATATTCATAAATCACAATATGCAGATGGAGAATGTCAAGTTTCCAGTGCGAAATAAGTACCTTTACATATTCTAACTACTAAACACTAAAGCATCAAGTTTAATTCTTAATTTTTACATTTTTAAATCGTACATTATCACTTCAAAAAATGTAAACTCAACAAAAAGTTTAACAATGCTAAAATATAACTTTCACTTCAATTTTAAAATTTTTTAATCATACATTATAATAAAAATTTTAAGGCCAATTGATTCATGCTTAAAATTTAGAAACGAAATTTTAATCTGCAGCATTATGTTTCATACAATTAATTTAACAAATCTAAATTTTGGAAGACAAATCCGTATTTTCTTTGATATTATTTGCAAAATTTGAATTGGGAAAAATTTTTAAGTAAATAGAATTAATAGAAATGTAATGCAAATACTTCACTGCTGGGCAAAAATTGTAAACTCAAAAATATTTCCTTCTGTTTCAACCATATTTTAAATAAATATACATATACATTAATAAATCAAATATTATAAAAAAACATTTAAAATTTTATTATGATGCAAGACCCCTAATGTAAAGGGTACAAGAAAGATTAACATTAAATCTTGTCATGGTAATGAACTCATTGACTTTCTAACTCTCAAATGAGGTGAGTAGCCATGTTTCTGAAGTATTTAGGATATGAAACCTTGTATAGACTTCATAAGCCTTTCTATTTGTTCCAGTGGTATTGGGTTCTATTTTGAGAGTATTAGTTTTTTAAAATCATCTAATCACAATAAATTTTGCGAATCATTCCATCTCAACTCAAACCGTCTTTTTAATACTTTTTAATTATTGAATAATTGTATTATCCCATTAAATATCCAGCTTACTCCAAAAATAAGGAAGCATGGGGAAAATGGCTGTATCTCTATTTATCATCTATTAATCTCTCCAAGGATCACCTCAAAAATAAGAATAATAGACTTAGATGGTGGTTGTTTTCCGCTGCCCTTATAGATACAGAAATGTTAAGGGGTTGGCTACACTCTATCGATTATGGGAAGTTTCTCTTATGGGAGGTGTTGTACCGTGGCCGGTGATGACTTGCCGCGGTGATCCAGTAGTTCAAATTTATCTAAATGTTTTCAGGCTTGTAATTGCCATCTATTAAGAAAGACTAGAACCGTTTTAATATCTACAAAAAAGGAAGACCAGTGCTTAAAGGAATCTCCACACCTCCACCAAAGTTGCAACGGTTATAAAGTTATCTAGAAAATTATAATTGATCATTTTTTTCAACTAATCAGACGACAGCACTTCATTCCATTGTTCCATATATGCTGTTATGCATAAAGTCTAGCATCCTTATGGTGAAACCCTAATTTCGGATATACTTCATATACACGTCATTTCGTACTCATGAATTGTCGAAGAATTGATCTTACAGTTCGATAGCTCATATTTAGCTTGAATGAATTCACAATTCTGTTCGAAATGGCTCTAGCAATGCATGTTATACGTAAGATGGATCTTCAATCTCTCCATATATTATTTTCGAATAACAATCCCTCTCTTTCCGTTAGAAAGCGTATCCTTTAGAATGCTTTTTTTACTGATCCTTACACAAATTTCATTCGGTAGTTTAACGTTAAATATTTAAAAAAATTCTGTGAGAATCATATTTTAAATCACACATCTTCATAATATTTGGGACATTAAACTAAGAAACGTTTTGAAAAACAATACAATAACAATATACATATTAAAAAGAAGAAAATGATAAACAATGGATGATAAGCAAGTCTTAATTAAGCAGTCCGGACAAAGTCATTATAACTATGAATGTATGATCCACATCTCCTTCTAAAAAAAATTGTGGTGAATGCAAATGGAATTGATTTTGGGTACGTTTAATTGAAGGAAATAAAGAAATTAAATAGTTTAATAGGATTTAATATTTTAATGTATATTAAGAATGCTTCAGTCTTGTTCAGTAAAAGTCTGGTTCAAAACTTATCGCAAAAAAAACCCGATTAAATTTGTCTATTGCTCATGATGATTAATTAAAATCGAGAATTATAAAATTTACACTGCATCCAATGTAATTTAGAATAATTCTTATTACATTGTCCTTTTTATCCTTTTATAATTAATAAGCGAATTAAATTTACCGCGTAATTCGCGCACAATTTATTGTTCAGTAATAACGCCGTAAAAATTCGAACAAACGTTTTAAGAAAAAAAGTGGAAAGAATTAATCAATTTTCATGCAGAAAAATATCACCATGGAAATATCCGTTCCATGAACTTCAAATGTCTTCTGTTTTTTTTTGTTTTGTTTTGTTTTGTTTTTCGCGCTAAATTGTCTTGTTTACTGTTCAGGGTTAAACAATTAGCAATAAAGAGGGATGCCAATCCAAAACGATCAGTACATCAATAAAATCGTAGGAGCCCGTTTTGCTTCGAGAATATTTAATGAGGTTCCGAAGCGAATCGATATGAACAATTTCCCTTGTGTTATGTGTCTCATAAATCCAGCAGCAAATACTTTTAGGGGATCGACATTTATTCAATTAACATACTTTCTGATTATGCCAATGTTTGTGCTCAGGGTCAATGTCGTTTTTAATCGAATGTAAGAGTAGAAGCAACGCGGATTAAATAAACAATTTATTCTTAGATGCTATTAGTGATTCATGTCATCAAAAATTTATGTATGTCAAGTTCATTATTTTAGAAAGTGTTATTTTTTTCAGTTATTGACATAAGCTTTTATTAATTAATGTATTAAGAAATAATTAATGCATATTTATAAAATGCAGTAGGAATTCTATATATCGAAATAGAAAATTATAAGAAAACAATCGATGAATAGAAATTTCAATAAATAGAAATACGCATCGCAAATTTTCAAGTAAAAGCAGTTTTACTTAAAAAATTATTTAAATTAAAAAAGACTTAAAAGGCTTAAACTGTTAAAGAAATTTATATTGAAAATGTGTGTGCGCGTGAAATTTGCAAATTTGTTTGCATTGTATTAAACAATGGAAGTTCGAATACAATAAAAAACAAAAATAAATTTTGCACAAAGTAGCTCCAAATGTCTTTTTCGAACATTATTTTTTTTTGTTGCTTTTATTGTTGGAACTGTTTCAAATTCATGATCAAAAAACAAAAACAAAAAATCTTAAAAAATGTGAGGAATAAATCTTAAAACGTGTCAAACGGTTTGGATTGCTTCCATTTTTTGTTTTCTAGCTGCATTATCAATTAATTCATCTTCGTTGCTTCCACCGTCGTCAAACTTATCAGAACAATTGTCCAGTTTTCTCTTTACGGTTGAATAATCGGTCATAATTCCCGTTCAAATGTAACAACTGCTCAAATTCAATACTGCCATTTATTTGTCTTAATGAAACGAGTCGTTTTCCCTGTTTCTTTTGTATTTTAGGTTTCTGTTAACACATTATTGTTTGTTTGTTTTTTTCAAAATTTTTAATAGGTAGACCAGTATTCCCTGATCTGGAATTGGACAATGTCTAACGGTAAGGAATATCACAAAATGCATCATTATCTTCCCTCCCCCCCCCACTCTCCTCACCTATCTTATTTCCCTTGATTTAATTCTTTTCAAATTCAGAAACTTATATGGAATATCCAGACAAAGGAAATGCTTCCATTTAACATGTTTTTCACAAAATGCTTTTAAGAAAATCTCTTACACTAGTCTCCTGTCCACATAAAAGTAGAAAATAAATCTAAATTGAAGGAGACTTTTTTTTTTCGTTACTAATTAAGAACATGGAAGCAATTTACATTTACATGCGAAATTAGCATGTCAGTGCATTTTCATTTAAGCATAGTATTTTTTTAATTCGACTGAATAGGAAAAAAAACAACATTACAACTGTAAAAATACAACAAATTCAACATCTTACACATAATTAATTTTTTTTTTCAATAGAAGTTATAAGTAATTTCTACTTTCTGTCTTACAAAAATAAATTACAAAAAAAAAAAAAAAATCAGCATAGACATTCAGAAAAATCTTCGTGATTCGTTGACTTTCCACTCTTTAAAATAAAATAAAATTTCTTGTATTTGTTTCCATATACTTTTATTTACTACATAGATGGGTTGAATCTTTCGTATTCTGTCTGTAAAAATTCAAGAAATTTAACCGAGATTCGTCAAAAGGAAATCTGTTTCTGCCCATTAATGTGAAAGAAACCGGACTCAATGCCAATGTAAATAGGAGTATAATTCAAAAGCTCAACTAACTAAATAAATGATTCGGCATGTACCTTTTATACAAGAATTTTATATTTATAAGTTTTAGACGAATTACGTCAAAGGATGGAGTATCTATCTGCCTATTTATCTATTGTTTCATAAGTGAATTCCATAACTTATAATAACTAAAAGTTGAATTTGTGAATTTTAGTAAATAGTTTTCACACTAAAATTGTAGATATCTCTTTAATTTTGAGCCATATCCATCAATGGAATCTTGATATAAAAAATGTTAATTTGGAAACTATTTAATAGGTTATTTTGAGAATGATCCAAAGGCATACTCGATCCATTTCAGCATATAAAGAAGATCGGTACAAAAATTGTTGAAGGGATATTTCTCCCTCTGATCTGATATAGCTCCTGAGAGAAAAAGACTTTAAGCAATAATTTTTGCAGCACTCCTAGAGATTAAATTAAAATGATTTTTCCTCGATAAATTTTAAGATTACAGAAATTTAAAGCGAATGTTCTTCAGCCTGCCTTTTCAGTAAAAAATTTAATTCAAAGAATTCAGAGTTTTGAAAATTATTATAAACTGTGACATATTTAATTTTCTATCGAATGCTTTGTAAGTTAGCAATGTATAAAAATAAGTTAAAACCATCATAAATCATTAGTCTCGATCGCTAGTTTTACATTCTATGCAAACATGACATTTTAAGTAAATATTTATACATTAAAAAGATATAAATATTTATATAAAAAACAGTGTAGCAAAATTACCCTCAATTGGGGACAACCTTTTCAGCTAAATTAAAATCAGATGAAATACTTTACCCCTTTTAAAAAAAGGTAAGAAACAAAAGATTTATTTAAACTTTGAAACCACTTTATATATTAGTATTAACTCTTCATTGTGAAAAAAAGATATGCAAAAATAATCAAAACATAAAAAAGGAAGATTAGAATTCAAAGTCTTTTAAAAAAAGAAATGTTTTCTGAAAAAGTATATTTCAGTAATGGTAAAATTCATTGTAAGAAGGGTCAGTTTTGTGTACTATATTTTGTACAATGTTTCGCCATGCAAGTTTGGAAAGTAAAAGGTTTCCCTTTGGCATTTATAAAAAGATATACCTTAAATTCTCTGTCTTGACACAAGAGAATGAATTTATCAGCAAAATGCTTGACACTTTTTTCACAAAAAGCTTTACCTCAACAAGCCTTCCAAGCTTTAGTTTCGGAAAAAACTACATCAGTCTCCTAAATCTCATCGACACTCAGCATTTTATCATGTATATCATTTATATCATATAAAAAAATTACGCAACTAGTTTCATCCTTACTGCTATGGACATTCTTCTGATTGTTCTTCCATTTTTACGAGTTCCAATTTCATTTGCTCTAGAAGCATTTAGAAAGAATTCGTCTTTTCCCTTCAGCTATAAAATCATGGAATCTGCCACCTCAAAGAATTCAAGAAATTTTTCACGATGAACCGCATATCAAGAGCATCAAAGTGCATTTTCCAATCAACGCAACTAAGGACACGTCTCATCTTCCTCATCACTACTCAATAAAACACCGAATTTCGGCTTATTGGAATGGAGACCTTTTACACAATGATTCATCGAGGGACATAACTTTCAAATGCTTTTCTACTGACGATTTCCTTATTAACCACAATAGGACAGCAAACTACAATGACGTATCATCACAGTTTTGATACTTGCGGCTTCCGATCTGATCTAAATGCGTTTATACATATGAAATATTTGTAGAAAAAATATGGAAAATGCTCGATTTGGAAATAGTATATATGTTGAGAAAAAAAGCAAAATTCTAGATTGGCAAAGCTGTTACATTTTTAACCATATTTTTGGGCAATTTTTGCCATGTCATATTATTAGGCTAAATGGCTATTATAAAATTAAAACCTAAAAGTGATTCTGAATTAAAATTATATTCTGAGTGAAATAAAGGAAGTAGTTTTTTTTTACTTACGTTTGAATAAATGGACTGTTCGAATCACTTGATTACCAAACATATTTGTTTAACAAGCTGAAAACAAAAGCGTAGATTAAAATTTATAAACAACTAATAAGGATTTAGATGTGTAAAATAAAAAAATATCTTCACTGTATGATAACACCAATAGCACTTATATTGCTTGTTTCAGAAACTTAGTAAGGAACCAAACATCTCTTTCTTCAAAAGATAGAAAAGTTTTGCCACTTTACAGTAACAAAATTATTATGTTTATTTTTTAATCATTATGTCCTTTGTCATTTCCATGTACAAATTAGCATATAAAAACGAAAAAAAGCCGATTCTAACATTAAAGGAAATCATAAAAAAAGTTGAAAAAGTCTTTAATATTTCACTCAAATTCAAAAATGAGTTTTCATAGGTATTACAATCAAATTCCAACTCAATGCTTACTAACCGCTTCTGAAGACTAGCCTGTTTGCCGGGAATACTGGACGTATTTAATTTCAATTAAATCTCTAATGCCTAACTTGATGTTCGTGATTTTTCTCCAGAAAGCATTTTTAAGCATTAAGTTTTAATAATAAACGTGTTATTTTAATAACTTTAAATTTGTTATGTTTATTTTGCACATGTCCGTCTTAATGAAGTCAAGCCCTATGATATCCTAGGGCTTGTATATATTAAAAATTGAACTGAAACAGTTAATCTAATTATAGCACTATAATTTCATTTTCTTTTTTTCACATAAAACTAGAAAAAACTTCCCAAAATTCTTCCTTCCTTTGCTTTCAACAGTAGATGAAAGTCAAGTAGTCAAATATTTGATGAAGCAATGAAGCGAGTTTAAATTTTAAGCAATAAAATTTTTTTGTTAAAAATTATATAAAAGTATTTTTTTAAAGTTGTTGAAATTCTGGAGAAAAGTCGCACGGTAGTTAAATTAATATCATTAAAAAGACATTCTTAAATTTTAAAATGATGTAAAAATTATTTTTGTTTAATAATATTTTTGGATGTGTCCAAAATCTTATTGAATATTTAATTAAATAAAATTCTAAATGGTGTTTTTTTTAATTATTTTGAAGTGAATATTCTCATAACTCAAAGTATATTTATGCCAAATTTTATAGCTCTAAATCAAATTATCTGCCTTGTAGATAACTACTAGAGAGATGCATATTTTCCTTCGTTATTAGTGAATATTGTGAACTATCATTTTATCTTCCTTAATCAGCATTTTACTAAATAAATCATAATAATTAGATAACAAGTTTTCATAAATATTATAAATATTACATGAAGAAACATGATATGAAATAAACTGCATTTAGTGGAAACAATTCTTCAAAAGAAATTTTATTCAAATACTGAAACGCATTTTTTATTTTAATTATTTTACACTCTTTAGTCTTTTATTCATAATTTATTATTATTCAAAATATGACATTTTCTGCCATCTTTCTTTTCAAATTCTTAACTAGTCAAGCTTCACTTTTATGGAATCAGTTAATAATTATACTGAGTAGAAATTAACTGATAAACTATTTTAAAAAATGTTGAGATATTATTTTATAATTGAAAATAGGCAAATGTATCAAATTTAAAAAATCTACAATACCTTTAAGCTAATAATAATATCAATTATAAGATTTCATCTTTATATACATGAAAAAAATTAAAGAAAAGTGTAAATAAATGGCAAAATAACTAGTAAATATTATTTTAAAAAAGAGTTAAGCATAATTTAATAATTTTTTTTAATTATATGAGTATGACTATAATATTTTACTTTTTCATATCAGTTATTAATTTGTTTCTTTTTATGCAAGTAAATTTTTAAAACTAACATGAAATTTACAACCAAAAAATACCTCTCTTCATAATTCGTTTTTGACTTTTCAATGAAGTCAACAAAATATTTATAATTTCAAAACCAAATCTAGAATAGTTTTATTACAATTTAGTGCAATTATAGAAACAAAACAAAAATATCCTCATGTATCAAATAAAGGAAATAGGTGGTTAAATTTTTAATATTTAGATTTTATATAATGGATAAATATTTATGCAAATTAGAATATATTTTAACTTTTTAAAGTAGTATTATAGCAGAATTGTCAATTTTCTTCTTTGTTTCTCAAAATATTGAATATAAGTAAGAATAAGAATCGAGTAATAAAGATGCATAAATTAAATTATCTTATTTGAATATAATGAGATAAATTATCTTTATAAAAATCAGCGAAATGAAGATTGATTACCTTATTCTTCACAGCTCGTCAGCAAATATACTATATGTTTCTCGCTCTTCTAAAATCTAAAAGCTTTCGAATACTCAATATAAAAATATTTTAGAATTATCATTAAAGCTATTCATCGTTAACTAAACCTATATAAAAACAAATATATATAAAAATCTTTTGCAAAAGGCAATTAACTTATACGAACAAATATCGTTTGCAATATTTTACTTTAAATAAAAAAAAAACTTAAATAATTTATTAACTCATAAAGATAAATTAAATAGATAAATATTTTTTTCAATGAAATCAAATTATTTAAATATTAGAGAAATTAACGCAGATTTTTTTTCCTACTATTGTGCAGTGTCCATAAAAATTTTATAATGAGAGCAAAAAGGAATTTCTTTTTTAATCTGAATTGATTTAATGGAAGCAAAAATTTAAAAAATATTAGAATTCAGCTCAGGGTTTTTTTTCCAAATGTGATTTAAAGAAAGGTTTAATATAAAAATTTTCTTTTCATGCAGAACAGGGAAAGGAAAAAGTTTTAAAGTTTTTTCATTAGTATGGATGACGAATGATTTTTATCGCCTACCTCTAGAATTTATATTCCTCTTTCGGGCGAAACTTTCTAGCTTATTTTAAAATTATATTCCCTGAAAGAGACAACTATCTGAAATTTTTAATTTCTTTTAGAATGTTCTTATTGAATGAAATTCTCTATTCTGACGTTCTTCATCTTACGTAAGTAGCAAAAGCATTCGTACACTGTTCACATGAAAATGAACCAGCTGAAGTGGTGTTCCTGAAACTTTCTAAAGGTTTATGCCTCCTCCTTTCGCATAAAACTGTGAATTTTGCACAAGAGCATGTACGCCACTAGGGAGCAATTTTTGAGTCCGAACATGAGAACTTCGTGTTTCGGAATGAAGTAAAGAAAAAATCGAATATAATACATTTTGACATATTTTTATTAAATAGTTTGAAACTAACTTTGACACAAAACTACAACTGTGGTCACGATATTTACAAATCAAATATCATTTATTTAAGACGATGTTTTTTTAAGTTTCATATTCACATAATTCTCAAACGATCATAAGGTCAATCTTTAGAAAAATTCAGTTCAAAATTTCATAGGTATCTACAATTTAAATGCAAAAACTGTGCATCAAATTTAATTTATCTAAGTAGTGGCGTTTTTAAGTTACTGTATTTACACGACCGATAAAAGGTCAAGACCTTGCTGGATTTAATCAAAGATTCATACATATCTAAACTTAAGTTGCTAAAATGTTTTGAATATTTTATACATGTGGATTTTTATTTTCTTGCTCAGAGGAAGTACTGTAAGTATAGAGGAAGTACTGTAATTTCAAAAAATTCGAACTCGAGATTTTCATGTATCATCTCATTTTAAATCTCCTCGAGTACAAAAAACACATTTCGGTATTATATCTACCGGTCTGTTTATCAACGAATACGAGTATTCGAATACTCTTTATACTAGACGAGTGAAATTTGTTATGTGGAATCACGACCAAAATTTCAAATTTCTATCAAATTTTGAGCGAAATCCATTGACAGTAAATCTGTCAGTCTGGCTTTTCGAGTACAAGTAAAAGTGACAGCTATAAAATACAAAGATCTTGGTAAATAAAATTTCGTATACAGGTGTAACATCTAGAATATCGATATTTTTTCAAATTTTGAAGCAAATCTTCAAAAGGTAGTCCATTTGCTGGCCTGTATTTTCACATTCAATAAACGCAAAAATTCATAAAATTATTGTACGACTACAACGGCAATTTTGTGCCCAATTTTGGTATCAATCGGCCAGCAAAATTGCGTCCAACATTCGCATTCTCTTGATAAATTCAGTAACAATATGCAAGATTCAAGCCAAAGATTTATATTTCGTAACTATCATTCATCAAAGTTATGTAAGATATTCGCGACTTCACACATGCTCTACAATTATATGCGACTGAAAGAGTATATGACCTTTATTGAGGTATATGCAAGAAAGTTTCGAGGAGATTACGCCCTCTGCTGAATTATTGTGTTCACTTATAATCGGATAGCTGGACAGGCAGAATTTTTATTGAATGAATTTCGTTCAAAATTTTATAGAAACTTACAAATTTGGTGTATAGACTACATATCGAATTCATTTGTATACTTCAAAGCGTTATCGTTTTCAAAGACAGAGAGTAATAAGTTAAAAAAATATTTTCGAATTCAAGGAGATCTCAAATCTAATGATTCGTCAAAGTTTCGAATTTCAATTTTTCGACGATTACGATACTTTTTCTTTGCATATTTTGAAAGGAAAAAGTAGAAAACGATTTACAAGTAATAAATTTTAATACTCTACAATTCAAAAGAGAAATGCAACATTACTCACATCATTAAAACATAGGTGGTTTGATGGTAAGTAAGGGGAGATCAAGTAAGCATTTAATACGCTGGGATCAAATGTGCTTTCTCTGATTTACTTACTGAAAAGAGCCTACCAAGCGCCAAGGTCGATATCGCCATCTAATCACAACGATCATAATTACGAAGCCAGTGTCAAACTAGATTTCAAATTGCTTCATAACAGAATACAAACGTAGTTTAAATAAACTCATCTAAAAGTAAATTTAATAAAAGAACAAGTTACATACAATCATAATTCTATTTTCATTGTTGCGTATTGAACCTCGTACTTTCTTGTAAACAAAGCATATCAAGAGAAAATGCTGTAATCGAAAAAAAAAAAAAAAAAATAGAGAGAGATTTTTCACATTTTAAATCTAATTGTTAGCCGGAAATTCTTTTTTACAGTTACGTCTAGTAGTCTTTCAGTCAGTATGAAAACACATTAAAATTAAAACTGTAACTAGCTGTCCGAATGAAATTCAGCACTTTTACATCAAAATATTAAATCTGTATTAAATTTAAATCTAATTATTTACCCTTAAATCTATTTACTTCTAATCAGCTTCAGGAAAGGTCGACTTCCCTAAACTGCATACTTGATTCTCTTTCTTTGAATAGTTGCAAATTCTTATTGGAATAAGAAGGCAAGGGCAATGCGTAAAGTATTGTGAAAGCGTAAAGTCGAAGATAAAACATTTTTGTTTAGTTATCGTTTACTAGCCGCCTTTACCGTATTTACCAGGAGTATTTGCAATATTCAGTTTTTTATTAAAGCTCTTATACATAATTTGTTGTTCACAAAACATTCTTAAGCATCGAATAGTAATAGCCATTCATGTTAGTGTTCATTTTATTACTAAGTCTTATGATATTTTTGATATTAAAAAGAAACTCTCCAGATAATCTATATTCTAATTGCATTTTGTCTTTTACAGCAATGTAATTTAGCGTTCTGATTTTTTTTATGTAAACTACAAAGATAATAATTATATCGGAATTACAACCATCTTGCTTAAGCCTATACCTGTTAAATTCAAAGACGGCGTCTTTAAAGCAATAAGGCAAGAATTATCGTTTTAGTCCAAAGTGTCATCAATGGCCACAGCAGAACAACTCTTCCTATAAGATAATGTCCCATCAATGTGATTCAAGTTCTCATCTTAATTATTCCCCCTAGGGTAGCGAGAGCAAACCACCATACTGGAAGCTTCTCATTTCCATATTTTAGATGCGCCCCAGTGGAATCTCCTTTAATAATAAGCAGAGTCTTTCTTCCTTGGCTTTCAACAATAAAGAAAATCACGTGACATATGAAAAAATAAACAGAACAGTTTGAATTTCATTGCAACACTAAAAAAAAGTTGTTAAAAATTATTCAAAATTCCAAAATTTTTCAAAAGGCCTGAAAAAAAAACGCATGGAATGAATACGTTTAACAAGGATTATACGTTTTATTTATATTTCAGCCATTATGAAAATATCAAAGACTTCCATCGTCAATCTTAAACTTTTCAAAGCTCAGGGCCTATATAATATATGAAGTCCATAATGATATTAAAAATATCTCCAATACTAGCTAATACTCTCAACTGGATTCAAATTATTTATTTAAGCTCAGAACAGAGTTTAGAGTATAAGTTTTCTTAAGAAGCTTACCTTCTTCGACAATAATTTTTAATCTGCCGAGCGGCGTCGTTAAACTATTGCGAAAAAAGTACGAAGATATGGAAAAAGAGACAAAAAAATATTAAAGGAAGATAGATAAAGCACATTTAATACATAGAAAAGTATTTGAAAAATGATATCTCGTTTTTAAAATATATAAATGCATATTAATAACCTAAACGATTTTTTTATATTATTATCTTTTAATTAAATTTTTTTTATAATGTAATTAATTAAACTTTAACGAAAATCTTTAAAAGAGAGTAATAACCCAATTGAAATAGTAAAAATAAAAACTTGAATTCTCGAATGTAAGAGAATTTTTCTCTCGTTTAACAAAGGAAAAAAAAGACTTTTTTTTTTCCAAAATTTATTTTTGTTGGTTGAAAAAAAATTCGGAATTAAGAGGAAAAAAAACTTAAAGAGAAATTTCTTTTTATAATTCAAATTAACATCAGACAGATTAAATTAAATCGTTCCTTAACTAGAATGAACTTCAACAGCAAAAGAACCTCATCTTTTAGTGTATTTCCTTGGAGGAAGTAATAGGAAATGTATTTTGAAAAGGCTGATTAAACAAGAAAAATTATTCCCAATTATTTTGGTTTTATTCTGATTTTATTCAACTTCATTTAAATATAATTGGTTGCGTAGCCTCGATTTCTGATTAAACTTCTGCTGTTGTTACATAATTATATAGAAAAAATCTTATCTTCGAATTTTGGAAAGCAAGTTTCAACTTTTATTTTTATGCTTGCTTTTTATGAATTTATATCAATTTACCATCAAATTTACATCAATGCTTAGGAAAACAATCGCACACATTTGAGAATTTCTTCTTTTATTTTCCCTTTTTACCATAACTTTTATAAAATTTCCATTCAAAGAGATATTTCAATATGACTTACTTAAAAACAACTTTCCTTTAAATTCTAAAAAAATTTAAAATAAAACAGAATATAATATAAAACACAAATAAATTTTAAATAAATAATAATTACAGTGAAATCATATTTAAATAACAAAGTAAATATGCCTTTCATCCAATTGCAGTTTTAAGCTTTATTGTGAATCCTTTCAGGGGGTGACCAAGAGTACGAAGATGAAAAGTAGTCCTGATAAGTATGCAGCTTCTCGTTTATTCAAGAGATATTGGTACAGCGTACCTATCCTTACAGACCAAACCATCCGCTCAATCCTGACGGATGGCAGATCCTTACAACCAACCCTGACGGGCGGCAGGAACTCAGGTGGAGGGACATTTAGTATTTGCAATACTTGTGACGGTTCCATACGTGGGACCCTCGCAATGGGAGCTATTCTGCATGACCTTAACACCAATAATGTCATAAGCGGTCTTGTTATTTAATATTCCGCATGCCATGGTTAGGCATGGGTTTTTTTTTTAAGTAATTACAATCGATATATTTCATTTTAAGATACACGATACACTCCTAAATTTCACTGGCGCAACCTAACATTTTTTGCTTTTTATTACTAATTAGACAAAATATTCTGTTTTCAAAATGTGCTGTCTTATTGATTCAATTAAAAGCCCATAGAGTATTTTAGATGTTTACATATAATTTTTATATCCAATTGTACCATTTAATTTGAAGATTTAATTTCAGCTCATGAGTTTAAGAAGCGATAAGTCAATGCTTATATGACGCACAGGCTGTTTCAGAACTGCATATTTTGCAGTGAATATTATGAAAGCCTTTTTTTAATAGGATGATCAATTTATTTCTACATTTTAGGCCATATTTAATATATCAATGATTTATTAAAGGCTAATATTTCTTTATTTTATTAACTTAGTGAATATACATTTTTTTAAAATTTATTTATTACCATCAAAGACTTATCGGTATTCACATTTATGCACAATATTATTGAAAAAGGTATTCGGTTTTATAAATATTCTAACTAAAGGAAAATAATTAAACATATAGGAACCTTACCAATTATACTTGATAAAGTGTTAATATTATTTTATCATTTATAGAATTTGCATTCTTTACATACTTATTTATTTGAAAACTAGGAAAAAAGTTTTTAACTGGCCTGCTTGCGATACTAGACATAGACGTCAGACTATTTGAAATGCCAAGCAGGTTAAGGGGTTAAAGTGAATCATATGAACATACATTGGTGCCATCGCGCTATACTAAAGTCTCGAGAATTCATTGAATTCCAGTTTCTACTAAAATATAGTTGTATATTTTTAACAACTTTATTTGGATACTCAGGAAAAAGTAATTTTTTTTTTCAAATAAAGTACCATTCTTTTTAACAAATTAGTATTAATTTGACATTTTATTATATGTTTTGACGTCTTTGATTGTCGTGAAATTCGATTAAAATCAGTGCGACACCATTGATTAACTATTATAATATGTCCTTCAAAATTATATTTAAGTTTTAAAATCGTTTTAGAAAGAAAATCACTTTTTAAAATGGCTGTGAAAACAAATCTCTTCTATATTAAGATTTCTCACGAGTTTATATTAGCAGAATACTCTATCTGAATAATCAGTGTCAAAACAGAAGCTATCAACAAGAATATCTTGAAAACCGCAAATATTTACAAATGATTGCACCTTTAAAGATTTATGTCAATTACAAGATATCTTTCATGTATGATAAGTATTCGATTGGTTGTTAAGGTGAGAAATAGAACATGACTGGACGTAGCATTTTTTTTTTCCCTCTAAAAGAAAAAAAATAGAATATGATTCTCCAATATTTCAATTAATTGCAATAATTTAAGGAAACAATAAAATTGAAAAAAATTAATTTTATGATTAATATTAAATTAATCATATGTATAATCAGCACGATTTACTATCAAAAACTATTTCTTATTTATAATTTTTTCACAAAAACCCTCCAATTATTTTTCAATATTAAACTTATGTATTTACGAATATTGGCGAATATAATCAATTCTTAGTTAAGAAAAAAAACATATTAGAATGAAATTTTTAGCGATTTTATTTTTGTGACTAATCGCTGGCTTGAAGTTGATACTAAATACTTAATACTTACGAAATTTATGTAATAATACATTACATGGATTCACTGATTCCAGCTCTTTCAATGGGACATGAAGTCGGATGACTGAAAATTTTCCTTTACACTCTTGCTAAAGGATTTTGATCCTTAAAATTCTGTATCATCGTATTTTTTAAATGATATGCTTATATAAGATAAACCAGAACAAAACATGAAACCTATTGGTAATTATAATGAAGTCTAATCCTAGAAATTTCAAACTGGGATCTATGATTAGTCCATGTCCATTCAATCAAATCAACACATGGCAAACTTAACATCGAATTTAAAAAATTCGATAATTTGAACAAAATAATGTGGTAAATAGCTCGGATTAACAAGAAATTAAGAAAACTTTTAAATTGCAATTTTTTATAAAATTAAAAAGTTGCAAATATAAGGTAGTTAAAGTTCTGGTCAAATTTATGTAAATTTCGATTTTTCTATTTTTTTTTAATTGTAAAAAATGTATTAAACAAATAAATTTCGTCTCGTGAATTTTAGCCAGCTACTATTAAATAAACAATAGACAACAAATATGGTTTTCTTTAAAGATAAAATAAACGAAAAGTTTGATTAAAGTTTTTTTTTAAAGTATTGCAAATCTCAAAATTATATTATTGAACATGTTTACTTAGAATTATTTTTCAACACGTAAATTATACGCAGCTGCCCAGATATAAATCAATTTACACAGAAAAAAAGGTTTAATAATTAATTATTATTTCAGAACATGGCTTAAAAAACGATTAAATTAAAATATAATTTTTATTTCATTTTATCGACCAAATAAACAAATTAGTGAGCGACTCATTTGAACAACTGAATAAAAAAATCAATAGAAATTTAAATATGAATTACATTTTTTTTTTCAAAAATCAGTGCTGATTTTCTACATTATCTTAACTCTTATCTTATCTTTTCTTACCTTGGTTCTTTTTTTTTAAAGAGCCGGCCATCAAAAATTAATTGGCAAAGTTAAATCGACGCACATTATCTTTTATGTTCACAATAGCCTTATTTTAGAACAGCCTATCTTAAATGTGGTTAAAACCAGAAAAAATAAACTAACTAGCTGACACTAGTTTCAGCTGACCAACTAATGATCATCATTTATTCATAGAACAAAGACACTGTTGCCAAAAGAATATTAAAAAAATCCATTTACTAGTCTAATAAAAGAAACTAGCACTAGTACTTATCGTAAAAAAGGAAGATTTTACTTTTTACTTACCATCGTTCACATAAATTCTTATTTTATGTAACATTCGACGTAAATATTCCAGATGAAAGCTTCCCGTGGTGCGTAAGTGCCCTCTTCCTATCGAGCTAAAACTCTCAATAATACTTAATCTTTCAGAACTCGAACCATAAAATAAGACATCCCGCGTTGATATTTTCTTTGTCTTCCAATAGTTCTCTAAATCAATAATTCGAATTGTGATAAATCAATATTGCCGCCATATAAATACTAAGTGCTCAAATTCTGATATGAACAACTGGGTAATCATCCAATTTGAATGTTTCCATTTCATTTGTCTTCTTTCCGAGCTAGAGCTAGTAATTTATTTAGAGGACTTTCGGACGTTAATACTGAGCTATTGCTGTGACACAGATTCAGAAGATTGAAATGCTATTATTTTTATAATATGCAATAATTTATTAAGAAATACACGAAAGCAAGCATTTGCATTAACACTTTAAGAAGTTGATATTTTCAGAGAAATATCCGAAATAGGCGAATAGTTTTATTAAATTTAAGCTGTATTAAAAATCTGCTGTTATTGCTAAGTTCTGTGATTAAGCCAATTGATTTTAATAGTACACTTTTGAAGCAGTAATTGAAGTTTGTGATCTTATGTAAAACATTGAAATACAAGAAAATTGGAGGCAAAAAACCGTTACACCATTAGTACATCATTTTCAGACCTCGAAAAAGTATTTTTGAAGGATCTTGTGATTTTGGCATTCGAAAGTGAATGTGAAAGTGTACCTGTTAAAGAAATTCCAATATTTATCTCAAGAATCTAAAGAAGATGACACGTTACATGCATAGCCGACACAGAGCTGTAAGAGTGAATAAATTTGAAATCAAGTCACCTAAAAATGACGACACGAATCTCTCTGAAGATCTCAATTTTCTCTTCAAAATTCTTCTTCTAGCAGGACTTGTTTTCCCACCTTTAAACACGAGAAAACAGAAGTTGAAGTGGTTTGCAAAGATGTTTGAAGCAATTGTCCATCTGTGCGCAATTTTCATAATTATAGTCAACATATTTTTCTGGCAACGGCGATACAGCTCAGTAACACTACATTTTTCGACCACTTTAACGATATTTCTGGCAATCGCTCTAAGATTTACTTTATGTCTTGTTCGGAAAAAAATACCACAAATGGCAAGGAATTTAGTTCTTCTCTATAATGATATAACATGGAACAAACAACACAATTCTCTAAAATATGGAATGATATTAAGCTGCTTCCTTCCTCTCACCTTGACAATAATCGCTTCGGTATTAGATGTTTACCACATTCAGGCTGAAAGAGCTAAAGAGGAACACTCAATACAGTTTCTTATCAAAGTCAAAGGAATGAGCAATTACCAGTCATGGGTGTATTACATGTTTCTGTTTCTGGTACCTATCAAAATGTATTATGCTTATGGAGTCTCAGTAATAATATTCATTCTCTGCTGTGAAGTGTATACTATAGCCAAACGCATCGTTGTTGCATTAAATGAGCAAATTGAAAACCATGACAATTCTAGATTTTTGATAACCAGTCGGACACTGAATGGGTATCTAAGCTTTTACAACCGTCTCAACCAAACGATTGCTGAAATCGATGATGTACTGTCTCCCTGTGTCCTGTTGCTGTACGGCTTGATGGTAAGTGGTCAGTTTTACACCCTTACGGTATTGATATCTCAAGATACGGGAGCGGTAAGCTTTACAACAGGTTTTCAAAATGTAATCGTTTTTCTACTCACTACAGTGGCATTTCTTGTCGTGACTCTCATCGCATCGCAAGTAACAGAAGTGGCAGAAAATGTTAAGAGATCGTTGTACAAACTGGCTGATATCGTTGTAAACAATGATGAGTTAGCAGTGAATGAAAAGGAGGCAACTAACTCATATCTGGTTCTTATAGCCATTTTGAATGGATCTCAGCTGTCATTTACGGGATGGAAGATGTTCAATATCAATCGAAGCTTTATACTGACAACAATGGGCGTTATGATTTCATATGGAGTTATAATTGTTCAAATCGGACGCAAAAATGACAGTTTATAAAGGTATAAAAACATTTCAGAAGTTCAAAATTTTCATTGATTTAATTAGATATTTAAGATTCTAAGAACAAAATGACCATTTTGTGCTTTCTATGCCACTCTTATGCAACTTTTGAAATTTATGCATTTCTATTTGTAGTGAATTATTGACTATGCAACTAGAAAGCAAAATTTTCTCGGAAATTTTTAATTAGTTATAATTTCTACAACTTAAAGCATTCAACTGTATCTTTATGTAAACTGGACGAGCAAAACACCATAGGTAGCTAATGTTCCAACAATTGTCAAGAAAAATCCTCTTCTTATCGGAAACATACCCCATGCAGTTACGTAAAGTTGGTCATGAAAAGCAAGTAATTTAAGCATCTGCAGAAGTTCTTTGACGTAGGGTGGATTCAGATTATCTTCTGGCAGATACACAAAAGCTCTGATAAGAGACTGGTAGCTTTCTTCTACACTTGCCACACGAAAAATCAACAAAATTGCATGAAATCCAGTGGTCAATATGGCGCACAGAACAATAGATAAAGATGCCAATGAAGTACTTTGTCGAACCAGATTAATAGAATTACTCATCAGTGCAAACAATTCACAGAGAAGAAAGGCCATGGCATAAAATAATGGCAAAGATATGGCACTTTCCAGATCAAGTATAAGTTTCTGTATTCTTTTGTAGCTTTTGAGCGCTTTGCCAGAACTGTACATTGTACTAATTTCTTTTGTATTTGACCCAAGTTGCGTTTCAGTTTCTTTTATACGAAGACTAACATTATAACTGAGAATGGAGAACAATAGGCATGTCATTTGAGATGATACAAAGCATATACAAAGATCATATGATCGCAACACAAATAATAATATGTATTTGTAATAAGATCCAACGTTTAGATGAAATCCAAGTGTTAAAAAAGTCAAATATTTGCTTACATCTTCTCCTGCTGCTCTAGAAATCAGCATTGATATTGCACTTGCAAAAACAGGTGAACAAATTGTTAACAAAGATATCAAATTAATCCATTTTTGTTTTCTTGAAGACTTTTTGTAAAACGTAGAATACATTTGACTCTCTGTTGCAGCTCCATTGGCATGTATATTAATATTTGTTATCTTCATTCGTTGCATGTTTAAAGATACCCATAAAAATATGCAACAAATAAACGCTAACATTTCTGTTATGATCATAGTACCTCTGTTTTCAACTGCAAAAGCACGCATTCTGATACTGAATGAATAGACTAGACCTAGCAGATAGAGAAAACAAACAAAATTTCGCGTGATCTTTTCACAGTAAGTCTTCGTCTTCTTTACCTTGAAGTTAACACCCATAAACCACAAAACATCAAAAACTAAATCTGGAGATTCGTTATCATTTGATTTTGTTCCAAATTCGGTTGATTTTACAGGGGAATGGCACGCCAACCAAGCACAGCGATGACTTTTTTTCATTCTTTTTTTGCCAGATTCCCTTAATGTTTCGGTATGGTTTTTCATAAACATGTTTTCTACATATTAAATATCATTACAAGTTATTAAATCTGTTCGCAAAAAACATTTATTGAAGTTCTTCAATATTTCATTTTTCAATATGTTCAGAATTTCATAATATTCAAAATAATAAATGTTTTCAATTTCATTTAAATGTCCTGGTTGAAAAATGCTATCCTTATAATAAGCACCATTTAAATATGATTTATTTTAAACTTAAAACATGCTTTCCAATGCTATGCAATACTACTTCCTCTGGTTTATCATAACATGTAAGAGGTTCAAAATCTACTAAAATTTTCATTTGTTTCCTTTGCTTTTCTGCTTATATTGCATCTGGTACTTTTAAATTTATATCAGACGACCTTCAGTACAGATATTCAATTGAAGAAACTTTTAGAAAATAATCTTTTTTTCATATTATTTTGTTAGGTCCAACTTATTCTTATGAATGCTTTCCAAATTTAAGTTCCAATAACCTTTTCATCATAATCTAGAATGGTATCATTTTTGCAATATATGGATGCATCATTTCGGTATTCTATTGTCAACAGCATTTCAGGTATGCATACAATCTTTTTTTTCCAAACAAGAATTCGTAATTCAGAATTTTCATGCACAAGCAATGTATTATATACACTACAAAAAATGTCATTCTATGCCACAAACGAATAATATGATGACGAAATCAATATAATATTTGATTGAGAATTCCAATTACACGAAAGCACACAAATTTTCTTCACAGAAGAACATATTTCGTATCTTTTCAGAAGAATCATTTTTATTCAAAGAAATTTCTGACTCATTATTTACTGTAAAAATCATGCAGACTTTTTCATTCTCAACCACTTTTCCATCCTATCAACTGCTTCTCAACTCAGGCAGGAATAACTCTCTCTAAAGTACCGTAATTCTTGCTTTTACGTAAATAAGGTTTTGAGCTCAAATAACGATTTGTAAAGATGAGATACGATGTCCAAGTGACGAAAAGTAATAAAATACATATGTTATGAGTTCAATTATAGGAAAACACTTCTTTTAGTAGAGTTATGCGATATTGACAAAACTTGCGCTCAATACACACAGATAATAACGGCTCTGTACTTTGACAAGAAATATGTATATATAAAAAAAAAAAAGAAGCATGAAAAATGGGATATCGTGTTCTAGATTGTTATGATGATTTGCTTCACGGGTGACATTTCCCAACAAGAGGGAAAAAAAATTACAAATATACAGGGTAAATAAAAAGTTTCAGTAAATAAGTCATGAATATTAAATTGAAGAAGATTTATTTTAAGAATAGGGAGAAAAGCAATCATATTTTAGTAATCTTTGTAACACAACTTATAAGAAATTATCAATAGAATGCTTATTATTAAAGAGGAGAAAAATCATTTCTTTATAAAAAAAATATTAGAGCAAGAAAAGGCCTCGAATATTTTTTTATGTTGTTTTATAAAGCAATAAATTACTTTGGAGCATATTTCCATTTTATATTAATATTTTTTTACCCATCCTTAAAGCAATTCAAGATATATTAAATGATTGTTTTTCGAGTTACATATAACTAATACTTAAGTTCTTTTTATTAGAAAACCAATATGTTTCTGAACTAGGATTTAATAAGCTTGGATCAATCATTGGTATCATATCATTGCTGCATTCTCGATAAGTTTAATAAAGCTTATGCGTTAGATTTTATTTCTGAGCAAGTTTAAAAGAAACAACAACTTTAAATGAAATTCTCTAAGTTTCTGTCACAGATCTCTACGAAATTGTTTTTTTATTTGTTTGAAAAAGTATATAAATTGTTGTTGTTTCAAACTCAAAATAGAATCAATAAAGTCAGTATATTTTTATTGCTTGTAATAAATTCATGTTTACGACGATAGATTTCGCAATTATTATTTTTGTTAATTAAATTTCTTGAACTGACAGGTAAAATAAAATATTATTTGTAATGATCATCCATGTTTAAAATATTATTTGCCAAATGAAGATATGCATTTTGTTCAAATAGAAAATATGTAGTTGCTTTGAGAGACCACCTAAAACCAATTAAAAACAAAAATAAATGTCATATTTTAAATTCAAACCTTTTTTGAAATTAGACCTATGGAATCGCCGAAACAAAAACGATTTAACATAAAAGCTAATACTTCAGATTTACATATGAAATATGTATAAATCCATCAGAACATTTTAATACTTGATTAAAATTCAATATCTTAAAATGTTCTTTATGAGTAAAATGATAATTCTGAATACTTTCTATAAAGCCTTCATTTTATAAATAAAGTCCTACTGAATTAAAAGTAGACAGTGATATTTCTCATTTTAATAATAAGTTTTTTTTTTCAGGAATTTTTGTCACAAAACAATTGCCTTTTTCAAAATTCTTTCAAAATCGTTTTAAAAATTTGTAAATAACTTCTGCACTTATACTTGATTATATAGAGGAGCGTGTTCAATGTTTCCCACATTCTCTATGTTCACTGCATGAAACAGTGCGAAGTTTTTGCCTTTTTCCTCCACCCCAACCCCACTATTAGCAACAACAACATTTAAATGTATATCAGTAGATTAAGAATAGTGTAAGCTATAACTTTTACTAGAAGATTTTTACATAATATGGCACCTAAAAAATGCATCGGAAAAATCGGAAATTTGAAAATAGAAGAATCTACTTTTTTCTGATGTATCTACATTTATTACAAATAAAAAAACGTATATTTAAAGTATATTGTTTGTGTATGGAATTTAATAACAAACAAAACAAAATACAAATGAAAGTAAATCCATCTTTAGTTGCAGATACAATGTCTGTTCTTTAAAAAGTGATATTTTGAACTTTCGAAAGGGAGTTGGGGGATTTTTGAAGACTTTTGTAAAAATGTTCCTCTAATAGGGAAAAAAAATCCTTCTTGCCTTAATTATTTTAATAATTTATGGTCTTGATGGGGATGTACTGGACTATCATTATACTACCAGTCACGAACTTGAAAGATTCACGATGAGCAGAGGTAAACTCTATGGGACTCTTATCATCCATTTCACCCACTTATGTCATAGAAACATAAGTGGGTGAAGAGGCGGCAAATCTGCAAAAATCGCGAGAAGTTCGCAAGAGCGAATCCCCTTAGACTTACGCTTGCTGCGACTCAGTACATAATATTTTGTAACATAAAGATAAGTTAATTTAGTTTAATTATATTAACGTCCCGGTTTAAAGCAAAACTAAAGCTATATTGGGACGGAGCTCGTAATTGTCCCCTACCTTCAAAGTTATACACCACATCAGCAAGAGAACATTTGGCGCCAACGAATTTAATGTGCAGCAGAACCGCTTACAAGGCAGTTCTTAGGTAGAATTGGAAATTGAGCCTGGAGCTCTCCAGCTCTGAGACTTTGCGTCCCGGGTTCGAATTCCGGTTCGGGCATGGTTGTTCTTCACCTGTGTTCTATGTGTGAATGTGCCTCCCTGTAAAAAGAGGTTGTGCAAGCGAATGTGTGTGAGTTTCATGTGCTGAAAGTCAGACTTCTGCCCTCGGGTGCTTAGGGGTCTTTACCCTCAGAAGATACTGCACCCCCTTTCTGTGGAAACGACATCATCACAGGCCATATACTATTTATCTAAATCATTGTGTTTTTTCGGTTATCATATCTACATAGATGCAAAAATATAAATCTATGGATGACCAACTCTTTCACTGATATAGTTCAAAATTTGATAAGAATCAAAATTTTAAATATTAAAACTGTGTACTTGCGTTTTTGAGTTATCACGTTTAGCTTAGTTATATTAACGTCCCGTTGTGAAGCAACACTAGGGCTCTTTTGGGACGGACCTCGTAATTTTGAACCGCAGTCAGATGACGAGGATGACTCCTGAGCTGCCCCCCCCCATCTCCACACTTTTGAGTTATCACATTAACATACATAAAACCGATAAAAAAATGCAGTATAAGCAGACAGAAGGTCGTCGCCTTGACAGAGTTAATTCAAATACATATACATATTAATACATATCAACATTTCAGATGCTGAATCTGAGTACTAAATTTTAACTATCTATCGTATTTATGTTTTGTAATTAATTATCCTATTTACTTAGTTCCCGGATAGATAGATCTCCTGTCAATGGGTTTCGTTCAAAATTTATAAACTTGGTATAAAGATCGCATACCAAATTTCATCAGTCTAGCTCGAAACGATTTTGAGTTACAGCATTCACAGACAGAAATAATTCCAAATATGGATTTTTCGGATTCCGGGATGTTAGAAATGTTGAGATTTGCCAAATGATCGAATTCAAATTCTGCACATTACAATGCTGTCACTTGTGTACTTCATATACCAAAAAGTAAAATATATATATATGTTATTAATAAATACATTGAGTTCTAACAAATCAAATGTAAAATGTTAGAAAACGAGCTAATCTGTACCGCTCTATTTCTTTTTGAGACAGACCAATGACATTGCATGTTGTGACGACTTCTCGCCAATGTAATAAGCTTATTGATTGAAAGAAAATAATGACATGTTAAAACATTGCAGACTAACCATTTCATGCTTTTCCACATTTATCTTTCTGAATACTGACAAAACATATATATATATATATATATATATATATATATATATATATATATATATATATATTCTAAATGTTGGCGAGTCAATGCTAATGAAGCATTTTCTGTGAAACCCAATTTAGTTTCGTTAACATAAATAAGTATAGAGTTTTACGTTTTACATTATCGCATGCAATTAGTATTGTATATAGTTTAAAAAGGGATAACTACAATTATTTTAACGACGTGCTTTAGTTTCTCGGAATCCATATATTCTGAAATAACGTATAATTTTTCCATTATAAGACCATCATAATGTATCTTTCAGAATTAAGTCTGCATTTCTGATGATATCGCATTTTGAACTTCAAAATACATGTAAATGAAATGATTATTTTAAGAATATTACTACTTAGTTATATTACATATTTTATGAAATACAGAAGTTAAAATATGAAACATTGTCTCTTCAAATATTTCCTTATTTCGTTCTAATTCCTTCAATTATTCCATTGGTAGAAATTACATATTTCCAGCAATCATGTAAATGAAATGATTATTTTAAGAATATTACTACTTAGTTATATTACATATTTTATGAAATACAGAAGTTAAAATATGAAACATTGTCTCTTCAAATATTTCCTTATTTCGTTCTAATTCCTTCAATTATTCCATTGGTAGAAATTACATATTTCCAGCAATCCAGAAAATATTTGTAGTTCGTGTAAGAACTATAAAATTGTAATCCATTAGTAACATTTCTAAAATTCATATTCACTATAATTTGAGAAAATTTGGGGGACTTCCTTTTTTTAATTTATTTTTAAAAATATTGAAAGTGCATTTAAGTAAAAAATAAATGCACATTTAAGGATATAATTTCGCGTCTATTTATGAAAATTTTTATAGCACAATATTTTTAATAACATTTTTATCCTCTTTTTTAAAATTTATTTTTAAATGTTAGAGTCACAAAAAATTTACCGTAATGGAAAATATAAATCGCTTCTAATACCTCTAGAACTGTATTTTTTATAGCATTTTCTCTTCACAAATTGAGTAAAATAAACGATTGCACTATTTTAGAAATCATCTGAACTACGTTACATTATGTCAATGAACTAAAAGCATATTGTTTGCAGATGCATTTGAAACATTTTTATTTTTGCGGTGGAAAAAAAAAAAAAATTAAACACATTTCTGCTTATCAGAACAACAGAACACTTCGATTCCGCAGATACACCAGATGATATTAATACCCCAGATGATATTAAAAAAATTTCTCTCTAGTTGTAAATAAAGAAAGATAAACATATTCTTTCTGCAGTGTTACGTTAGATGCTCTACTTTATCACACTCAAGCAGGATTAAATCTGTTAACGGGTCTACTATTATAGTGAAAAAAACGCTTGTAATTTTTGAATGTTAAAACATTGCCGAATGCTTCTTGTTGTTACAGATAGATTTCGATAACATGTTGATATCTATAAATTATAGATATCTGAGAATCTGAAAGAAAGAAAAAAAAAAGGGGGGGGGGAGGAGATTTCTTATGAAATGGAACTACACATACAGCGGCGAAATTTGACAATATAAGGCCACAAGCACCAAATTATATCGAAACCCCTCAAAGATTAATTCTATTGATGACCAAACGTTAAGTGAATTAAACTTATTTGGGCTATTCACTTTCCCTTCATTTTTTTTCTAATATTCGTTACATAATTTGTAGGCAATTTCTATATTTATATTTGACATATTATCATTTGTATAGAGAATATACTTTAAGATTGACGCATTTTATGTGTATTTTATATATATTTTTTTCAATTTTAACAGATAGAAAAACGATATAACACCTTTGCTTCCCTTCATCATATTTTTTTTAATCTAAACTTTTTTTTAATAATATTGCCGCATAAACCAAAACAACTAGCAATCTCCGTGTTTCACTCAGCAGAATATCTCGCTTAAGATTGGTTGATCCATGGTTCGAATTCCAGCTCTTGTGTTTTATCCAAAGGTGGTAATTTGAATAAAACAAAGTGGCTATTATTTAAAATGTTATCAATTGTTTATCTAAGATCTGGGAGGTTCTAGATAATTATTCACACTGGATTGTTCTTGAACATACTATACGTGTATAGGGATTGCAATACCGGTATACCGAATACCGGTATTTTGATCCATTTGTGCAATTTTGTAATACCGGTATTCACAAGTTTAATACCGGTTTTTCGGTATTTACGAGAATTTTTAAAATTGTTTCCACTATATGTTCAGGTATCACGAACATAGCAAAATAGTGCACGTTTTTGTTTTTATGTCTCTATAACGGGCGAAATTAATTAGCTAATTAATGGCTTAGTTAATTGCTTAAGTCTAAATTAGCGAAACATGGATTATCCCTGAAAGAAAATATTGTATCCATAACGACTGATGGAGCAACAATTATGAAAAAAGTTGGAAAGTTGATTGGTGCAAATCAGTAGTTGTGCTATGCACATGGAATTCAATTAGGAGTAATAGATGTATTATACCAAAAAAAAAAAAAAATAAATAAAGAATCATCCAAATAATGTGGATATAGAAATGTCGAATTCCAAATTTGAAAAAAGTAAGAGTGAGAGTGATATTGACAATGAAGATAACGACAATGTAATTGTTGAAGAAGATATTGCTAATGAAGATGAAATATTAACCTATCAAGAATTGCTTCCAATAATTTATAAAGTTCGAAAAATTGTTAAGATATTTAAGCGTTTCCCTATAAAAAGGATATATTACTAAAATATATACTAACTGAAAATAAAACAGAATATATGTTAATATTAGATTCTAAAACACGTTGGAACAGTTTACTCCTAATGATGGAACGATTTTTGAAACTGAGAAATCCAATCCAAAAAGCAATAATCGACTTAAACCTGTAAATTAATTTTTCAGATAGTGAATTCGACTTAATATCCAGAACTATATCAGTTCTACTTCCAATATAACTGACTGTTGAGGCATTATGTCGGAGAGATTTAAATTTATTAACAGCTAATGCAACAATAAATTTCATATTGCAGTCACTGAAAGAACAGCACACATCACTATCTGAAGAATTATATATTGCATTGAAAAATCGCACAGAAGAGAGGCATACGGAAATAGAAAATGTCTTACGGTATTTAATAATTGTAATGATTTTAAAAATGAAAATGAAAACGAAGAAAATAGACTAACCAATTCAAATCTGATCAAGTTTATAGTAAATTTTTGACTCACAAACCTATCCACATTCAGAAGAACTCGGTTCAGTTATCGAAGATTATGATGATATTAATGTCGACAGTGAAAAAGAAATTGTCTCTTGAACAAAAATTAGATTAGCAATAAACTAAAAAAAAAAAAAAAAAAATTCAACGAACCAAAATACAATCCAGAAATCAGCTATATCCAAAACCATCCGACGAGAAATCGATTTATTTAAAGATGAGGGATTTAGAGGTAAATACTTGGAAAAAGTATTTCCTGCATTGCTAACAGTACCACCAACTAGCATAGATGCCGAAAGAGTGTTTTCGGCAGCTGGTAATTTTTGCACAAAATTACTTTTCAGGCTTAATGACAGTACAATCGATGCTTTATGTTTTTTTAAGATCACATTTCAAAAATTTGTAATAGTACCACAGACTAAATAGTGATATTTACACTTTTTTTGTGATTTAAATAAATAAGGTGTTTCTTTACTGTTTTGTGATTATATACTGTTATAATTTATAAGTTACAAATTATTTTTTGTGATATTTACACTCTCTAACAAAACTGGCAAATAAAACAAAGAAACACCTGTGTTTTCTTTCTTTTTCTAAAATTTCTAATACCGGTATTAAGATTTAAAAAATACCGAATACCGGTATTGAAAATTTGTTCCGGTATTGCAATCCCTATACGTGTATAAATACTGAGTCCCATCAGTGATGGGTAAGGTCTCAATCTAGCGCTTATTGTGAGTTGTTTCATTCTAATAAATCTAATTGTTTATTTAAACTAACAGCGTAATTCTTTACATCTTCGTACCAATATAAAAGAATGAAATGACAGTAATTTGCTTTGGTTTTTGTATTTGTCTAAATCGGATGAACATTGTTCAAATATTTACATTTTATATTAAACAGAAAAAAAAATGAAAAATTATTATTTTTGCATAAATCTTTTTTTATTTTTTTTCATTTAATTAAAAAATGGAAACTTATTTAATTAAACCAGCGGAAGTTATCCCCCCCCCTCCACGAAATTTTTAAGCACATTTGATAAAAATTTATACTTTTAAAACTGTGTGCTAAATTTCATTTACACAACTTTGCGTTATTGAATTATTATAATTAAATGTATGCGAAAGTACAGACCGATAAACGGTCAACTCCAAGATGAATTTGATTCAAAATTTGATATATATTTACATTTTAGAGTCGCTCTTTTTATATCAAATTCTATCTGTATAGATCTTGACGCTTTGTATTTATCGTGTTTACTCGTAATCGGATACATAGCCAGACAACCTTTCTGTGATGGAATTTCATTCAAAATTTGACAGAAATCCACAAATCAGGAGCAATAGCGTAGGAAAGTTAAATTTCGTCTAAGGCATATGATTTTTTTCGCCCCTCATCGTATTTAACTCTCAAAACTGGCATAATAATTCTAATGTTTTGTCAAATAATTTTGTGATTATTGGGAAGATAATAAAATTAAATACTAACAACTCAAAACTCTTTCTTTACTACGAAAAAATACATTTTGCACTGTATAGTAGATGTTTTAGTTATGTGTAATTCAAATTAAAGTAACATTAGTGTGACTTCTGTTGTTGCAGATTAGATGACAAATATCCAGTTGAAGATTAGATGACAAATATCCAGTTGAAGATTAGATTGTAAGGTGTTACTTTTAGCAGAATGCATGCCAAATTGGGAGATATCTACCAAACGGTTTCTAAGCGAGTCTTTAATGATATTCATCTCTGTAAATAATGATTCGCAGACATAAGTAGATGAAAATATGATTAAAGTAGCATGAGCCAGCTTCTTCAAACAGTTAAGTGTGTCTGGAATCGATTCCATGCTTCCAAAATTTCGTTATTTGCATTTTTACTTATATTGCTTGTTAATCTTTCTGTTAAAATCGGTTCCAACTTTTCTTCTCTTCTCTATTTGATATATAATAATGATATTTTTTTTTCAAGTTTGTAGTTTCTTGTAATAATGACGTTTCTGAAAATTCTCAGTTTAGCAACAAAAGTGCGAATGAGATCCATCATGGTGGCAATTTTTTTATTAGTGCCTTGAAGTTTTATGTTCAGTTGATTGAAATATTGGCATATGTCTGTAAAAAAAACGTCAACTTTCAAAGCCACATAATATCCAACAACTGTAGGTATTTTCAATTCCCCCCTCATTTTGCAGAAACAGCCTGATTTCTTTCAAGCAGTCAACAAACCTTTGAAGTACGTTCCCGCGGTTCAACCAGCGAACATTATTACATATTAGTAAGCCATTATACACCGAGTTGACTTCATCCAACAAGGCATCAAACTTTCGTTTATTTAAAGCCTGCGACGATATGAGGTTGACTATTTTTGTGACTAACGCCATTACATTATCAAAAGATGTTAAACCACTCTTAGCACACAAGACTTGTTAGTGAAAAATGCAGTGAAATTCCAAAATTGAATGTCCTACATCTGTTTGAAATAAACTAATTAAAGCATTTTTTTTTTTTTTTTTTTTGCCCACCATATTTGGAACACCATCGGTTGTTACTGAAACAATTCTTTTCAAATCAATTTCTTTCTCAGCACGCGATTTTTTAACATTCATACAAATATCTGTGTCCTTTGTAGTTGTTAGCAACGATTGTTATTGCAATTAATTCTTCCTAATATAGCTAAACGTGCAGATTTAGTGACGTCAATACTTTCGTCAAGACATAGCGATATAAAAGGAGCGGAGTTAATGTCATCTGTTACATTTCCGGCCAGTTTTAAGATTCATTCTTTTATTGTGTTAGTTGATAGAGGAATATCTTTGATGCGCTAAATTATCTTGCCTTTATTATCAAAATCCTCAAAAAGTGAGGACGCGCATGCTTACCAGGCTTCCGTCAAAAATTCGACCTCTTGAAAAGGCTTACTTACTATGCCGATCAATGACATTTGCAGCTAAGTAACTTGGCGCGCTCATATGATAGTTTTTGCTTACATACTTACTCATAGACGTCGATTGTTTATTTCCGTCTTTTATTGTACTTGCAGAGAATGGGAATATGCACCCAACGCACTGTGAACGATCATTCGTGTTCTGATTGGTGACGTGCCCAAAATATTGTGCCGTGTGCCATTAATGGCACGCGCGCCACTGGTTCGCCATCCCTATTATAGAGCAATTAGAAATATAAAACTCTTATTATTATTATTATTATTAAATATTGTTTTCTATGATACATTTCAGATTCTGCATGCAACTAAGCAGAATCTTTCTTCACTTGTCTTCAATATTGGGCTGAAATTATGTAACTTTTAATGAAATAATAATAATAATAAAAAAAAAACTATGACGCTTGGAAAATTTATAGTAATTATGCAATTGAGAATTATGAGAAAAATATTTTTTTTAAATATGTCAAAATTCTTGAAAAAAATTGTAAGATTATAATCGGTATCAATAAAATGACAGTTTTGAGTCTTAGAGTAGAGAAAAAATGATTTTTTAACAATATTTTCAGTAGTTATCACTGAAAAACTCCAAAATTTCATTTTTAATTCATTTAAATTCCAATAGAAATTCTAAAAATCATCTTGAAGTACACATTTCCAGTTTTCAAAGTTTATTTGTACCAAATTTGGTATTTCAGAGTTTAATAGTGTGGCTTGTTGAGCATCAATAGACACACACATTCTTCATTATTATTAGTATAACTATATATATGAGTACTCATGTCTTCAAAGCAATTTTAAGTATTTTGTGGTACCACAATGGTTCGATATAAGTCCAATAAAGAGACAAATAATATTAATTTCAATAAAAAAATAATAAAGTTATTAAGTGCACCTCATTTTACTCTCCAGCACCATTTCATACATGATGGATACACTTATTGCAGTTGAAGAACAGTTAAGGTATTCAATAGATCTTACCTTCAGAAAGTATGGAAAGAGGTTTTCTGTTTCTTTCTCTTAAAATATTTATAATATCTTGTTTTCCTATAATCTAAAGATTTAATTAAACATTATTCTATCAGATTTTGAAAATAAACTTTTTAAAAAATAATTTAAACTTCCTTTTAAAATACAGAAGAAAGTAATTAAGAAAACAAAATAAGATATTTTTATTACAAAAAACAAACAAATTGATATGCTTTATACATTATAAATAATGATAAAAATCTTTTAAACACAAAACATATTATTGCAGTAAATTTATAGTACTTGGGTTATTTATACTTTGAGAAGACAGTAAAATGATTTTTATTTATTAATTTATTCTGAATTTTTTATTACATTTTGCAGCAAAATCTCATTAATTTAAATTGGAGGTATATGGATAAAATAGAGACAAAGAAAAAAAAAAAAGTATTGCATATTTTTGTAACTTTTTTTAAAAACAAAAATATCAATCATAACTAAATACTTTACATTCAATAAAACATAAGTGCACTTAAAAAAATGTGTGCTTAAACTATCATTCTGATTGAAATTTTACTGAGAAGATGTAATTCTGATGACATATAAGAAAGAAAAATAAAATACAAATAAGGCAGTAGTTAAAAAATCTATATCTTGATATATTTTTTTATGGATTTACATGCAAAAAGTTTTTGATCCAGTCAGCATAATAATTATTTATGTGCCAATAGATTTGATTCATGTATTAAAAATTCTTAAAATCCAGTTTGTTTCAAGGGCAGTATCAAATTTTTGACTGAAATTCCAACTGTGAAATATCTTGATGACATAGTTTGACATGACGATTGCAAGATGCCCTCTGTGTGAAAGTTTTAGAACAAAACTCACATACATAAGGCCTTTTGCCTGTATGAATATTATGATGATCCATTAAAGAACGTTTCCTTGTGAAATTTTTTGAGCAATATTGACAACTGTACTTATTTGATCCTAATAATGAGAGTTGCTTGATATTTTCAGCATTTTCACCATCCATTACGTAACTTCTGGTTAAAAAGTCATACTCTAGATACGGCTGAATAGATCCTTCATGTACATACAAAGAAAATAAAAAGTTAGTAAATAAATAGTCTTCAATCTGATATTAAAAATCTGAAGGGTGAAAAAGTATTATTACCTTTATGAATTTAATTTTCTAATAAATATATCTACTTCTAATTTACAATATTATCAATATAAAAAACATAAACTTTAAATACTTTACAATTTCTATCGCTTAGGTAAAAGGTAATATACTAAGAAATCTAATTATATTAAATTCAAAATTTAAGAGTAAGAAAATAGCCTTAATTACTAATTTAATTATAATTAATTACTAATTTATAATTATCATTTTTTATGGAATGTAATAAAGACTCATTGCAAATATCATGATGAAATGATGATATATGCAAAGTTTAAATTTGCCATGGAACATTATAAATACTGAATCTTTATTCAATTAAAACTTTAATAAGATTTTAAATGTGAGGAGATTTAATGAATGAAATGTCCTGATTTACTCAGATGAAAGTAAAAAGCATCTATATGTAATGATGCCTGTGCCGTTAAAGAAGATATAATAAAATATGATAAAAAGGAATGTGGCAAATTGACAAAAGCTAAAATGATTCTCAGCTAATGATCAGCTAAAATGATTCTTGGAAGATTTTAAATGTGAAAGGATCAATAAACATAAAAGGATGTCAAAGCATTAACTCATAAGTTAGAGATAAATTAAAAATCTTTTTACTATGTGGTTTTTGAAAATGAAACAAAATCTATCTTTTCCCTCTTTTCAAATAATTAGGGCTGAGATTTTCTTTGATTATTTATAGTATTGCTATTCTTATTTTCCTCATTAGCTTTCAATATCGATCACACACAAAGTGATTGAACGGGGAAGGGAGTAAAATGGCCAATTAAGAAACTGATACAAAAAAGAATAATTCATAATCATTTGGTGGTTAAGTAGTTTTCCAGTCTACAAGCAAAGAAAAAATATTCTTAAGGTATAGCATCTGTACCACATATAAGGAAAAGATTAAGTACACTTATTTTACTTTCATGAATGAAAAATTAGATTTATACAACAACATTGACAATATTGAAAGAGGCCTAATAAAGCAAATACATCTAAATATATAAGAGGAAAGGATATTAATAGTAAAATTAAGAGTAGAAGAAAACTGTTACTAGATAATTACAAACACACCTAAATGATCAAATGAAAAATTCATATGAGGCACAAAAGAAACATGTTACAATATTTTTATCATTTCATACTTTTATGTTTCATGTATTTAGAAGATAAACATAACTGATTTCAAGAAGAGAGAAAAAAAAATTGGGGGGGGGGGATCTTTAAAAAAAGTAAATAATTTTTCTTTTTAAAGTGTGGGGGTTACATAAATACAATCATCTTTTTTTTTTAATTGAAAAAGTAATGACTTTATAGCCATTATTTAAAATGACCTGAATAATGAAATGAAATTAGTATGTAAATTAAATTAATATATGATCATTTATATGTTCTGATAAAAATATATGCACACATTTTTATTTGAATGAAAAAAAAATTGTAAAGACTTCTTATATTTCATTGATGGCATTAATTTAATGATCGTAGGTATAATGTAATTTAATAGTAATTTTGAAAACTCACTGTCACAGACAACAATTTGAACTTATATATATATATATATATATATATATATATATATATATATATATATACACAGATTAAATTCTGGCATGTTTTTGGATAAACAAATGGGAAAATTGTAAACAAAACATACATTACTTATTTGAAATGCAAATGTTATTTCATATTTACTATTAACTGAATACACTTTTGATGAATGCTTAGTAATTTAAAAGAAACGATTATTCCGTTTTTCAATAAATAGATTAAACCCTCCTTTTCTTTTCTTTTTCATAAATTGTTTTGGTTTTGTAACTAAATGAAGAAAACTATTAATCATTTGCATTCCAAGAATATCATGCTACTATCACTAATTATGTAAATCTGTGGATGATAATGAAAAAATAAAATCAAGTTAGCATTAAATAACAAAAATAAAAAAAAACATCAATATCAACAGAAAATAAAATCATTTATGAAAATTAGTTAAACATACATTTTTTTCATACATCTAAAACATAAGAATATAATCAGGTTATGATATTAAGTAAATATAAAAAAAAATTATTACAGAAATTTAGATTTTAAAATAAATGAAGCCTTTAACAAGTTTCAGACTTAACAAAAAAGAATACAGATATAATTTTCTTATGCAAAAGGTTAAGTTAATTCTACTTATACTACTACTAAAAGTACTTATAATTGTTATTTTTTATAATCTATGCTAATTTTAATTTTTAAAGCTTTATTAACTAATTCAGCTTTGACATATGAAATTTTAATTTTGGTAACACACACATACACACAAATTCTTATTAGGAAACATTTTTAAAATACAACTAATCAGTAGAGGAATCAAATAATTGTTATTAAAATAGTATTGAAACCAAATATATTAACATGTATAATATTGTCCTAGCTGATTATTAATACTATTGTGTGTTCCAAGATTTAACAATATCCTTAATAATGAAAGAACTAAACATTTTTAATTAATCCAAAAATTTTCATTTCATTTATGAGGAGATACTTGGAGAAAAAGGAACTAATCCATTATATCAATTTTGATGATTTTGCTTATCTAGTAGGAACATGAAAGACATTCAATAACATATAAAATAAATAACTATAACTATCATTTAAAATATATTTATAATATGAATAAAATATTCAAATTTTTCAAAAGTTATCATATTTATGTGCATGATAAAAACAATATTGAGAAATACATAAAAAATGAATAAATAAATGCATACAGGTAATGAATAATAATAATAATATAAAAGAACAAAATATAATGAACATTCACTAAATCAAACATATTTATGCAAGCCATGCAGATTAAAATAAAAATATTAAACCAAGATATATTTTTTAGAAAAGATTTTATAAAAAAAATGTACCCAGATAAAAAAGAAAAATAAATTATACTTAAAAATTGTAATCACTGTGATTAGTTGATCTGGAAAAAAAATTAACATCTCAAGAAATAAAAACAGAAAAATAATATACAATAACAACAAATCATAAAATAATAATTTCACCTATCTTCATTGAAAAATTGGAGAAAGTCCAGCTCAATATGATAATGGAAAAAAAAATATATTGATAATAGAAAAACACATTAATATATAAAGAAAAAAAAATTCATAATATGCATCACTTCAATCAGTAATTGAATGCATTGAATTTTTATGTATATTATTTTATATTTTTTTACAATTAAAAATTTACAGTAAAACTGATTTGAAAGTATAGGAAAACTAATATAATCCATATAGAATTTAGCATGTTTAAAAATTATTTTTTTTATGAAAATGCACAGTATATTACAAAGAGGTAAATTCAAGTCATAGTCACAAAGTTTATGTTCCTTTATATGTCAATAAAATGAACAATATAATACAAACAAATCATGCTGGTGTGCCTGAGGAGTGCATGTATTTATTATATAAACATAGACAGATTCTACAGAACTAGCATTATGTAAAGAGAACTGAGCATAAATTATTCATGTGAATAGGAAATTGCTTTTTTAAAGATAACAATACACATCATGAAATAAAATTCCACAAATATTGTATAATTAATCCATATTTTTAGCAGTAAAACATATAATTTACCACCTTGCAAAAAGTAGCTAAAATTATTAGTGTTTAATGTTTAGATGCATACAACTTAAAATAGAACAGGTTAAATAGAAATCACTTTTATGCCTCCTTTCAAATTGTATAATTTTAAATTTTCAAGAATACCTAATAACAGATAACTTTTAAAGCTCAACTGAATTTAGGGGTAAATTAAAGTAATTATAAAGGCAGTCGAGATTACAAAATTATAATGACAGTCTAACTACTTGGTTTCTATACATTCATTCATATTTCAAAACATAATTTTAACAAAAGAAACATTGGAAACAAAAAATAAGGAAAGAAATCTAAGATTAATTTCTTATATAATATGTTTCTTTATAATTTGTAGATCTTGATTATTATGATAAATGTCATAAATAATTTAAATACAAATTATATAAAATATTTCCACTATTTAAGCAACAGTAATAACTTATTTAGCCAAATATCAAAACACATTTATTCTTATAACAAGTAAAATCACAAATGAAAGAAACACAATATGTGAAATATAAGCAGTGGTGGATTTCCACCTAGGCAAAGTAGGACTGTTATTAAAAAAGGTGGAAGGGAAGCAGGTCAATTAAATTTTTTTTATTTTCCTAGTTGCCAAAAAAATGTTTGTAAAAAAATATAATTTTAATGAATGATAAATAATATCAACACTTTACCAAGTATCAATAAGCTGATTCTTATATGTTTCATTAAGTTCACTTAGTTAATAGATATTTATAAAGCCAAACATTTGCTTCAATAATATTATGTACAAACAAGGATGTCAGGCCAATTGGACTTATAATAGATAAATAAAAACAAATACATATTTACAAAGTTACTAAAATACAAAAAAAAAGTATTAATCTAAAATAAATTACCAATATTTAAGAATGTGCTAAAATGTGAAACTAAATTTGTCATCTTATTAAAAGAGAAGCCTCATAATTTGCACTGCCTAAAGCCACAAAATATGGAAAACTACCACTGAATATCAGAAAAAATAAAATAAAACTTGTGATTCATAATAAATAAAATGAAAAAAAAATGAATATGTTAATTAGCATTATGAGCAAATAGTCCATTTCATAAGAAAAATAATAATTAATTTTTTTCCTTCTTTTCACAGCATTAATGAGACAAATTAATTAAACATACTTCAACAAATGAAATTCCTGGAATCATAAATAACAAACTTATTAAGATAGCTAAAGAGTACAGAATATACATATAAATATAATTTATAGGAGCTGAACAAAATAAATAATTCTGATACTTTTTTAATATAATAACAAATGCATTTAAGCAATCCATTCCACACCCACCTCTTTTTTTTTTTTTGGTAGTCAAATCATTACTAAATTAGACAGAAAATGTTTAAATTTAATATTTTATCATTATTGGAGTAACAATTCAATGTTAGGTTCCACTTGTATTTAATTTTAATTCTTTTTATTGAATTATGTTGAAAGCTGTATTCTTTTATGTTATTTAAAATAAATTTTAATGAATTTTTTTTCTTTTATCACAATTTTTCAATCAAAACAGTAAGTAATTTTAATTTATTACAAATACAATAATAAGCTTATAGCATCTTAAATAGAATTTTAGAATTTTTGAAAAAAAAAAAAAAACATAATTTTAATGGTTTGTATCAGCAAAAATTTTAACTAATTTAAAATTGATTATATATATATAAGGTATTTTGGCAAAATTTTGTTTACAGTATTTAAACTGAATATTCAAAAATATAAGCAGAAGAATTTTGAAATAAATCTAAAAGATATTATAGAAAAAATTAACAAATTCACAAATGAATGAAATAAATATAATGGTACAATTAATAAATAATTAATAAATTAATAAAATTATTATAAACTTTACATACCAATTCTTCTACTAATCAAACAAGAGAAAGAAGCATAAATGATAAACAAAATATACAAGCATAAGTTGAGCAATGTTAAAAGCAAAATATATTTTATTATTGCAAATGCATCGATTACTATCACAAAGTTTATGTAAATAAGCATATCTCAATATCAAAACGATTCTGTATCATCCCACTAAATTTACACTCTTAGAGTTATATAATTCAAGAAAACAACATTTACTTCTTAAATACTTGTTAAATAGCTTAATTAAAAAATTTACATTATTGTTCAGTGCAAGCTCAAATTGAATGAAAAACACATTTATTATCACAAAACTTTAATAGAAAAAAAATCCATTTTGTAAAGCATCAATAAATAAGTTCATTATAGCTCAATTTTTATTAACAAATATTAAGAACAATAACAAATTTTGTGAATAATGACAATTTTTAATCATAAATGAAATTATAAAACAGTTGAACTGAAAAAAAAATGCATAATATAATGCCACATTTAAGATATTATGTTAATCAAGGACTGAATAAAATTTAAAAATATAATTAAATTCACCTTACAATTATTCATCCAGATTTTAAAAAAAATATTTAAAAAAAGACATTAATTATAAATGTAACATACTTTGTTCACATTGATTTGCATTTAATGAAGGCCTAAGTAGTATGAATGTATTATCATGTCTACATGGAAATGGTTCAAAAATTTTTTATAAATAAGTGAATACATATCAAAAATAAAAAATTAAAATATTCTAAATTTTACAGAATCAGTTAAAACCCACATATTCTTAAATAAATATCATAAGAAATTAACCCAAAAAATATTTAAGGACAACTTAACCCATGTAGTGCAAACAATCAAATGAAAGGAATATTAATTATATATTTAAATATATTTAAATTTAAAAAAAATCATTCACCAAAAATACTTTTTTATTTATATATTCATGCATGTAAAGAATGAATGAAGAAAAAATAAGAATGTAATGAAATTTAGAAATAAAAATTAGTTTTTGTAGCAAATATTTTTAAATAGAAAATTTACTATAAAAATGTCACTTTCCTGGTTTAGCATTTAAATTGGAAGAATTTTGACTGGCAATTACAAGTTCAGGATGACAAAGTTTCATGTGACGATTACAAGATGCCCTTTGAGTAAAATTTTTTAAACAAAACTTACAAATATAAGGTCTCTTTCCAGTGTGAATATTTAAATGGTCTAGTAAATATCGTTTACGACTAAAGCTTTTAGGACAATATTCACAGCAAAAATTTTGTGAAACAGTACTTTCTGGGACCGGCACAGTTGGTTGTGAAAGTATCTGTCCATCTTCACAGTCCAATACAGAGTTTCTGCCAAACAGGTCATAATAATTCGAAAATAACTGAGAATCACTTTCGCTTCCAAATAAATCTGAGAAACAGAAAAGTATCTCTATAAAAATTATAATATATTTACAAATTTAGAAAATACATGAAAATAAAGTTTACTTTTTCATTCAAAAATAAAAACATATAAAAACTGTTTTAATAATAAATATACATTATAGCAAATAAGAATGATTTTTTAAGAACTAACAATTTCTAATTACATGATTAATTAAGAATAAAAAATAACATAAATAATTAAAAGTATTAGAAAAAAGAAAAATAAATTCTTTTATAATCATAATCATGGAGACATATATACTTTATGCTATAAAAAGAGACATATATAAGCAATAAAATATAATAATAATAATAAATAAATGAATAAAGAAGAGAAATCTGCAAGAAAGTCAAACAATATAAAAAAAAATATTTTTCAATATTATGTAGCATTAAAATTATGTAGCAATATTTTTAATTTTTATGAAATTTTTTTCAATAATTTCACATATATTACTGATTATGTTTTCATGAGAAATTTAGAAGGAAGTTAAATCATAATTGCATTCTAAGTAATCAGGACTATTTGACAGAGGAACTTCTTCTGACCACATCAGTCTTTAAAATAAATATATATTAATATAACCATAAATATATATAAAAATATAGTTCAACATTAAATCCAGATATAATGGAATGTATGAATATATCCATTTTTTTACAGTAACACAGCATATATTTTAATCTGAATATTCTTTTCACCTTACTTTCTTGAGATGATTACCGATATTCAAGTATTAAAATATAAATTAAGATCTCTTACCATGTTAAGAATAAAAATCTTATATTTGTAATAAATATCTAAAAGTACATTATAAAATTTAGCAAAAATTAAAAACATTTAATGGTACTTGAGTATCCAATGCCAGAATTAATCACTAAAGATGTCTTGTTTATTGCAACTAGCAATTAATCACCAAAAAAAATGCCAATGGTCTAAGCCAAAGATTTGATATCAGAATTCAATTAATGCTCTTTCAATTAAAAAATTATCATCAAATACAGTTATAAATAACAATTTCAACTCTCTTTTTTATATTTGTATAAGTTACTCTCTTTTAGTCTTCCCAAATTTTAGCATTTAAGTCAAATTTCTAAAAGTCGTAGGAGATGGAAATAAGGACACATTTTCGATAAATAGGAAAATTGCATAGGTACAATTTTATACTATTTATATAATCATATATAAATCATATATAAATTATATGTAAATAAAGAATATAACTATAAATAAATAAAAAGTTAGAAATATGTTATTTTTTCTAGACTCTCCCTCCCACTCTAGAAAAAATGACGAGATCATTAATTATTTTGAAATTTCAAATCATAATCATTGATAAATAATTTCAACACATTATGATAAATAAATCTAAAAATGATATTATTAATTACATGTAAATAATTAAAATAAAGAGAATAGAAATTTCTCACAACTTTATTGTATAAAACAACAGTTTTTAAAATTCCAACTTAAAATTATTGAAAAAAGTGAATGAATGACTAAGTTATTCATTCCAAAAGAAACATGTTAAACTGTTAAATTCAAAATATATTATATCAAGAAGCCTATAAAAGAGGAGGAAAATGGATCTTTTTTATCCCCACAAATAAAAAAGTAAAAATGGACTACAGCATATAATGACTTATTAGGACACTAGCTTGATTTCTTTAAAACATTTAAAGATTAGATCAAATTCTAAAAGTCAAAATATGAAAAAGTACATGAATACTACATAAAATCAGATTATACAGTAAAGTTATTGAATGAATTAAACTGCACACTTTTCATAATTTTAATTATCCTATATGTAAAATAATGTAATTCATTATTGCACTTGCAGAATTGAGCTGTAAGTAGGAAAAATAAAAATAAATAAATAAATAAAAATTAAATAAAAGCAGTACACATGCTTAACATGAAATAGAAAAATTATTCTTTCAAATATAAATTTTTAAAAATTATTTTTATCATAACAATGTTGCCTGAAATATAAAATATGGAAAGAATCATTAATATATATCTGTTGTTCCACATTTTTCAGCAACTGGCAGAATGCATATTCTTTCTATCTTTTTTTAATTAACATACATAAAAACAATTAATCGGTGAATTCACAATTTAACGAGTCACAAATAAAGGTTAGCTGAAAAGTTTATTTTTGAAATGACATGTGAACTGCCATAAGTAAGTTTTTAAAGTAAAATTAGTGTTGACTTAAGTGAGAGAATTAAATGGCTACACAAATCTTAACAATTATTCCTCAGTTTTTCTGGTTTGAAAACATTTAGTGTAATTTCGTATATTATTGATATTTAAATTTATCAAACGTTGATAAAGGAATTGAAAGAAAGATTAATTTTTATGCCACGTACACAACGTTTTGAAATTAATATTTCGGTCCTAAAATGTCTCATTGAAAATTTTTATGTCGCAACTGAAATTTTTGAGATGATATCAAAATATTTTCACACACAATAAGTTTGTTTAAAAGCATTTTCAATTAGATATCAAGTGGCAACAAGTTTTATTCATAACTTTAATAACTCAAACAAATGTTTGAAAGCAGCTATAAATTTCTAAGTTTAATTTATAAAAATTCCAAAACTCATATCATAAATAAAAGAAGTTATTGATAGCAGATAAAATTTATTCGATATATTTTCAAGAAATTTGTTTATGTTTACATTACATGTCGGGATGAGTATAAACACAGTTGCAGTTAGATTCAGTACATTTCATAAATTCATAAATAAACTTGCAAGACAAGCTGACCTACAAATTATTTTCCACCCTACAATGATTAATCATTGACGCTTACCGTTTATATATCATAAAATTGTATATTTTAGATGATAAATAAGGTTTTTAAGAAAAGGATTTATAATTCAAATAAACTTCTTAGTTTAAAAATTGATTGGAAATGCAATTATAGGTAGTATTTTAAGATGAACTTTATACTTAGCCGCTTTGATGTGTTGGCGTCTGTAAAAGTTAAGTGAACAAATTGCAAAGATAATATTTGTAAAAAATTCATTGAAAGTTGTAATTTATGTGAAATTTATTAGTAATTTTTTCTACTTTGAGTTTTAACATCTTAATATTAGATACTACGATTAATTTGCAAACACTTCCGTATTCGTAATTTTATTCTGCATGAAATTTTCTTTGATTTTATGAATCAAATATCATAAATTCCCTGAAAAATATTTAAAAAAAATTAATTTTTTACAGCCTGAATTTCTTTTATTTATCGTATATGATATTTCTTTTTGATCTCAATAGAAGAGGAGGGGGATATTATTTGTGTTGATTCGTTCCTGTGTTAAGTGTCATCTGTGCTTTGTAACAAAAATGTAGTCTGTCTGTTAGATTATATAAACTTTATATATAAACCATTTAATTTTTGTTTGTCCCTGAACAATGCTAAATAAAGGATAACAAAAGTAATCTGCTAATTGTTAATGATTCTTTTAGTTTCTGCGATTATGAGCTTCTTATGAAATTGCCAATGAGGTTAGTATAAACAAAGTGCAGAACTAAAGACTACATACATTTATATTTTCTTTCCCTTTCTATACATTTACGCAAATCTAATTTTCTATTAAAAACAAAATGAAAAATTTTTAAGTGCGTAGTAGTTTTTCAGTAGAATGTTGGTCATTCTTTTGTTATTGACTGCTCTATTTAGATATGGTTGTTGTTTTCGATTTCCTTTATGTCTGCTTTGTGTAATATGAAATGTTTTTGTGTTTGGAATTGATTTTTTTTTTTTTATCCTGAGAGGTTTTAGCAGAAGATAATTTACGTATTATCTGATGCAATTATTTTTCATGATGGCGTAAATGTATTAAATTAAAATTTAGTGAATATAGATTATTAGTATAAGACTTGAAATCATTGCATTATGACGGAATGAATGATCACTTTCGTATTGGTGATTATTTAAAATGTTTTAATTAACACATTGAGAAAAGAAAATTTCGTAGTTGGTGTTTATTTTTTTTATTTATTTTGATATTCAAGATTTTCAAGGTTAAGTCTCCAAGCTTTATAAGCAGTAATATTGCAAGAAAATTTTGTATGTTATTTATGATGAACTGACAGGATTTGAATATTTTGATATTTTCTTTAGTTTATAGTTATCCTTAATACGAATATCTTGCATATTCACGTAATTTGTTGCTGATATATTCTTTTTGTCCTGAAAATTTTTCATACCTACAAAAATCAGGAATAGAATTAGTAATCTATTTATTTCTTTATTTTCCTTTTAGATCCATTCTAATACTAACTATTCTAACACTATTACCATTACTAACACCATTCTAATATAATACTATTATTTCAATTATTGAAATAATAATGTGTTAGTCCAAAGATGATCTAACTAGAATCTGTGTACCGATCCATTATTATATGTAATTTTATACCTCTTTTAATATGTTTCAAAATTAGATGAGAAAGTTATGAAAAGTCTTGAAGCATTCAAAGTAATAATTCATAGGCATTTTGTATTATGAATTAAAATTTGTAAATTCATCTAGTGTCCAACATCAGGAAATAATCCTTTAGAGTATATTTTCATAAACATGATTTGGGCAGAAGACTTCTTTGAACAAATTTGTTAAAATTTGAAGGATTGCATTTATTTTATTTACTAATTTATTTTTATTTATTTCCAAAAACTTAGGATAAGAACATTTTATATAGTTGACATTTTGATATTTAATAAATCATATATATTGTTAAAATTGGATTGATCACTTAAAAACATCTTCTAAATATTTTGAACTTTAAATTTTTACTACTTTCTTAATTATATCATTTTTTATAATTTGTACTTTTGAATTGCGTATGGGTATATTCTTTCTTTTACTTTTTTTTGGGGGGTGGAGCGACATATTTTAAGACATGAATAATTTGTAGAGATTAACTTCTATGATCATTATACTAGAATAACTAGAAATAATCTGATTTTCTTCAAAATTATAAAACTATAACCTAAAAAAGTTCGTGGTTACTAAAAAATAAAAATATACAAATTTATTTCTAATGATTTCATTCATAAGTTCAAATCACTAAAGATTCTTTTTCCTGAAGATTCTTTTTCAATGTTTTTCTAACTAAAATATTTTTTTTTACAAAGCTTTTAATTTATTTGCTATTCATCAAGTTTGAATTTGTAGTTGATGGATTCAGTCCTTGCTTTAGTATGTCTGTTATTTATATCTTACAAACCCAGACTACAGATGCTCAATTGTACCAACCATTGTTAATGAAATTTTTCTATTTAGAATGAAGATTTTATTTGTAAATGTAATAAGTTTTTCAGTACTTTTTAAAGTAATCATCACTGTAATAAGAAGTCTATACTTAATGAAAAGAAAGTTTCCATTAATTTTAGAAGTTATAATGTTACCTTAATAAATTTCCTTTTAGAGCTGTATAAATTTTGAATATTTTTTCACAGTCCTTTATGTCATCCTTTTAAGACTGCAGTATATGTTAATCATTGTTCTTATATGAAATCATAATAACATCTGAGAATTAAACTATTACCCTTTTTATAAATTTGGGGGGGGATGTTTAAAAAACTGCATGTTTGTTTCTTTTTTTGCAAATTTTTTTTTTATATATGTTAATGGATTTAGATACATAACAATTTTTACTTATTATACTATTTCCAAATTATTAATTAGATATTATTAAGTAATACATAATAAACTTACTAAGTTTGTTTGAGGGGGTGTGTTGGGTGGTATGTGAATTAGACTTTAAAGCATCACTAAGATTTATTTTTAGTTCATGAAACCACTTTCTAAAAGTTTGTGTTCTGTTCATTTTTGAAAAAAATAAAGGGAATTGATGATGGAGTAAGTCATTATAGATTCAGTTATCAAAAAATAGGTCATAATGGTAAAAGTTTGGGAACCTCTATTATTGAGTATTAATTTAAAATGAAAGTGGCTGGATATTCAAGATTAAATAGGATACTTTTGAATTTTGACTATCTGATGATTGTTTTTTCCCAGATTTATGTTAAATTTAGCTCACATTTTTAAAATAATTCATATTAAATTAACTATTAATTATATATAACTTTTAAAGAATTGTAGCAGAAGTGAAGTCTTCCCATCTCATATTTACTAATTCAGAATTTGATAGCCTTAATTTAGCTAAAGTTTTTGTCCTTCCCATTATATATATATGTAACATTATTTTTATATGAAGCATGATGCAATTTGAAGACAGTGAAGATACTTTTAATTTCGTGACGTCGTTTTATTTCATTTTGAAGAAGCAGGTATATGTACAAGTGATGAGCACACAGAACGACACAGAAAAGGAATGAGGAAAAAAGCTCTTGGACATTTTATCCCTAGTCTTATATAACCTATGATTTTGATAGGGAAAATATTTCTTTACAGTGCTAATATATTACGAGATTTCGTTACACGCGCGGAGAAGGTAAGGGAAACACAGGGAGATTTTAAAAAAGAATTTGCCTCATCAGCGGTATTTTGCCTCTTCACACGGAGTGTGGGAAAGTTAGCTGATTCGGGAATTTAACAAAGCTTCTCTTGAATTAATTAAGTAGAGACAGTGGAATTGGATCACGAAATAAGAGAATATTTTAGAAAGAAGTTACTATGGGCTAAATTAAGATAAAATCTTGAAAATTAATTAAATTGAAATTAGAGTTAAAATATCATTACATATACATTCCAGAAAAAGGGGTTTTTTTTGTTTGTAAAGTGTTTGGAAGTTAAAATGGGGGGGGGGGTGCTAAATTGATTATCTTTTGATTTGTAATTGTTTGCTTATATAAATATTCTTCTTGGCTGAATATATATATTAAACTAGTCTATTTAAGTAAGAGCAGCTCTGAATCTTGATACTTCATCTTTGATTTTGATTAAATGTCTTAAATCATTTTGTTTTACTTACCAATCAATATTGGAAAATGTTAGTAAAACATGATCAATATATGTATGTAACAAGAATATAATTGGATTCAATAAAATTAAATTGATTTTCCCTTGGAAAAAATTCTTCTCAATTTTTTTATTTATATGGTTTTGAAATTATTTCTATCCCCTATTGCTAGAGATTTAGAAACAAATTGATAATTAAATTTAAAGAAAAAAGTAAACATTTAATATTTTTCAAGAAAATTGTCTTGATGACTCTGAATCAGAAATGAAAGTACATAATTTATCAACATTTTTTTAGCATTTGGTACTATTTTTGTATAATATATTATATAATATTTTAAATTAATATTTGAATCTAATTTTGCTTTCTAAAAGAGTTTGATTGCATGTAATGTTTTCTTTTTTCATTTATTTATATATTTGCAGGTTTTTCTAAAGAGAAATAATATATAGCTTGCAGTTTTCTTTTGTCTTAGTCAAAGTTTAAATGGACAGAGCAAGTAAAGTTTTGAGAAGGTAAAATTTCTTAAATTGTCATTAATTTATAACATTCTTGATTTTTAATGTTCTTGATTCTTAAGTACTTGATTTTAACTGTAATTTTGTTTCTAATAAAAAATGAAATGAATAAACTTTCTGTATATATATAATTTTAAAGTAGTCAAATCTAAAGACAAGTTCAACATATTCATCAAATATGACATAGTTGAAATTGGAATTTTTATAAAAGTGTATCCTGACATAAAACTTTTTTAAATCAGTAATGTTTCACTTCTCGAAATAATACAAAATATTATAATTTAAGCCTATATACTTTTATACTGATAAAATCTGGTAGTAATTGAATGATTGTGATGAGCTCTAAAAAATAAGGCTTGAGACACTATTTATTTAAGCAAAACTAATTTTATAAAAATAAAGAAATAAGGAAAATAAAAAAAGGAAAATCTAGGAAATAAAAAATTTTTATACACTTACACCAAATGCTACACAAAAATTTTTTATACACTTAGACCAAATGCTACACTATAATTTCTTAAGTGAATGAGAAGTAAATAATATTTATTCTATTATATCCTTTTTTGAAATGAAAGTTATTAACATTTATTTACTAATCATTAGTTAAAATTCTTCAAGATCCTTGTTAATATAAATTTGAAAATAAATAAATAATAATAATTGTTATAATTTGAAACTTGGATTTGCAGATTTAAATTTAATACCTCTTGCAAATTTTGAATAGGGATTTATTTTTGTGCTTTGCAGTTGGAAATGTCTACCTTTTTACTTTATACTTTTATGTCATAATTACTATTTTGCATGTACCTCAGATCAGTATACTTGGAACTAACCACAAATATGTATCTGCATACACCTTATTGGTCATGAGATAATGGAAGAAAGGATGTTTTTTTTAAACATAAAATAATTTTTTTTAAATCTTTTGATAAAAGATTTAAAAAAGGATTTTTTTTCTTCGATTTCTCCCCCTTCCCTAATAATTGGAAGATTTAATCTATAAAAATTCCAGGTTGGGTTATCTATATTTTTTCTGTCATAAGCAATAAATCTAATCAGCAAATGTGATTAGAACAAGTTAAACTAAACAACTGTATAATTTACTGCAGTTTTAATAGAGGACATACAGATTAAATGGGGAAAAGTGAGTGAGAATGAGAGAAATAAAGAAAATTAATTAGATAATTGAGCTAATGAAATTTTGAGTCAAACATTTTTAATATCTTTTAAAACATTGCTTAATAAAATGATATGGAAAGCTTGAAATTGTTGAATTGTTTTTGTATATTTAATTATAATAAAGTTGAATGTGTATTTATTATATACTCTGCAATCTAGATTATTTGGCTCAAAATGTGGTTTCTGAACTTGGTGCCTATATCTTTTGGAAGAGGGAAATGTGCACCTCAGAGCAATTTTTTAGAAATTATAATACAAAATTTAGTTTTAACAGAAAATTAGCTAATTTTCCTCATTTTCCCATAATGACTTCTAAAAATATTACAGTTCAAAAATAATTTATGTCTTAAAGTTCAATATATATATATATATATATATATATATATATATATATATATATATATATATCTTTTCAATGTTACATTTTGCATATCATTTTTTCTGCATTATTTATTTTTCTGTCTTATTTAATCAGTTTTTCTTGAGCATGTTTTCTAACAAAAATATAAAGAATACAAGAATTCTTATTTGAATATTAAATATATTACAAAAATAATAAAAATAATTCTGAAAAAAACCCCAAAAGTTATTGATAAGAGTCTATTGATGTTGCAGATTTCTTTCTGCAATCTAAATTACCATCGATATTAATATAAAAAAAATAATGAAACATATAAAGTAGTGAAATTGAACTTCTGTCCTTAGCATAAATCATATTGGCCAAGCTGTTTTCAGGAGGAAAAAGCATATATTTACTTAATTTGGAGAATAATCCATAAAATATTTATATTTAAATCTAGCCACCTTTGGCAACCAGCTGGTTCTCTGGTATTAATATTCACTAAAATTTTCAATTAAATCATTCATTTGGTCTTTGAAGAATTTCTTCAGCAAAATGCTTTTAAACTTCAAATTTTGATAGCCATATAACTCATACCATTATAGAAATCCTAAGCTATTCTGTTCTATGCACTATATATCTCTCTAATTTTCTGTTGGCTCCCTTAAAATTTGAACTTTAAATTAAAGTGATTAAATTACAATTAATACAACCCTCCTTTTTTGCTGAAGTGAAGCATGTTTTTTTAATTATTTATTTATTTATTTTTTTAAATTATGAGTCTAGAAAACAGAATCATTTAGCATTGAAGTCTTGTGTACACTACAGGGTAATTTTTATATTTTATGCAATGTCTCAAAAAAAAAAATTTCAAAAAAATTTTTCTGATTCATCAGAAAATTCAGTTTTTAGCTTTATGTCAAAAGGATTTAATTGACATAAGTAATATTTTATTTTGTTTCAGTCAATAAATATATTTCTAGCAAATTATGAAGCCTAAATATTATACAGTCTTTTGATCATAAGGAATCATATTCTGTTAAATAGTCCTGACACTTCAACTTTTAAATTAAAAAAATAAATAAATAAAATTATTTCTATCTTCTGTGATCAAATCTGACTGATTTATAAAATTTTGAATATTGCAAATTTAGAGAAACCAGTATTTTCATAATCTGAAACTAATCAGCCTTAGGGAAACTGAACATTAATTTGCATATTTTCTTTGAGATGGTCTATGGAATAATTTAAATCATGCATTTTTATAAGATAATGATATTCAAATTTCCAAAACTCATTCAGTTTTAATCACAAAAGAATGAATCTTTCCTTTCTTTTAAAATTATTAGCCTTTGTTGACCACCTTGCACACTAAAAATATTGTTCATATTTAATTTTCATTAAATTGTATATAAATAACTTAAAATCCGTGGTTTGGCCAAATTATCTGACATTAAATTCATTTTGTTTCAATCATCTCTTAAATATGCTCTATTTATTTTGTACATCTTCTTTCTAATACAGATCAATCCCATGTAATGGCATTATTAGAAACATAAATATTGGTTTCATCTATTTTTAAATTTTGTGACATTGTAACTTTATTTTTTCACATGACTCATAAGTACACAGATATTAAACAGAATCATTGTTCTTTAGATTTCAACAATGGAAAAAAATCACTTGATTTTTACAAGTTGATAATTACAAGTTGATGAAACATTAAATATGATTTGAATTTTAGCGCAAAAATGTAATTTATTGTTGAATATCAAACATATATAATTGCAAGAATTTGCAATTATTACAATTTTAATTCTTGTAATTATATATATATAATTACAAGAATTTGCACTACTATTAAATTGATATCATGAAAACAATGTTTAAATTTTGAAATGGTACAACATTTATTTTTTGATATTTTCAAATGTTATAATGAGAACATGCCAAAATTCAGCTCTATTTCTTTTTATTTAATTAAATTTTTCAAAATTGCTTCTAAGTAGACATTCCTTACCTCCAAGATATACATGTGCAAAATTTAGTAGCTGTTAATCAAATGGTTTTGTCTGTAAAGTGCCAACACATACATACAATCAGTGTCTATTATTAATATATATATATATATATATATATATATATATATATATATATATATATATATATATATATATATATATATATGTATAATATTATACAAGTAGCATGAATAATGCAAAGTTTCTACATTTTTTTTATTGGAATTTTGGTTTCATTATTAAAAGACAAAATAATAGACTGTATCTATTTTTCATGAATTTTAGGGAAGGGACAGGAATAAGATATTAAAATTAAAAGAACTGCGTAAGGCATTTAAAATATTATGAATTATATATCTATCAATATTTGAAATTTAGAAATATTTTGATGAAGAAATTACTAAAATAAATAAGTTATATAAAATATTTAATTGAAAATTATAGCTACTATTAATTCAAGCAAATCAGCTAACAGAAGTCTTTAATTCAGATTAAAAACTCATTTCATCTTTTCAAAAATATTAAATTAAAATTGAATTTTATAGTTTTTTTGTGTTTGTTGATTTTTGACAGTTTATTATTAATAGTTATTTATACTTATCCAGGATATTTCAGTGCTTTTTCCATCTATCATCTTCCTTTCATAACCAAATGAAACTTTTAATATCAATATTAAAGTTTTACTAAATTGTTTAGAATATAGCTTTTTATTATATCTCATATTTTCGTTAATAGGAGTAGTGTTCGTTTGAGATCTTTAGGTGCTGGTCATTCTGATCTGAACATGGTTATATCAGAATTGAAAGATCTGAGACATGCTACAAAAGCATTTATGTCTGCACAGAATTCAGGTTAGTAAAATTTAAACTATTTTTACTGTGAAATTCGTACTGAATAAACCGTGTAAACGAAATATTGGATGAAAATGTAACAAATTTATCACCTGTATTTTTAGTGCTTATTGTTTTTGATATAATTTCAGTGATGTTTATTCAAAAAAATTTTTTTTGGTTTCTAATTTATTCAGATGATTATAATGCATTCAAGATATTTTTTTAAAACTTGTTTTTGAATAAGATATTATGGTTATTGATTCTTTTAATCTTGTTGCTATTAATGGGGCATAAGTGTTCATTTCATAAAATTTAATACTGGGATGAAAATAGCAACTCACTGTAATGTTTTCTAGATATAGAACAAGAACAGGTATACATATTTCATATTTAATCATTTAAGTTTTGCTTCTTATTTTCTCTTTAAAAGTAATTGTTTAGTGAAGTTTTTTTTTTTTTTTTTTGTATACATATATTTGCTCACTTTGTTTGATAAATTGATGGGCTATTTTGAAAATAAGATTATTCTCGTGTATAAAACTCTTGGAGAAAAATTTCTAAACGGTAAATACGTATTATTTGCAACCTGATATCTTCAATCACATACAGAATTGGGTTATAATAAAATAAGGAAAGGAAGGAAAATCTGTTGTCAAATACTTGAAAACATCAAATGAAATCCTTTCAATTTAATTGAATGTGTTGAAATTCTTTTAAAAAAGAATATAGAAGTTGAGTAATTGATTTTTTTTTGTTGTTGTTTAAACAACATTATTATTTTTTTTCTATTAAACATTTTATTTTCTGCTATTGTGATTTATTTAGACTTTGGCATGAATCTCTTATAGAACTCAATTCAAGAATCGTAGTTTTAATCATTAGAAAGGACTTTTCATAATAGACGTGAAGTAAAAAGTCACATTTTTTCTTTTTTTTATCTATCAAAATATCTGTTTTCAGTGTATATATCTATTTACTTCTAGTTATGATTATAATTTTTGAAATATTTGATACTTAATTCTTTAAATGCTGACTTAATTTTTAATGATGATGCATAAAAATCACTTTTCTCAAATAGACCAATTATTCTCTTTATCTAGAAGTGATGCTTCTATATATTTCTATAATAAATACATTACTTTTGTAGGAATGTATAAAGTTGAATTAATCTGTCTTTTAAATTTGGTTTCATTTTTTGTTTGCTATTCTTTATTGAAAATGTCTGCCTTATTAGCTAATAAGGGATCTGTGTATTAACTGCATATCAATGAAAAAAAAAGATTGTGATGACAAAAGATCTGAATATTTCATGTTTATTGAATCAGTGATTAGTTAGGGGGGGTAGGGGGCAACAATGTCATTGCTAACCATAGTAAAAGTTTGATTATGTGTGCCTATTGCATGCAGTTAATAAGCTTTTGCCATTCAGAATAATAAACTCACAATTGTAATTGGCAGGCTTTTATGTCTGCAATGGATTCTTTTTTTCGAATTAGTATTTCATGTTAATGAATTTCACAGAGGAAGGTAGAGCGCATTATTATATGTTTTTTTGTTTGTTTTTTTCGTCTGTAATGTCAACAGTAGCAAAGTGATCTTTGATCTCTTCTCTAACACGCCAAAATTAATATTACAGTATTACAATGCTTAAGTCTGTTTCAGTATTTTATAATGATGAACATTTAACTCAGTACCCCATTATTAGAGTACAGTGTTATAGTAGTAGTTATTATAAAATAACAAATTTTATGAAGAATGTGGTTTTATTTAAATTCCTTAGAATTGAAATACTAAAATGTATGATAATTCTTTATTCATTTAAAAAATAAAATACCATATTTTATAGTCTTGTTTTTAATTGAATTGCTTTAAATTTGGTTGAATGGGGCATAGAGTTTACAACAGCAACAGAGCAATTATCCTATGTTCTCCAGATACTAAACCTCTCTTTCTTTTGGTCCAGTTTTCAGGTTTCAATATCGAAAACAAGATGTCAATAAATATTGATTAGTGAATATTGCTAATAATATAAAAAGAATGTAAAAATATCGTAAAAGGATATGCAATCCTGTTGAGAAGGAAGAGAGAAATTAACCAATTTATTTGTTATTGTTCATATTTGTAATCTGAATTATTTAATTGAAAACTGCATATATATCAAGGGCATTAAATTTATTTTAGGAAACGTGTTCTTTTTTAATGTGTTAATTGGATAAATTTTGTATATAACAAATTATGTTTGTAATTTCATTCTGTAATATTGTGCCCCATCTATCATAACAAAGGGTTTTTAACTGTTAAAGCTTGTGAATAAAGCTTATGAATAAAGGTTTTTATGAAAGTGTGTTAAAACTTGTAACGAAAGGTTTTTATGACAACATATATGAATTCAGATAAGCCATGTTAACACAAAATATTTTAAGCACAATTATCTTCACTCCTAAAATATTATTCATCATAAAATAAACACCACTTGTGAATAAAGAGAATTTAATTACAAATACAGAATTTAACTTTTAGCCTGCTAAAATAGAGATATAGTAATAGTGCTAATTCTTCCAAAATACAAGTTTCTGGAAAACAAGATGACTGACAAAATTATAAATAAATTAGAACCAATGTTGTCACTATATTAAATAGAAATTCATTGTAACACTCTTAACCATGTAACTCTATGCTTCACTATCACCTATTGCAAATGTTGTAATATACAATAATATTGGGTTTTCCTTTCATTCTTTCTTTTTCTTTTTTTAAATGCCGATAGCTTTAAAAAAAATCTTCATATGAATAAAGTTTATGACATATTTTTGTATTTTCCAGCTTCTCAAGATATGGTTAAATGGGCCACATGTGATGAAAATAGAGCAATTCAGGTGTGTATGTGTTTGTATCATTATATGTATTGTGATTATTGATTTTTTGTATCATTATATGTATTGTGATTGCTGATTTTTTGTATTATTATATGTATTGTGATTATTGATTTTTAATTCATTTGTAAATTAAATATTTTTTTTTAAATAAAAAAAACGTATTTTTTAAAATTTTTTATTAGAATTGCATATCTGAAAGAATGAAACTTTTGAATTATAATTAGTTTTGAAAATTTTCAGCATTAGATTTGTTTTGTGAAATTCAGAGCAATTTGTATTTATGGAAATGTATTTTTCTTATTTTTAGGACATTATGAGCCAGTTAGGTGAATTAAATAGCATGTGGACTGATGTACAAAAAGATTTTATTGGTATGTTTATTATTTTTTATTGGTGTATTTTATAAAAATATTTGATAGTCAACCATTGAAAAAAAACCCCTTAATTTCTGCAATTGTATAAATGATAAATGTTATTATCAAATATAATTAGTAAAATTTTTAGAATAAATCACAGTGTATTTTTAAACAGAAGATTCAAGAAAAATGTTTCTTTAAAAACTTTTTGATGCGGAAATATACAGACAAAAAATTTCGTTTTTTAAAATGTTTAAAATATTTTTGAACTTGTAATTCATGAAAATTACATAAACTTAAAAAATGTTGTTATACATTGTCAGATTGTTTTTGCATTGCTTTTGTAATAAGTACTTGCATATTATATGTTTAATTGTCTCCCTCATTTTTGTTTTAAATCGTCAGTGTCTTATAAATTAAAGTACATATTTTAATTTTTATAGGCATTTTTTTTTAAAGAATTCACTTTAAAAAAATCCAATTTGTATTTCACTTGAAAGCATATTACTCAGTTAATATAGAAATGGTCAGATTCCAGTAAATAGATATCTAATATTTTGAAGAAAAAAAATTGTATGCATGATATTAGTTGAGAGAGCACAAAATGTTGCTTTAGCATCTTTTGAATGGCATGTAGAAAATTTAATATTCCTAACTTATTTTAAGATTAAAATATGACCCTATATTGATTGCATCGTAAAAGTAATGCAGATTTCAAGGTTTCATTTTAATTAGATATTTCTTCAAATAATAAATCTGTTTATTATATAATTCATTTATTTGTATCAATTCACCATTACATGATAGAATACACTCTTACAAAAAAAAAAAAAAATATCAACATCTATTGCAAAATTACAGCTTATATGTTATGTAAATCGTTTAATATGTTTTTAATGAGCAAATTGAAAATATTTGGGGGAAAAAATACAAGCTAAACAATTTATGAAACCTTTGTTTCAACCACTTCTTATTAATGCATCTACAAGCATTTTACCATGTAGATATTTGACATTCCACCAACATGTTAGCAATGTGAAATTTTTTTTCTAGATTATGTTAAATTGATAAAAGCTTGTTCACAATGCAGTAGTAATCATAATACATGTAATTTTAATATATTAGTTGTTAGTGTCCTCATTTAAATTTGAACCAGACTTTTTTTTTTTGTCCAAATTGTCTCTAAGGAATTAAATTATCTGCCTTGAAATATCTGGATAAAAGATATGATTGAATACTTTGTTGTAATAATAGGACGAGGTATTTTTAAAAAAATGATTGTAAAGAATTTGATGTTTTTTTTTTTTTAAATGTTTGGTCAAAGAAGATATTGAATTTCAACAAAATTATATTAAACTTATTTCTCACTATTATCTGGCATGCTTTGATAAATAAACAGCCAAATTTGTTAAATTCTTGTTTGTTACATGAATGAAATACCAGTTTTATAATAATTCAAAAGCAGCAATGAAGCTCTCTCTCTTATATATTTAAAAAGCATTTATCACATGTTCAATTTATCTGCACTCATAAAATATTCTTCTGAATTTTCTACTCATCAATTTCATTCATCACTTCACAATATATAGGGGTATAAAATAAATGCAAAATCAGCTAAACTTATAAGGAAGTTTCCCTTTTAAAGTTGTATGAGATCAAAATTCATTCTCATCTTTGCTTTCTCCTTTCTTTTCGTCTTTCTATTCAAATTGCATCACTGCTTAGTCATAGATTTATTTTAATTTAAAGAGATGCATTTTCCTTAATGTCATTACAACAATGAAGATATTATTTAAAGAATTAATTGCCTTAATTATCCTTTATGAGAAAATGTATAACATACATGTATTATAAGAGATTTTTCTAAACTTATTTTTAAAAATATTTCTGTGGATGAATTTTTATTTCTGGTTGAAACCACTTTTATAAACTTTTCTAATTGCATTTTTTTATTATTATTATTTTACAGAGCATCTGAAAACATTTAAAAATCATTTTGAATTGATTTTAGAAGGTGAAAAACAGTTAGATGCAGCACAAAATCAACTGGTCTGTATATAATTCTAATCTCTTATTGTGCTTTTATATATAATTTAACATTTTAGAAAGAAATTGAGCACTGAAATTATGAAAAATATATATATATATATATATATATATATATTATATATATATATATATAAATATATATATATATATATATATATATATATATATATATATATATATATATATATATATATATATATATATATATATATATATATATATATATATATATATATATATATTATTTTTGTCGCATGTTTAAAAAACAAAATAATTAAGACATCAAATTGAATTTGACTGTGAATCAACATATTACAAATTTTTTAATATCAGTATTACAAAACTTATCCGTACTAGTTTCATTTCAAAATTATACAAAATTATGCAAATTTTTTAATATCAGTATTACAAAACTTATCTGTACTACTTTCATTTCAAAATTTTTTTGCAATGTGAATAACATTTCTTTGTTTCTCCTAAGGATTTATTTATTTAAACAAAAAAAAGAAATTAAGCTATTTGTGTAATTAAAGTCATGTTTTTGGAGAATAGCTTTAAATTTAAAGCATTCAAAAGAGTGAAACTTTTTTTTTATGCATGTTGATGCAAATTTTCATAAATAACTGTGGACATTCTTATTAATTTTCTAATAAATTCTTTTTAAGTTATTTTGCTAATTTAAAATTATATCTGTTTTTATAAATCACATAGTTTTGAATTTTGATCTGTGTTCTTAACAGTAACGATTTTCAATTTTTAGCAATTTTGATACTATTTAAAATAACTGATAGCATGATTTTTTATGCTCATTAGCTGAATTATACAAATGTTTCTTTCAGAATTTTTAATCTTTCACTTTTTTTTTCTCAGACACAATTTGCTATTTGGTTGAACTTCATGTGATTTAATTTAGGGGAAAGAAAACAGAACCTGGTTTAAAAATTTTATAATTTTAATGCCTCTAAAATGACCACTTATTGTTAGTTTTATTTAAAAGGTATGGAGCATAATATTTTATTTTATAGAAAGTCATTTACCTTATAAGAATGAAGAATTTTTCTGAATCCTTCTCATTGTGATAGTAAGAATTGGAGTATGCAGGATAAAGAGGGGAAATCAGTGAAATTTTGTAACTTTTTCCACGTTTTGAGTATTTTAAACTCATTTAAGATATGTATACTTGTTTCCTGAGTAATGATTATTTGTTCTAAGAACTGAATCTAGTACAATAAAAAAAAAAGAATATGATAATATTAGTTCTTATTTAGTACAGAGATAAAATTTGTTAATTAAAACTAATTTGCTTATGTTTTTATTGACAAAAAGTATGAAGCCATTACCTTTAATTGTTTTTGTATTTTGCTCAATTTTTTTGAAGAAATAATAAATGAAGTATTTTCAATATAATTTTACAATTTTTATCAATAAATATTTTTCATTTCAAAATATTTTAGGCTACTTGTGAGTTGAATGAACAAAGGATACGTAAAGAGTTGAAAAGAGCTTCTAAGGTGAAAAAAAGATATTCTTTCTTCATTTCTATATACAATCATTTTTCAGATTTTATTTTCATGTTATATTGAATTTGTTTGCCATCCATATGATAATAAATTTTATAACTAGTAATTAATATATTCTCAATAACTTTATGATTTGCCAATATTTCGAATTTGGGAAGTTATAAAAGGTTTTTAATTTGTTTGACAGCAGCCAAAATGTGCTTAAAAAAAATTGGAATTTAAAGCTGTACTTGTGTATGTTCATGTCTTATATTGTAATAGAAATGCAGCATGTCGTATCAACACTTATGAATGATTAGTTGCCTTTGTTGGTCAGCTGCTTCCCTAGAGATATTGGTTATATTTAATTTAATTTCATAATTTAATCTTTAATGTTCCTTGATAATGTCATGGATATGAAAGCTTCAAAGCTTTGTTCTACGAATAGTTTTTATTATGTTCTGTTCATTGAGTATATGAACTTTTCTATGGGAAGTAGTTTCATAACATCATACAGTTATTATGTCCAGTTGATCTATCTTTTAAATTTAGCGATATTGTAACTTTACTTTTCCATTCATCCTGTTAGCTACATAAAATATTAAATTGAATCCTCCTTTAACTTTCAACAGTGAAAGAAAATTTTGCGATCAAATATTTGATCAAACAACAAAAATGATTTTGGTTCCTTCACAACAATGAAACTATTATTTTGAAATATGCATTTTACATCTAGACTAAAGAATTTTACAGCAACTAAATTGGCATTATTGCAAATATTAGGTTTTTTTTTTTTTTTTTTTTTTTAGCTTAAGACAGTAAAAATCTTTTTTGTATGGTAATATTTTCAGAAGTTATAGTTTAAAAACATCAAAATCTGGTTTATTTTTTTAATAAATTAAAATTCTGTTTAAAATTTTTAAAAAATTGCTCTGAGGTGCTCATTCCCACCCTTCAAAGTATTTCTGTACCAAATTTAGTAGATTCTAAATTCAACAGTCTGGCTTGAGAGTGTTATAAACCTGTAAAACTCACCAATATATAGGTTTATAATTCTGTTCTGTTAAAGAATGTGAAATTGTAGGTGTGAAATTCTAATATAGCATTAATTTTTTTAAAAAAATATTTCTTAAACTTTTTTGCTATCTTTTCTGCAAGTATATTCTAATATTTTTTATTCAAAATTTTTTTGTAAGTATTTTTTATGGTAACTCTTTTTTAAGAATTTTTTAATTTTACATTGTGAATAATATATAAAATTTCTAATGAATATATGTATATATACAATAATTTCTAAGTGATTTACATTCTGAAAGTAATTTCCTAACTATTCCAACTCTGGATTCACTATAACTTTAAGTTGCACAGGCTTTTATTTTCCTGCCATGTTACCAATATGCTGCATTGGCAAATTTCTTTCAAAAGCTATATAAGTTTAAAATGCCCATGTTCACTCTTTAATGTTTTCTGTCTTCCTCTATGGCATGCTTGCCATGGCTAGCATTAGAAAAAAAAAAAAAAAAAAAAAAATAGGCTATTTAGTTGAAGTTATCAAGAGCAAAAATCATTAAAAAGATTCTGTACCTGCTTCAAACCATGTTTTACACGCACACGCACACACACACACACACAAAAAAAAAAAAACCTCACTCACAATTTTCACTTTACTAACAGTGCTTGACAATCTTTTCAAAGTACTTTGTCTCCAATTACATAAAGCTTCAAATTCTTTTCAACATTTTAATATTTTAAGATAAATCATATCTGGGTTATTGTAACTGCAATGACTATGCACGTAATTTTTGCTGTCTTCCAGATAATTCATAAAATGTATTGATATAAAAAAATAGACCTATTTTTATCTTTTTAAAAAAAAATTTTATTAACATTTTGATTTTATGGGGAAAATAGTAGCCCATGCAATGCAGAAGTTAAAGTTACAGTGAAACCGGAATTTGAGTGTTTCGGAAAATATTTATAGAGTATACATAGATTAATTACGTATATATTCATGAAATTTGATTTATTCATTATATTCTAAACATGATGTATTGACTAATATCATAGTATATTTTTTTCCTCCATTTAAGTTATTTGAATTTTTTAATACATTTAAACCTATTATTTACTAAATTAAAGTAAGATTTCTGAAAATCTGTTGATTAGATCATAAAATGAAGATAATCTCATTTTTATTTTATTTTTAGAAAGCAACAGAAGAAGAAATAAATAATTTAGAGATAAAGTTATCCCAAGCTGAAAGGGCAAAATATTTAGCTCAACTGGAAGGTAAATTAAAAGAGCAAATTCTTTTCAATATAATCTGTTTCTAAATTATTTAAAAATGATGAAATTTGCAAAAGTATCAAAATAGGAATTTTGTTCATAACTTTCCTATTCTAGCGATTATATTAGAATATACTCAAAATATAATTACTTACTGTGGTGATACGGTTGTCTATGGTGGCATTGTATGAGTTTGATATAAAATTATTTCAATTTTTATCAATTTGCTATGATTATAAAAAATCTTCATTGAACCTCAAACTCATCTGTTGAAGATGTGTAATTGTTACAGATTTTTAATGTAACTTCCTAGCACAGTTAATTCCATTACAAAGAAAACAGTTTGACAGGCAGTATTGTTGGATGCTGATTGGATAGAGAATTAGCTACCCCCATTTTTAGCGACAAAATGGAAGATTCTAGAATCTCCAAAAATTTAAATACCATTAGGAGACGAATTATAGCTATTCTTTGAGAACTTTTTTTCAGTACTTAGAAAAACCCATCAAATTAAGATGGAGGCAGTCATGTAATTAATGAGTGACAAATTAATTGGATCAGTCCAGCTACAAGCTTTGAGTGAAGCTCAAACGATTAGTGAATTAAAAACTGAGATGTGCAGTGAGTTTTGGATTGTAGTATTGAAACAGCAACAAGCCGTGTGCTGAGTAGCCTATCATATAGTAGTGAGTCAGTAATTGAGTATAGCTGAAGCAAGGAGGCAGAGATTTGCAGGCATTTGTAAAGACCATAGTGAGTAGTTCCATGAATTCTCTCCTGCTGAGATCTGTCTGGTCGTTTTGTGTGCTGTTGTGGTTGTTTACTACCGATTACTACTTGTGGACTGCTGTGTGCTCCAAGTGCTGCTGTGTATTGTTTTTGTATGTCTCAAATGTGTTTCATCATCTGTGTCTTCTTGTTAATAAGCATCGTTATTTGCTATTCAGACTTGTTGACTATGTCACCATATATCCACTACAGCAAACCTATTGAATTTACAGAATTTAGTGCACAGGATTTTGTAATGCATGTCTGGTATAGAATTATATCAATTTTCAGTGGTTGTTATGATTTAAAAACACATAATTGAGTTTCAAATCCAAGACCTGACTATTCTGAAGATGTGAAATGTGAACAAATTTGGTATCATAAATCTATATTAACAAAAAAATATATTAGACTGAGATTGAAAATTTGAATTATTGATTGAATATTCTTAATAATAATAATATAACTTTAACTGCAGCATCATATTAAAATTTTTGTTTGTGTTAATTGTTGAATTATTATGAATATGAGGAAAACTTTTGTTGAGGCAGCAGTTATATTTAACAGTTTTTATCTTATCTCATTGAGTAACTATTTTCATTAAATAGCTGTTTTTACAGCTTCTTTTATTTTAATAGCTTCTGCTTATTAAAGAATTCTATATTAAAAAGCTCTAAGAATTAAGAAACTATATTTTAAGAAAAAGGTTGAATAGAATTATTTTAATTTTTATTGGTTATAGATTAAAATTACATCTGTATTAATTACTTACATTTCAGTTGTAGAACTATCTCATAAAAATGAGGCTATAAAGGTTGTTCGGCTGAAGGAAGGTCTCTTAAAACTTTCTGAAGCTTATGTGGAGCTTGCAAATAAATGTGCAATTATTTTTGAAGCACAACGGGTAAGTGTTAATGTCTGATTCATATTTTGTCTGAAAAATAAAAGCCAATATAAAAAGAAACATTTTCTATCTTCTAAGCTCGGTAGATTTGCAGGTTGTATAATTGTTATTTATCTGTATTTATTTTTTTCTGTGACAATTTGTAATTTTTTATGAATCAACCATTTTCAGAATTTATCTTCTTTCTACCTCTTTCTGTAATGTCTCATTTGAAATGATCTTCTATAATATACTTATTTTGAACAAAAGTAATAGAATTTTTCCTTGGCTTGTACCAAGTTTTAATTTTTATGCATTTCTTATTTGTCATAGCTCAGTTGTAACTGCTAATTTTAAATTAAGGTAGAACACGTTTGCCACACCACCAGGAGAACAGGGAAAACTGAGAAAACACAGAGTTTAAAAAATCAGGAAAATGCAGGAGAATTTGAAAATTTTCATAAAAACAGAGAATTTTTAATTACTTTTTGCACATCTAAAAAATGCCGATCTCTAAAGATTGCAAGAATAAGAGATTATAGTCATAGCTTCCAAAAATGAAACAATACCATTCATTATTTTGTAATGCTGAAACTCGCCCCTTTTCTCTCTTCTTTTTTTTCTTTCTCTATAAATCATTCCAGTTTCGATTTGCTAGACAGTTGTTCTTTTTCCATGAGATTCCCGAATTGCAGCTAATGAGCATGCACAAAATTTCTGTAATTGCATGAAAGAACGAGTACATTTCTCTGGCAAGATTAGCAACATTCTATCTGCTGAAGCTGTGTGGTGGTGTTTAGTTTACTATACTTGTGTTTAGTGAATGGTTTGTTATTTGATAAACTTTGAGCTTATTCAAATATAGGAGCTTATTCAAAGTACTTTAATTCATTCAGTGAAATATCAGAAATATTTTCACATATGTTCACTGAAAGTGAAATAGCTAAAAAATGTACATTAGGCCATACAGAAATATTGTACCTTATTTATTACACCCATTAATTCCCATTAATCCAAGGTCTAAATACGAAGTTATTTAAAAATGTAAGAAGATTTATTTGTCCAGGTGTTATTGTTAGAATGTCAAAATTGGAGGAAAAGTCAAAACATTAAACAATATTTAACAAAATGTGTTGCAACCTTATTACAGCTTTTGTATTCTGCACTTCATGCTAAAAAGTTTTAAAAAGCACATGTAAATTTTCTGTTAATTTTAGTTACTTAGCTTTTGAAATTGCAAGATTTATTTTTAATAACCTTTATTTAGTGTAAGGTGTTTCAGGTATATAAAGGCATGCTTGAATTTAAAAATATTTCTATTCTTGAGTATCTTTCATAACTATATATTGTTTTCATGATTTGATTAACAGTTACTTGATTAATGTAATTAATTTTAATTCCATATGAGTGGGGCCAAATCAGGTATTGAGTTTGAAAAATAATTATTTCTAAACTTTTTAATATTTGGGAATTATGTATTAAAAATCTTAAAATATTCAATTTTTAGTTCTCTAAAAATGTTTTTTTATATATAAATATAAACTGTTATTATGATTTTGCTAGCATCCTTTCATTTTTATTGTCAGTTTATTCATTTAAGGACTTGTCTTTTTTAGGAAGTATCTCATTACTTGCCAGATGTTCATAGTCGAGATATGAATGAATTGAAATACACTGGTAAGATGGGTTATGATGCTTAAAACTTTTTTTTCTGATAAATTATCTGTTATTGATTCTTGTGCAAATAAAAAGTTTTAGTTTCTCAATTTATTATATTTTTTTAAATCTTTATTTATATTTGTAATAGTAAAGCAATTACAAGCTTTTGTATTTTGAGCTAAAACTGCAATTTATGACTGATAAAATTAATTTTAAATGAAGAGTAGATATTTTTCCTTGGTTTCATTTATTTAATAAATTTCTTATTTTTATATATTATATTTGCTTCCAGGTTCTGGTGCTTGTAAACAAGCTGTTGCCAAAGCACGAGATAGAGTGCATTTGTATAAACGCCACAACTATCGCTTAGTACCTTCAAGCTCAATCATAGGTAGCATTTGATTTTTGCAATCAACATTGTGTAGTATTTATAGTAATTCTGATATATTAGTTTTCTACAACATGGTAATTCTTGGTTATTTTTTTAGTAACTTTTTGAGCAAAGTTTGCTTTTCATATTCTATAGATTCATATAACATAAATATATTTATTTGTTTATAGTATAGTAAATCTAACTTTGATGTACCTGGAACCCTTTCCAAGCTTTGAATGAGTTTACATTTATTCATTGATAATTATCCTCTTTAGATTCATCATAACAACCATATAAATTAATGAAGGAGATATGCAAACGTTGCTGCTACATTCTGCCCAAATTCTCAAAATTATTATTTTTTTTTTAAATTTTAATTTTTTTAATAATCAATAGGAATTTTTCCTTCACAATGTGACTATAATAGCAATACAAAATCCCATATTTTTCATGCTAAAAACTTGCTAAATAACTAATGAAAATAATTTCTTTTTTTTTTTTTTTACATTGTTTTTGGAACCACCTGTAATATGAGTTTCAAAAAAGCCTTAGAAATAATATGAAGTTTAATTACTTGTTATAAAAATATGCAAATAAATAATAGTTATTTAGAAAATCATTTAATATAAAAATAGTCTAGGTGATGTTAAATAATTGGGTTAAAAGATGAAATTTTGTAACTTTCAATTAATATTAAGTCACAGATTTATTTCTTTTCCTATTATTACATTTATGTATAAACATTGTTAACCTTTGTTTTGATATGTGATATGTGACAAAGAAGAAAATTGTTATAGTAATGATGGGAGTCGGGGGTAGAATACTGTATAGTACACAACAAAAAAAATTGCAATTTCATCTATTGATTGGTTGAAAATAATGTTAAACAAATTTTTATCTAATATGTCATATGATAATAAATTGCAGAATTCTTATTGGAAGACAGTAGATAATATCGGGGGGGGGGATATTATAGTATTAAACTGATAATAGGACAGTTGAATTTGTTCATTGTTGTAATTGGATTATTACTCATTGTTTAGTATTTATTTAACTTCATGTTGTCATTACTTATCTCCCGAAAGAATTTGGCTTTTGCATGGGAAATGGAGTAATAATAATGGTGAAATTATGAAGCATTTGTTGTCTAAATCTTATTAGTTTAAAAAATACTTAAGTGAAATTTCTGTTTGGAAAAAATAATTTTATTACATTATATACATTTGCCATAAAATTGCACAAGGCTGTATATTGGTACTTCAGCAGTTAAATGTAATGTCAGTTTTTTTTTAAATTGCTTTTTTTAAAGAAAATTTGAACAGTTGTAATGTTACCTTTTTTTTTTATGGAAATATAAAAATAATTTTAAAATAATATTATAATAATTTTTCTTACTTTGTAAAGGAATTGAAAGTATCTTACAACAGTTTCTTATATAGTTTCAAAAGTAAATGAGATTATACATATTTTCTGGAAAGATATTCCTATTTGGATTGAACTTGAGATTCACTATTGAAGTCATTATAGTTTAAATTACAAGGAATATCTTACCAAATATTCTTTGTCATTTATATGTTTATATTTATCCTTGAAAATTGAGTATTTTGCATATTTCAAGTTTCCATTCCATTCCAGAAGACCCTCCGCCTCCTTATACACCAGGCTTCTATAATCCAGCCACTGGCCGGCCATACAACGAAGCCAATGACAACTGTCTGAACAGTCAAGCTCCTGTGATCCAACGACAAAGAGCTGTTGCTACAGTTACCATTTCACCATCATGCCCACCTTACCCATCACCTTCACCACCTCACTACAACATCTCTTCTTCCATTGCACCTGGCACCAGGCAACCGAATGAACTGCGTCGCAGTGGCAGTGGAAATAACTATGAAGATGAACTCTCAGGAGCCATGGGTGCTACGCATATTTGAGATTTATCCCCCTCCTCTGATTTTATTTTGAAAAAGAAAAAAATCCAGCCTTGGATTTTTAAATTTTTAAATATTTCTTTTGTGATTTAGTGACAAGAAATAAATTTCCTAAGATAATCTAAGTCGACTAATCGTGTATATATAGGAAAATTGCATGCATATATGCAAATCCTTTATTTTTAAGTATAATTTAATGCTGCCACTTGATGAACAGTGATATTTATTCTTCTTCAAAATAGAGAACTCCTTGCAGGGTGTTGCATATTTTATATGGTTTCATACGGCTGTGTATCTTTTGAACTTAGAATTAACTGTACATTTCATGTTTTAATTGTTATGGAGCTTGATATAAATAGTGATTAATTGATAGTTTATTTTTTTTTTTCTCCTTAGGTACAAGGGATTTTATTTTACTAGTTTAAAACTTAGTTAATGAATTTCATTTACCTTTTTTTCTCTCATTTGAACACCAGAAACATTAATAAAGATACACTGTACAAATCTGTGTTGAATAATTATTATTACAGTGCTTCCCTGGTGTTCTGATAATATTCTATGTAAATTTGGAATACGGCTTTAAAGAATAGTGTGTGCTTTTTGTGTAATATGTACTTAAATATAAAGATATAGGCATGCATATTTAATGATTGGCTGGCTTTAAAACAACATCTATTTGAAAGAATGTTTGCTTAACAGGTAATGATTAGTGAAGGATTGGCTATGCATTTGAATTGTTAGAATGTGATCTTGATTCCTTAAAAGCCTTACATTGTTTCCATTTAAAATACTTTGAAAAGAAATACGGTTCATTTGCAAATCTTTTTGATACTCGTATGATAAAAAAAATTGTGTTACATAATATATGTGTAGTGTACTTTTTTCATGCAAGAAGAATTCTTCATCATTGTGGTAGATAATTTCAATATACTCTTAAAAAGGCCCATGAATTCTTTATGGAATGTCTATGTTGCTTTGAAACACTTTACCAGAGTTTTATGATATTTAAATATCCATTATTAACAAGAAAGTGCCCTTGGTATACACACATGTGATACATATTTGTTTCCTTGACCTTTTTTTTGTTTGTTTTCATGCATGTAGTTTATTTACACATGGTTATGAGTTAACTAATTATATACTTATTCATTTACAGTATCTTTAATATAACCCTATATGTATACCATATTTTCATCATCTAATTAGAATAATTTATTTTACTAATTCTCCAGTTTCTTTTAAGTAACAAAGGTTGGGATAGTTATATAATAAATATTTCTGGTGTGTTTGTGAGCTTTCTTGTTGAAAGCCTTAAAACTACATGTGCAAATGAGTGTATAGTTTAATTATTTGTTTTGTACACTTCATGTACAAAAAAAGAATAAAATGTATTAACAATATTATTTTTAAAGCATTTTATTTAACTTTCATTCTCAACTTATTGTTAGCAAATCTTAAAATTATAAGAGTGTGCCACATCCTCTATGAATAGCATTATATAATTTTTTATATTTCATAAAAAGTATATTGAATGTTATGAAGGATTCTATCAGCATTGCTGACAATATTACGAAAGAAAAAAAAAAGAAAACTAAATGATGTATTATACTCATATCATTAAAATGTTTAAATATAATCCCAAATGTGTATTTGTGTCTGAAATTCTGAAAACACTGTCATTTCACATTAAAGTTTCATTTACAATTAATAGAAGATCTATGTATACAAGCTTAGAGGCACATTATATTTTCTGTGGTGTAGGCAACATATAAATTACCATGACACCATTATTAACATATGTTTGACAATAATATCAGGACATAACATCACATTAATAAAAGTTTGTTGAGTGTAATGTTTTTAATGTTTCAATTGTAGTTAAAAGAACAAGGCTTGTTCTTTAGCTATTACGAGAATTATTAGCTATTATTTAAGAATATTATACCAGTCACAGCTTTTGATTATCAGTTGGTTTGCCGACAGGTAATGACTGCTAAAAATTTTGATTAAATATTTTATGCATTTTGATCTTAATTGCATTCTCATCAAAATATTTTTCAACTTCAAGTATTGATATGCATATAACTTATTTTAGGTATGCCTTTGATGTAAATATGAACTTAAACTTGAAACAGAAGAGATTAAACTTCAACAAATGTATTAGCTTTTTTGCTGAATTTGAATATGTTCATTTAAAATAGAAGAATCATTCAGCATTGAAGTTTTGTATGTAGTATAGGATATTTTTCATAATTTAAGTAATTCCTGCAGGAGTATTGAATAGCAATTTCTGCGATTAAAAAAATATGCAACATGAAAGTAATTTTTAAACCTTGAAGACTATAATATATTTTTATGAATCTAATTACATTACAAGATAAGAAGTAATCTTTAAAGATTTTTCATTTTATTCTTATAAGTACAACAAAATTTTAAAAATTTTATTAAAACCATACTTAACAGATATTTTATTACCTTTGAAAAATTAGCCTTATTTTCATACATATATCAACAATAGAAGAAATATCCAGGATGGAAAATTTATATTAAAAATGAAAGTGATTTTGAGTTTCTTTGTTGCAGTTTAGTTTATTTATTTTTTTGAAATAATCATAAAAATATTTTCATTCCAATAGGTCTTGATACAAAATACACCAAACTTGTTGCAACTCGAATTTTTTTTTTTAACTTCTTTTATTTTTAGTGTTTCAAATAGCGAAGAATTTATTTTAGTTAGACCTTGTAACTTTATCCTTAACCTTTTGTGGGTTCGTAAGGAGTATGCTGATTGGCTCCAGTTGAAAAATAATAATAATAAAAGATGGTGTGCGATCAAAGTAGATACATCAAATATGGGAACTGTTCTAAATCTGCGCATGAAAAATATATATGATATTTAGCCACATGTATTTTTATTACTATGAAACCTCTTTAGCATATTACACATTCAATCATCGTTCTTGATGATATGTTGTTTTAAGAGATCTCTTGAATGATCTACAAATGGAATTTTATTGTGTGATTTATTTATTGCGATTGTAATTATTAAGAGTCCTTTTGTGAAATCCGGTGTGATGAAATTTTAATTTGAAGATGTAAGTTTTTAATAATAGCAATTTTTTTGCGATGTACTTTTTTAATTGGCCCCATTCCTTTGAAAATTATCATTTTTTTTAACCATTCTCATCAAATGTTAGTTTTTATTTTAAAAAATTTCTCCTAAGTGATATTTAAAGGAATTAAAAAAAAGTTTTAAGAAACCTTTATTATTCAGGTAAATCATCCCCCCTCCCTCTTTCTAACTCCTACACTTTTTTTTTTTTTTTTTGTTTCCCAGTGAAATTTCTTTCTTGATATATAATGATTTGCCTGACATAGTAACACACAGCCTAAACGACTGAAATCGGGAATGTGAAATTTTGCAGGAAGCTGCTTCTTCGATGTTAAAGCTCACTGAAAACAGATTTTGAGAGTTTTTATTAGAAATTCAGTTAAAAATTCTTACGCACAGATCTATGTTATTTATTTCTAAAATAACATATAAAATAAATTCTTAAAACTAATAGAATAATTAATATACAGGTGTTCCAAAAACCGGAACCAGCATTTATTTCCCTAAATCTTGCATCTAAACATATACTTCCTATTGCAAAATTTCATTAAATATGGTTGGTAATTGATGAAAACACTTTGGTTTTTGTAGAGGTTATGAATAAAACGCTTTTTAAAAATTAAATTTTTACCCGGACTCTGTAGTGTGAAAGTATCATTTAATTAAATGTTTTTCTTACTGTGCACGCACAAAGCTACTCGATTTTATCTACAAAATTTGCAGAAATATATGCTTGAGTTAAAATTAAAAGAAGATTATAACAAATTGAGTGGTAATATTTATTATACTCAAATTTTGACATAAGCGTACATATACAGGGTGTCTCATAAACGTTGAGCGTGGCTTTTATTCCTTAAATATTGATCGTATACGTATACTGTAAATTGCAAAGTTTTGTGAAAAAAAGATGCAAAATGTTATGAAATCGATTAAAATTTTCAAGGGATTAAACTTTAAAAAAATACAAAATTTAAATTTTTATACGGACCCTGTACAAAAAAAAAATGTGTAAAATGTGCCCCATCTTTGAGTAAATGAACATCCAAGATGTTTCAGAGAAATAATGGAATACCAAAATAGAATTGAAAAATTCTTTCTTTGCAATTGTTTATGGGATATTAAGCTTTTTAAAAGAATGGCATATTTTAATAATGATTAAACAATTTAAAACATTGGTTTATATTTATGTAATCGTAATGTTGACTTAATAGTAGAATTTTTCCGAATTTCTAGCATCTTTCTGGAAAATGTATTTTCAGAATAGTATGATTGCAAATTACAAAGGATTCTTGCTTCCTAGGGAAAATGAAGTATTATGCAACTGATAGAGAAATTCACATTTTGGCTCATTTATTTTTCTAATTACTCATGTTAATGTAGGCAGTCAATTCAGATTCCATCATTCCATAAAGGTAGTACAGAAAATACGTCAATGTAATTACTGGCATCCATATGAAATTCGTGTGCTTTATGAAACATCTGCAATGAGGCCCACTTCAGTTGAAATCAAATCTTTCTTCTCAGAAATGTTATTTGGACTGGCGAACGTCGTTTTAGACGAGATGGTTGCATCAATCGTCAAAACGATCACTTTTTCTGCAAGATCTCGTCCACAGAAAAAATTTTCTACAAATATGAGGTGTAACGATTTTAGAAATTCTGTAATTCGTCGTATAGTATTCTGAATAGTGACTGAATATATATTCAATTAGTTTTAAATGGCATGATATCTGAATTCTATACCCTTTGACAATACTTTTGAGACGTAATCGCAACTTGATGGTACTTCTCATTGTGAATTAGTTGTAAGTCTGTGGTTGGATGCTGAATTCCTTGAAATGTATTACAAGGATCTGCTGAATTTTCTTCTGTATATCATCTGAATTTAGACCTGTTGACTTTTACTTAAAGGGTTGCTTGCATTCTTTTTCTTTCTTTCTTTCTTTTTTTTTTAATAAGACATTCTTTTATAGATGCAGCAAATTATAACGAACGAAATCTAGAAACTCTTCTTGATGTCATAAGTAATAAACATGTTCATGATGTGCATTGTTAGAAAAATATATAGGTGCCAAACGTGTTCATTTTAGACACATTTTTTACGCACTGCAATTAATGTATTATCTGATCATTTCTTAAAATTTAATGAAAATTAGTAAATCATCATTATGCAAATGAATTATGATTTCACCCGTTTAATTATCTTTTGTAATATGTGTGTTATCGCTGAAAAAGAGAGTGAAAGACTCTCTCAAACACCAGTATGAGGTATGGGGAAATGGTCCAAGTCAATAAATTTGCCTTTTAGTATCTCAGTAAATTTCGCAGTCAGAAAAACGAAACAAAAAAAACTTTGAAAATTAGAAAATCAAATTGTGTATGCTTATAGATGAATGTAAGAAAAATATTTTCCTCATTGACATTTTTTTCACTTTGGAGGCAACATAAAAACATTACTTTCAAAAACTTTTTATTCTCAACTTGTACAGAAACCAAAGTGTTTTCATATATTTGGGTACTTCGTTTGATGAAATTTTGTAATTGGTAGTAAAACGACAATTGCAGTCGTTAGGAAAATAAATGCTTGTTACGCTTTTTTGAAACACCCTGTATTTTTATTTTTTTTGCTGTTTATTATGATGTAATGGATATATTTTCTTATTCCTGCTCTTCTCTACATTCTCTATACCTGGATATATTAATATGTATTACAGAGTTAGATTGGTTTTTACGTGATTAATCTTTGTATTCTGAATTGCTGAAATGTTCCGATTTTTCATAACGGGTTATCAGTGATTAAAAAATTTAAGGAAAGGTAAATTTCTTTTCTAAGGAAAGTTTATTTAAAAAAAATATTTATTCGACAATTTCTATTTCGCCATTTGTAACTACAAATATTATTTCAGTTCTTTGTAGCTGAAACTGTCTGATGTAACGGTCGGGAGTTCTTTCATGGTTTTTGCTTCTTCTGATTCTTCATACTGAGTTAGAGACATAGTTGGCATTCGCATCATCCAGCTACAAAATAGAAATATATATCAGATTTACAGAAGGAAAATAAATATGATTTTTCTCAGGAAAACTGGAAATATTAGGAGGTGTTATTCATTTGTTTTGTTGGATATTTTAGATCTTTTCCCATAATTATATACTATCAGAACTCTTTAAATAATGCAAGTCTTATTGAAACAGAAACAAATTTACAGGTTGAGCTTTTCAGTAAAAATTGGCAATGACGGTTATTTTTCATTTGATTACTAAGTTGTTTCAAAATAGCCATTCGTTAGTTTTCTACCCAATATATTGGAGGATTGCTTTTAGTTTCTTGTATGTAAGGTATGTATCGAGAAAGTTTTGTAACGGTTAAAAAAAATTTCGATGAATCTGTACATGTTAGACCTTTTTAAATTTGAAAAAGGTAGCATTAGAAGTCTCAACAAGATCATTCAAAACAGCAATAAGGTACATGGAATAATTTGTGCTAACGGTCTTTCATCCAAAATTTTATATTTATTTTAAATTTTAGGCCTAACCCATGAACAGAAAAAGGTACTTTTTAGAAATACATGTTCAATTTTCTTTCGATCCAGGATTAGCAAAAGAAAATTCTATTGTTCTATTTCTAACTGAGATAAAATTTGAACTACAAATAGTCAAATGATGAGTTTAGCATTTATTAAATAAAAGAAATAGTACAAAAATCCGTGTTATATATATATGAAACGGATTTTTGTGCTATATATATATATATATATATATATATATATATATATATATATATATATATATATATATATATATAATTTATAAATGTTAAATAATATTAAAAAAAATAGCATCAATAAGTTCCTCTTCATGTTCAACAATGGCGTTGACTGCAGAAGCGTATTTCCCATAGCTGACCGGATTAAGTTTACAGAAATATGAAGAGCATGGGACCAAATGTTGTCCTTCAGATTTAATACAAATGCAGATTTTTGACGGTAGATAGCGTACTTCAAGAAACCCCAAAATCAAAGTTCTCAGGGGGTGAATGAGGAGGCTGAGATATTAAAAAATGACGGCTGTTCACCCGTGCATCTGTGAAATTTTATCTTAGCAATTGCTTTACATGATGGTCAACCAGAGAAAGTGCGCCATCATGCATGAATGTGATATCCAGAAGGCATCCATACTGTTGAAGTTGTACAAAGTTCCTCAGCCTATCGTCTTAACCGTTTTCCCATGATGGAAGTTTGTATTTCAGTTGCAGTTATCTCTTCAAACTATCATTTTTCCATACTATCATTATCAAACTATCGTTTTCCATACTATCATTTTCCAGTATGCAAGAGTTGTTCCTAAATAGTGAGAGAGTTTTCCTCTATCCAATTCAACAATTGTGAGTGTCAACTTGCCTATTGAGGCGGAATTGGACTCATCACTCCACAGAATGCTCCTTGGTCAAGTGATGTCAATCACCATTTCAGCAAGGATCTCAAGTGCAAAAATTCTAAGAATGTCCGAGTCCCCGTATTGCAATAAGAGCCCGGGTTTAATTTTATAAGAATAAAAATGCAATATCCACCATAAGAGTTTTCATACAGTGGACATACATATCCATTAAGAACAACTGCCACATTCATACCACCATACGGTGATTGATTTCTAGCTTCAATGACTGCAGTAGGCACGTTTTTGACTCTAGATGGTGAGATTTGCTTTCGTCCTGAACTTAGAAGAATTCCAGGTTAGAAAAATTCTATATTTCTGTATTATCTTTCTTAGGACATATGGAGACATTGAATCTTTTCGCATTCGCTGCAAATGCTGGAAATATTTCATACCTGTAACTGAATTGTGTTGGTTGTATTGACGTTTTGCCAGTAACGCCTTTTCTTGCAACGCAGATATGACATGCAGCGAAGTAACAAATGCTCGTGCATAATCCATCATTTTATTAAAAAATATTGCTAATATACATGGTCTGTAAGGCAAATGGTATTTCATATTTACTATATATGCAAATAAACACAATTTATGCTATAATGTCATCTATTGATGAATTTTGTTACTAATTTTTTTATTCAGTAAATGTCAAGCGGATTATTTCATTATTTGTAATTAAACTTTTATCTCATTTGGACCAATAGAACGTATTCTAGAACCCTCTGAAATGGGAAACATATTTCTTGCTAACCCTAACATATTTCTTGCTACGAAACTAAACTGTAAAGAGCTGCGTTTACAATTTTCCTTTTCGCATTAAATAAAGTACTTTATGCATATTTAATTTATTTTATTCACGTAGTTGTACGCTGCCAATCTTTGTTCTGAAAAAAATTAAAGGCATTTAATTACTGCTTAGTCAAATGTGAACAATATTAACTATTTTATATAAAATTTATTTATAAATAAAATTAAAACATTATTCCAGATATTAAAGAGCAATAGTTGTAGCAACAGCAAATATAATGAGAAAAATAAATAACTGAATTCGCTTCATAAGAGACATAAAAACCTTTGAAATTTTTCTGTAAAGATGGGATATATTTTTGAAACACTTATGAAATGTAAGGAGCCCAGATTTGCGATACAAAAGAGGGGGGGGGGGGGTTAGAACAATGAGTCGTTTTACACAAAATACCCATTACCATTGTTACGATATTGTCAGACATTTTAGCAGTAACTGCCCAATAAGCACCATACCACAAGTAACAAAATTTTCCCAGAATAAATAATAAATCCAGAAAAAAAAATTCATTGTGCTGTAAATATAACGTTTGCTGATTCATTTAATTAACTATGATTAAATCTAAATCAGCAATATTCTATGATTTACTGAGAAATTATACTTTATTAAATACGACAAACTTTATACAATCTAAGTAAAAACATTAAAGAAAGTAAAATCGATGTAATATTAAAATTATTTGGTCTGAAAATGCAAATCTGCTTCGCTATAAGTTACATATATATTTAGAAGTATGCTAAAAAGTTGAAGCGCAAGCATCATTCCTATTTCTTCCATTCCATAAGTAGTAAGGATCTTTTAGAAATGAAAGGTATACTTCAATCTTGGGGAAGGTTGTGTTGATCCTGGTTTCAGAATTCTATTTGCGAATGAAGTTCTGAAAGCTCGTTTCCATTTGAGAATCGAAGCTGCAAATTTAACTATCGTCTTCGTTATCTATCCATGGTTCAAAATTACGAAGTACTCTTTACAAAAAGACGTTAAACTAAAGTTTTAGAAAAATTCTTAAGAAATCGTATACTCAAATATCTTGAACTGCAAGCAATATATTCTCTAAATTCTTAAAAAAACAGAGAATTTGAAATAAAAATTTCAGTATTGGATTAAAAATGTAGATAATTACTTTCTAATTTAGCTAATAGTTTTAAAATGATTTTTTTTCTTGAAGCTTAAACAGATTAAAACAATAAGGTGACGAAGAATTTTATACAGTCTGAAATATTTTATTTTTATTTAGATTTGCAGGTTTTCCGCACAAAGATATCAGGGATTGTATGCAAAGTACGGTAGAATTATTCAAAATGATTTGCATTGTTGTTTATTTCCAATTGCATACTATTTATAAAAAAGACAATAAAATATTTTATTCGAAAAAATTACAAAGAAGTTGAAATAAATAGAAGCGTTTTACTTACGCAAATATGCACGCAGATGGAATAAGAAAGATGGCCGCCAGGGCGAAAGGTAGCCCCGGAAAGAAATCCACCGACAGATTGTACACCTGCAGAAATGAAACTGCACCCAAAATTGGAGTTACGGATTCGCAAGTTCCCAGTAAAGAAAATACCCGTCCTGAAAAGTCAAAAATTGTTTATAAGATTTCCAAATGTTTCAGATTGCGAAATAATAATATAATTAGCTATCACCTTGGGCGATATAAGAAAAGGGACCGATCTAGAGTTTTCACTAAACTGAAAAGTGACGCTGTGAAAGAGATTTATGAATATTCACGGCGCAGCGGAGAAGAAATCTTACTGTTTTATATCACTTCTTAAACTCAAATATGATGATCAGTGAAAAAATAATGATATGCCACAGGCGCCATTTTCATTTGTTATATCACTGGTGAAGGTAAAAAGCAAAAATATATTATGCCCCGACTATAACCACTATCGCTTACGCCACTGAAACTGAACTAGGCATCCTTTTTCATAAATACTTAAAGTGAACTATTTAAATTATGTTGTTAGTTAATTTTCTTTTGCGTCATTTGAATGCCGATAGAAAGTATATTTTCCTTTTCTGTATCATAATCTATCCAAAATTATGAGCTGATCCGTAATGATTTGCATCTCAAATTTCTTCAATAGTTGCGCACTAGCTATGTGTTTTAGTTTTATTATTTAATTTTGTATACTTTCTGCGTATAATATTGTCATACAACAAAGCACAGAAGATGGTTAGAATCGCAGTGACCGTAACGAATTTGTGCATTATGAAATATTAGTTGACAGTTTTCTTTTAATTTTGCCAGACTTCTCGGTTATTTTTGATGCAATAAAAATTGATTTATTTGCACGTTCAAGGTCAAATTATTATTTGTTTGTAAATAAATTAAATTAATAAATAATAAGCACACTTTAATAGCATGGTTAATGAATCATAATTATATACATATTTATATATGTTGCACATTATTCATTTAAATTTAAATGTAAGAAAAAAAAAATGTAAATGCAATACCAGTGTGCGTGTTGACATGGACGTCTGTCACATTCCAAGGGCTGATTTAGCTCTAGAGTCACCAAATTCAAAGAGAAAAAAGGATACCACACGCTTCATTGTACAAAATTTCATATGCAAATTAAATGCGAAGTTTCTTGTATAAGAAGAGGATTTAATATTCGCCTCTAGAAATGTTTTATTAAAAATCTTACCTAATTCTTTCTTCGATACTAATTTGGAGATTCTAGACCTCACAGCTATTCCACTGCAGGCATATAGGGTACCCGACAGCCAAGCTGGGGGAAAAAATAAAGGAAAATATAAGTTATGTAATTTTTATTCATAGATTTCAGCAAGCGCTTACTTTTATGAATCTCTGATTTACCAAAACATCAATGTGATTTTAACAAACTATTCTGATGAAACTAACTTTTAATTTAAGCTTACATACAAAATGTCACTGGAAATTAATGCAATATCGCGAAATTATGGATTATTTCAGAAATATGTTTGTGCCTTTGACATAGCTTGTTTTTCTGGTATAATATCATTCCTCGATGATTTGCAACCAGTCATGCTGACTCCATTGCGAGGGATTGCTGCAAGTGTTTGATGCACATTTTTTTCATGAGAAATAAGAATTCCCATCCCATGATGGCATAGATCCACCGCTAATTTTAGTTAGAAAACAGATTCCTGTTCGTGATTTACCTGGCACCACAATTTCTTAAGAACCTGAATTTCTCCAAAGTTAATCTAGAAACAGCATCTTCTATATTACTCACATTAAGGAGGAAAAAAATTATGTATTACTAATATCAGAGATTATAAGCTAAGAGCACAACTTTGTAGTAATAAAAAAAAATCGTTTTTCTGCTTCGAATAGCTGTAGAATGAGAATATTAAATAATTCTTCTTTTTTAAGAAAGCAAAACTCTTAAAGCCATAATTTTTTTTTCATAAAATTGGAGAGTTATCTGATTTTTACTCTCCTCCTCTCTTAACAAACACTGAAAAATCTTTTTTTTTTTTTTCATTGTACTAAGATACAACCATGAGAAGTAATTCACAACGCTTTTGTGCCATATATGGCTTTAATCCTAGAAAGAGAAAGAGACTTCTGTTATTAGTTTATACTTTAAAGTTATACTTTTTTGATTTTATACTTTTAACTCTAGAGAAGCACTCATTTTCTTATTTAAAAAAACTGCTGAAATTGCATTAACTTAAACGAAGGTTTTCATGTCGTCCATGTCTTTCCGGTTTCCGTTTTTTATTTAACAAGAAAATTTATTCTCCATAAAAATACTATGACTAAATAAGTAAAGTATGGCCATAAAAAAAAGCTTCTCCGATATATGAACTCCAAGTGAGAATTAAAACAATGATCATAGTTATAGTGAATAAATTTCGAAGTTTCCGAATGGCATCAACTATTATTTTCCTCGGCAAATTCATCAACGCTTTGAAAAAACACAAATTGTATTCGAATTGGAGGTGTAAAACAGTTGCAAAGGAAAACATTATAAAGGACCAATAACAACACAAAAGAGAAGAGGGAAAATATATTTATTGGAGTTTCCAATAAATGAACAAATTTCCAACGTTCCCATCTTTCAGAAGAAAGCGTATTGCATGCTGGAATTTGTTGACAACAATGAAAAACGTAACACAGCAGGAGGAATCTGTAAAACCTCACATTATATGACATCTTTTAATTCATACAGATCATCGAAGATTTGATGATTTTAATGTTCCATTTCGAAATATCATTCAGAAATATTCAGAAATCCATCGGAGTGTGGTTGGGGAATCTCGATGGCTATGAAACTGCAAATTTTTGAGATCACCTAAAGGCTATTGTCGCACTTATCTGACTCATGAGGAGACATGTGAAGGAACACAATCTTATATCCATACAATGTCATTGAAGGCATTTCGCAGATACAATTCCGGAATTATGTAATTCTGCAACATTGATGTAATACCGAGCACGTATGATGAAATACTTTTCATATTTGTGAAACTGATCCCTTCGAAAAAATACTGATAGAAAACGAATGTAATTGCGATGCTGCACCTCATAATCATTTTAATTTCATTTAAAGATTTTGGTTTTACATTGTAAGGATTTCCGTCAGTCCAAAGAACGCAGTTCTTGGAATTTACATTTCCACTTAATTAGAAATGTGCCTTATCCGTTCCTAATATCCAACGTGGCTACCTGCGACTTTCATCATATCTGATGAAGAAAAGAATTCGTAAAGTCTACATGTTGCTGTTCTTTTCCAGATTGCAACATCTGGTTGCATTGGAATAGATAAAAACATATCAGAAAACATAGCGCTGCAACTTGTAGGTTGTGGTTTTAGGTATATCCAAATTGCAGGCAACACTTTTTGCAGTATGCAATAGACTTGATGCAATCGCAATACACATTTTTGCAATAACTTCAAAGGGGCAGATGATGATCCATACCGTGTTCTATAACAAGTGCATCCAGTTTCTCCAAATTTTTTTAACCAATAATGTACATTTTTATATAACACGGGCCTTCTTTTAGCTTATAATTTCGCCCATAAACTCATACAGTTTCGGGAGCATTTTTTTTTCAAACAAAACAGCTTTATCAATTCACCTCGTTTTTTCTCTTATTGTTTTTTTTTTATTATATTGTTGCCACGTTCGTATACATGATTGAAGAAACTATCTTCGCACACTGCATATTTAAGATTTTTTGCAAGATATGCTTTCCACATGGTGTTCTGTGATTTGTGCTTTTGTAGCCTATCCCTGTTAATTATGCATGTCATAATGTATTGTTCGAAAGCCATTGAGGGTTTTTCAATGCTCGTTTGAAATTTAAATGTTCGTTGGAAACAAAGTGGGTATTGTGATTTGGAAAATTTAAAACGTTTTTTCATTGTAGCCGTGACCACGAGAGCCTTATTGTTTTAAATTATAATAATGTTGAGGGCAGATATTCAAATAATAAAATCTTAAATTTTCTTTCGATTGGTAGACACGACAGGTTGTTAGGGGTTATAAATCGAAAAGTTTATTTTTTTTTTTAATTCCACTCAGTCATTTTTTTCAAATTATTTATTTTTACAAAATAAAAATAAAAATTTTTTTACCATAAAATAGCAAGAACTCGTAAACCGTCACAGACATGAGTACCATCCTCGCCATAAGGGACATGATTCCAACCATACCAACAGCCGCTTCGTGCACCATAAGCTTCCTGTTGAGAAACGGTACGACGGTCAGAGTGGTGAATGCGTTTACGAGACTGAAAATGGCAGTTGTGTAGGAGTATCGAGACACGTCCCATTTAAATATCTTCCTAGTATATGGAAAACCAATCTGTAGAGAGCCTGAAAGAAAATGAAATCGATTTATCCATACTTTATGTGGAGATCAAGGAAGGGGCGTGGGTTATATTGAAAAATAAATGAAAAATTAAACGAATATGCATTGAAAAATAAATGAAAAATTAAACGAATATGCATTGAAAAATAAATGAAAAATTAAACGAATATGCATTGAAAAATAAATGAAATATTAAAAAAATTATTTAGTCTGACAAAGAAACGCAATGATCTTAATAAATTAGATTAAATTAGATTTTAAAACGATGACCTTAAAAGAAATCTTTGCTTATTAAATAAAAAAATTGAGGAATTAAAAGCTGTTCATAAAAATTTCTTAATCACTGCCTAAATTTTAAAAATTTGTTAATACGATTATGAAAATGGTTTCCTTTCGATGCTTTTTTTTTTCATATATTCATCCTTATGTGTCCTTCTGTCAATTTTAAAAATTGTGACGATATTTGTCTAAAAAGGTTAAGGAAAAAATGTGTCTAATATATTTTATGAAATTAATTTGTGTTAAAAAAAAGAGCCGATATTTTTTTAATGAAATTATCGATTTTCAAGCTATTATTCTAATAGGTTTCTAAATAGTTTTTTTTCTTCTTTTATTTTGTGCTTTTCTGCTCTATGTGGTGTTGGGATTGTTCGCAGATGCATAATATACTACCTGTTATGGCAATTTTTTGGGTAGATTTCTTGTAGGAATATTACTTATTTAATAATTCTCATAACACAACTTTGGTTAGTTAGTTAGTTAAGTTATACTAACGTCCCATTGTAAAGCAACACTAGGGCTATTTTTGGGACAGACCTCGTCATTTTGAACCGCGGTCAGATGACGAGGACGGCACCTGAGCTGGCACCCCCTCTCCACACCACACCAGCGGGAGGACGTTTGGCATGACGGATTTAACGTGCAACAGACCCCCTTACACGACGGTTCTTTGGTGGAATCGGGTCTCGAACCTGAAACCCTAATACAACTTTGGAGAAATAAATGAAGCGAACTATTCCTTTATCATAAGAATTTTTTGTAAATAAAGTTATTTGATAAAATAACTTAAAAATTAGAGACTGAAAAGTGATTTTAAATCCCAAATTTCGATTGTTTTTAAATCTTTGTGCTCTATCATTAGTTGCCATCTTCTCTTCTTATCGTCATAGTTTAATTTCGTCTGATATCAGAACAGAAAAAAAGAGGAGTGGAAGTGAATTATTCTTTTTCTTAAATATTCAGACAAAAGGAACAACCTTCTTATTCTGACTTGCTGGTAAGACTTTTTTTTTATTTCTAAATTTTTGAAGCATTTTTTTAATATTTTTTATTTAGCATAATTACTGGAATAAGTGATTTGTTTTTCCAAAATCAGCTCTGATCAATATTTTTCTTTTTGGTAAGAAGCGACAAAGAACAAAATCTAATTGCACAAAAATATTGAGATATTTTTATGATATTTTTACAATAAAGTACAATGTTTAGGGCAATATCAACAACGATAAATAATGTTTCAATTTTTTAAAAATTCACATTTAAATAGCATAATGCGAAAAATTATCGATGCAGCGTTACAATATTTTGAAATGGTATTATAATAATATTAGAGGAGAATGTCACTTACCCAGTTGAGTAAGACGAGTGGAGAAACTCACAAATAACAAAAACCAAATCTGCATACGCAAGTTTCCTGCCCTCTTCCGGGCGCAAGTCTTGAAGCTGGACTTCAGATTATCCAGCTTGAAGAGATCTTGAAAGATCTGTTTTCTCGTAATATCGAATCTTCTTGGCTTGGTTTCCACTACATAGAACCTCATCCAAAGCCAAGCCATTGCGAAGCTGCATGGGCTTAGGATCATAGCAGGGAGGTACTTTCCTACTGTGAGACTTGCTCCGAGCTTGAAAAGTTGTCCACTGACCAACGCGCCAATGGGAGTAGCCATTATTGTGAAGAATTCAAGGACTGCATACCGGACTTGGCGAGACCTGAAATGAATAAACATTAAAAAAACTTCTACATCTGAATATTAACTACAAAACGCAGTTTCCCAGTGATTGCATAGAAATTTGTAGCCAAATATATAGAAATTTGTAGCCGAATATTTATATTATAAAGAGTTATAAATATATTTAAAAAATTCGGGAAATCGAAGAGACAGTCTCCAAGCCCCAACCGGGCGCAAAACTTCTAGGTATGCCGTCAATGGTCATTTACCCCCCCCCCCCCAAACTTTCGGGATGAATCCAAAAACGCTACTTCTCTATGCAATTTCAATGGGAAGAAAAGCATGAGTCCCCCCCAGTTTTACTCACTACATCGATTTTTAAATTTATTTAAAAACCTATGACGCTAAAATGCATTATCAATGTTATCTTCTCCGTTCTATCCTCAATTTTTTAGAGATATCTTAAAATAAAATTTTGATACAGACTCCAATTTTAACAGCTAGATCATTTTTGTCATTTAATTTCGCCATTTTGCATCCATAGCTAATCAATCAGAACTGTAACACGATTAATTTGTTTCCTCATATTATTTATTGTTTTAATTCGAAGACACAAAGAGGTTTTAAGTACTTTATTCTAGTAAATACACGTTATAAATTTAGATGTTTAATTTTCTCTTTTATTGCAATCATTATTTTCTTATTTATTTTGTGCATATCCCATACATGACATAAATTTATATACATACATCCCACTGTTCATCCGCAGTGATGATCTACAGAATATCATAAACATTTTTAAGATACCATAGATTGTTTCTCTGATTTAAAATAATTATTTTTGAAGCTTTGAATAGAAGTGATATGGACATATGAATATCCATTTAAAAAGAAAAAAAATTCAATTTGAAAGTTTCCATTTCCTTTTATTTTAAAGATTTCAAATAACTTATTTTCTCCATAAATTATACAACAATTTCAATTTCTTTGTTTACTAATGGAGAACAATCATGGTGTTCTTGAACAATGCCGCTAATATCTTGTTAGACATTTTACAGTAGGCCTAAGTAGGCAAACTTCAAACGTGTATGCATAGAGAAAATATTATACAAAAATTTAAGATTTAGTCGAATTTCCATGTTTCAGAACTCTCTGCAATCAGAGAACACATTGTTGACATTATGTTTGTCTGCCTGTGAACACGATAACTCAAACAGGATTTGAGCTAGAGGAATGAAATTTGGTATACCAAACTTCATTCGTAAAAAAAAAAAAAAAAGAATTCATTTAAAAATACATTTTCTTTACACAAAATTTGAAGGCTTCTAACAAATTTTGAGTGCAATCTATTCAGAGGAAGACAGTCTGTCCAAATATAATGTAGAACGATAACAACAAAATGAAAAGAACTAAATAGATAAAATTTGGTACTCAGATTTAACAACTAAAATACCTATCTACATCTTCTATGCTGATACTTATCAAATATGGAACTATTTCCAGCGCGGTATTGGCCGTCTGCCGGTCTGTACTTTCACAAGCATATAAACATGATAATTCTGAAACTCAGCGACTGATATATACGAAATTTAATATGTGATTTTGTGTCTACAAATACAGCCTGGTGTTAAATTTTGTTTTCAATTGGTTTTAAAAAATATATCTGAAGCAATACGATTTTCAGATATTATTAACCATATACTGATGATTGATCGCTAAGAAATCACCCAAAATGATACAATAGATGCAATAAAAATGCCAAATTCCTTCAAAATTCCAAATTCAGATCAATAATTCATAACTTTTATTCACCTATTCCTTGCAAGGAATTCATGTCCTTTTCCGTCCAAAATTTTATGCGAGAGTGGTAAAGATATCTTTATATATAAGATATCTTTATTAGAGAGTATGCCAAAAATATTATATTGCCGCATTGAAGAAAGATAGTCGAATATCCATGGCCGAATGGTCATGGCACTGGTCTCATAATCATGAGATCGTAAGTTCGAATCCCAATACAGACAATGCGATTCATAGTATATGTAAATATTTAATCCCTTGATTTTATTTTTTCCTTTATTTCATGTTCCAGAAGATTCTGGACATTTCTTTAGTTTACCGGACAAGTGTTCTGGACTTTTCTTACTGTCTCCAGAAGAGTATTCTGGAACTTTCCCTGCTAGTATAAAAGCAGAAGATCTGTGAGTCACTGTGTTCTCAGTTCAGAGTTGAGTTAATAAATTGGTTTAGCTCTGCTTCTTGTGTGTCTCATTGAGTCCCATACTAAAATATCTACGTGACAATATCTCTTTGTTTCCTTCAGAAGACGCCATTGAATGAATATCTTCCTACTGCATGCTCATTGCTTTGTTAGAAAATTATTGAAAACGTTTATTTACCACAACTGTCTTTCCACAAAACTTAAAAAATAATACGAAAATATTTGTCGAGATAATTCACCAATTTTTCCTAACAAGTTCAGAGAAAGATTATTTTCTTATTGTATAAGCACAAGGCATTATAAGATATTTTTACGGTTTTCTTCGATATTTTGATTGTCACGCAGTATTTCGAAAATATCAGAGCAACAGTTTATTATATCCATACTCTTCATGCGCTTATGTAAATATAACTTTCTTTAAGAAATTAAACTATATTGCACAATATTGTGAAGTTGCCATAAGTATATTGTTAAACATCTTGTCCTAATAGGGTATATTCCGCTTGTTTATTTAGAGAGAGATTTTCTTCAAGATGTTAACATTAATTTAAATTGAAAATTCAAAATAATTATAACTTTTTCACTTAAAGCAAGCCTACCTTTCATCCGTGATGTCTGACATGTAGCTGTACGTTGAGGACAGAACAATGATTAATCCTCCCGTGAAACCGGAAATGGGACAACTGACCATAAACCAATATGGAGAAGCATCTTTGAAGGATGTGATGACTGCCTGTATGGAAGTATCGATTGTTATAGCCATTGTAGCCATCAAAATCGGATATTTTCTGCTGTAACGATCACTCCATGGGCCTGTATATGTATACATTCATTTGTTATAAACACATAGCGATCAGTAAAAAGTTTTGAATGTTCACAATTGACACATATTAAATTATTTTATTCAATCAAAGATCTTAGTTTTGTTTGGGCCAGTATGAAGTGCAAACGAGGGGTGCAAGTTGTTATCATCAAGGGTGAATTAGGAGAGGGGGGAAACATCTGCAATTTTTCTTTTGGCAGCGATGAATTGCTTTCGCTCACTGGATAGCTTCAAATGATGATGGGAAGAAATACAAGTTGAATTTTACTTTAAATATTTTAAAATGATTTTATAATTCCCTGTAGACGAGTAACGTCCATATTCGGATGCTCAGGATACGGTTGCTTTTATGAGTCAGGTGATTATTTGTTAAATGAAATATTTCATTTAAATGGATTAACTTATGAATGAAAAAGAATTTGCAATTTGATTTTCATTTTCAAAATTAACCTCTAAGGTGTTCTTTTGATAACTATCGGCACTTTTTTTAACTATTTAATAAAAAAAATATTTGAAATTAGCATTAATTATATTTACATAAATGTTGTATTTTACCTAGTAGTGACTCGCGAATTAGGACTGAAGAGATGCAGTTTTCCTTGAAATTATTTGACCCCTGCCACTTTTCTTTTTTTTAAAATTTGTATGACTTTTTTACATATATTTAAACTTCGATGAAGGAGAAAAATTTGTAAAATAGGAAGTCGGGAAAAGTATTAATAGGTAGGAAAAGCATAGGATTGGGTAAACACAAAATAATTCTCAGCAAACAGCTCACTGATATATCGGAAGGCAAAAAGCACCGCCATCGCCTATTGATATCAGCCAAAACTAGGGTAAAATTTTTTAAGTTCTGATTTGGCATTCAGCCAAATGATTTAACTCGATTTTTTTCCCCTTTAATTTTCCCCTTTAATTTTTTAATTTTCTTCTCTTTTTTTTCACTTGCCATTCTATGGGTTCAAGGTCAATTTCAAGTCAGTTTGAAGTGAATGTATCTGGCTTATTACGCATTAGATTTTTTTTCTTTTGTTAGATGTCTCTCATAGAAAAGAGATAAATCAATAATTTTCTGAAATATTATTCAAATTTGTTGATAATTAAAAATTTTGATCAAGTTGCAGGTAAAGCTATTTAATTTTAAAATTCATTTCAATTGCATTATCTTTTTTCCCCCAGCAGGATTACTCACTAACAGCATTGGCACTAACTCTCCTCTTAAATTCCGAATGCAGTTTTATTTAGAAAAAGTAATTTTACTTTGAAGTTTTTCATAATGAAGGTGAATTAAAAGATAGTTATTTCTATAAAGTTTTTAGAAATTGAAGTTAGTAATTTCCGACTATTCCCTCCATACAGGTTATAATTAAAGAACGATATGAAATGTATTTCCATGATATTCTTTCCCTCGTTAAGAGTTTATTTAAAATTAAAAATCTATTTTAAAAATATAAACCTGTTTTAGTTTTCGTAAACAAATTATTCTCGTATGCATACTAAAGTTTAGGAATACCATAAATTTGCAAACTGAGCAAGAATTATTCAAAAGACTAAAAAGCATGTCAGGAAAATTTGAAATTTTGAGGTTGAAATAAATAAACTATTAAACTAAACTTAATAAACTATTCTAGCTTATACTGTTAAAAATCGGCTACATACTACATGTAGCAACGGAAATAAAGTCGCAAAAGTATGAATAGTTTTAAAAAAATGTAGCCGTAGCAAAAAGCCGAGCTTTTCCTATCAAAAGATTGTGCACGTCACCATAGAGGATGAGAAATTAACCTTAAGAAGGTAAATTGTTACTCAATCCATGAGCTATGAGAAGTAGCATGCATGGCTCAGTGAAGAATTTGAATTGCAGTCACGGATTTTATGTACAAGTGAAAGGGGCTCCTCTCAGGAAAGTAAAAATTAAAGAATTGTTAGTAAGTAGTTTAATGGGCAGAAGTGAAAAATTAATTTAAGGCAATTATTAGATTTTGAGAGACAGATGTGAGAATAAAAGGAAAGGTAAGTTCAGTTTTCCTCTTGACCGTATATGATGTCATCTATCGAGTTGAGATGTGAGTGGTTTCCCTCTTTTTTGCATGTTACGTCATCGACTTATTTGCTCCTTTCTTGTATATTACATCGTTTTGTTTACGTCGTTTTTGAGCTACCATCGAGGTCAACCATAGTGTGCAAGAAGAAGAGAAGCAGCTCAACTCAACACATGATATCACATAATATTAGGAAGAAAGCAATTCAATCCCCCCCTCACACACACACTTTCTCCTACTCCCGCCAACTATTAGTACAAAATGTCCAACAACATTTTTATTATATCTATACTACAGGGTGTTCATTAATTATTGTCGGGGTTTCCGTACCTCATAACTTTCGAATAAAAAATATTACGCAAAAACCGATTACGTATTCGTAAATTACAACTCAAAGAATTTTATTAATGATATTAAAGAGTAAAGCTTGCACAATTTGCACTTTGTAGGTATTCAGCTGAAGGCGATTCTTTGAGTTGTACTTTACGAATACATAATTCTTTGAGTAGTAATTTACGTATTCATAATTCTTTGAGTTGTAATTTACGAATATATAATTCTTTGAGTTGTAATTTACGTATTCATAATTCTTTGAGTTGTAATTTACGAATATATAATTCTTTGAGTTGTAATTTACGTATTCATAATTCTTTGAGTTGTAATTTACGTATTCATAATTCTTTGAGTTGTAATTTACGTATTCATAATTCTTTGAGTTGTAATTTACGAATACATAATCGCCTTCAACTGAATGTCTACAAAGTGCAAATTGTGCAAGCTTTACACTTTAATATCATTAATAAAATTCTTTGAGTTGTAATTTACGAATACGTAATCGGTTTTTGCGTAATATTTTTTATTCGAAAGTTATGAGGTACGGAAACGCCGACAATAATTAATGAACACCCTGTATATTGGCCGGCATTCAGAAATGTCGAATAAAATCGTAGAGATATCGTACAATATATTGTGCTAATAGGGTATTGAGAAGTAAATTGTTGTCGCGGATAAAAAAAAATTTATTTCAAAGATATAGATAAACTGAATTTATTATTTACTTGTGATCAAAAATTACTTACCTAAAAACAGTGCCATAACCAAAGCTGGTAAGGTCGATAATATTATGACAGCATTATATATATTGTTGCCGTATTTCACAGCCTGTGTTTGCTCTAAGTCATTGTCTTCGTTGTCCAAATCTGCACACACTTCATCTGAGAAATTGAGGGAAATTCGACATGCTCGATCGTGTAAAAGACTCTGAAGAGTCACCATGCGGCAGTTGTAGCCGAACATCACAAGGAACAGGAATGGTTCGACGGTGGTTTTCTTCAGGATTTCTGATATCCGAATGTGAAATGGTTTGCCGGACATTTTGCTGTATTTGATGAAGTCTTTAATGCCCAAAGATTGTAACCAGTGATCTTATCCTATTGAGTGAAGATATTTGTAATTATGTCAAAGTGAAAATACTTATTATTATTTAGTATTTTTCATGTTTTGCATATAAATTTTATTGTAAGCCTAAATAAATTACATTGAGTTACAAACTTCTTAATAATCATTAACAATATTATTGTATAGTTTTATAAAAATTTATTCTTTTCAAACTTTGAAGTATTAAGTCTCTAAAAATATGAAAATTTTAAATGTTTGCTATAAAAATGTTTTTTAAAAATTAAAGATAATTCGTACTTTTAGACCAAAATATTTTAACAAGATCTTGTTGTATTCTTGATTAATCTATTTTTGCTTTATTTTTAAAGCTTAATTATCATTATTTAATAACTACAACATGCACACAAAAAATGAATTGACAACAGTTGCACCGCACTTGAACATAAATGTGTAACTAAGACAATGAAAAGTAATGCTACCAAATATACTCAAAATATTTTTAAAATTTATAATAATTAGACAATAACTGCAAGGAAATAAAAGTGGTATCACTGAAAACTTTTTTTAAAAAAATTTAACAGCTATAAGTGGTTTATAGAAAACTTCTGGTACAATTGATATTCTAATTTTACTTAACGGTAGATGATGAAGATTTTAGAAGATTTAGACTATTTTTTACGAATGTAACATTTTAAAACAGAGGTGTGAAATTGGCGATACAGCAAATGATCAAAAAGAAATATATGTGTCTAGTTATTTTATTGCTATCCCCTGCTACCAATATAAAAAATAGAAGCAGAGAAGCGATGCAAAATATCAGGAGGAAATAATTTTTTACTTTTGTCACGATTCATTTTTATACAATATTTCTTAAATAAACCTTCATTTTCGTAAAACTTCCAGGTTTTGCGTATTAGCCCAAAAAAGATTAAACCTTCTCCATTGAGCATTTGAGTTTGCACTGTTATGCTAGAAAAATGAAATTTTGTATGCGAAGTTTATACAAGGTAGTTAAAATTAAGCTGAAGGTATTCAGAGACTCTTAGCTTTGTTCTATTGAACGAATCATAAAAATACTTCATATATTTTTTACTTAGAGCACGTTACCGAAGTGATGATAATTTGAAATTTTGCCGATTAATAACGCTGTATTGCCTGCATTATCTTATGATAATGAGTAGCTAATCTAATTTTGTTATAAAAGCGATTGCATCGTTCGATTAAATCATTTGCCCACAGTGAACATGCCACTAATCGAGAAAGAGGACGCATTGATAACAAAACTCTTTTATCAAAATTTAAACAATATTTCAGCAATATTCCGTGCCTACCGGCGAATGAAAAACTCAAGGAAAGGACACAAATCTTTAAATGTAATTAAAAGAATGATACGTAAGACAGAAGAAACTGGTTCTGTGGATGTTGCACTAGGAAGAGGACAACATGCAAGAGAGTCAGCGAGGAAGTTGCAACTACAATAGCTGAATCATCTGCAAGAACTTCAGATGCTGCGGTTCAGATGCTGCCGCATAATAGCATGATCAACTAGGCAAAAGTGTACAGGATCTAATGCAAAATTGTGAAGTTGTATCTTTATAAGACGCATTTCGTGCAACAACAAAAACCCCAAGATTACTCTGTACGTCTAGATTTTGATTTGAGTTTTCTGGCGAGGTTTCAAGTGGATGAATATGGGACATCACATATCTTATGGAAAGACAAAGCTCATTTTCACTCAGATGGTGCCGTGAATACACAGAACTGCCAGATATGGAGTTCCACCAATCCTCATGCTACGCAACAACAGCCGCTACATCCCTCATATGTCACCGCATGGTGTGGATTCATGGCAAAATTCATTGTTGGCCTGCACTTAAGTCACAGTGAGCGGTTTTGTTAGGCGCACAATCCCAAGTGAACCATACAGCAGATTCTTGGAGGATCATGTTGTCCCAGCGTTAATCCCCCGGGGGGGCACCTCGAAATGAGGATGAGATGCTTCCGGCATGGTGGTTGGATCTCGCCACCCTGGAGGGTACACTAATAGGTGGGGGATCTGGCTCCTCCCATCGATGACGGGACGTACTTCCTTCGGGGAGGGTTGTACCATGGCCGGTGGCGGCCCTTAGGACTCAACCACAGTTCCCGCCAATGTTGCTGTTGCGGCGGTCCGGCCATTCAGTTTTATGGTTTAAATGTTTAAATCCGTGTGCCTTCGGGCGGGTCGGAGAGTTAGATGGTTGTCCCAGCGTTAAGACAAAGTTGCTGTTTGCTCCCACAGTGTTAATACAAGTCAGTGCTCATACGACAAGACGTATAAAGAACGAATTGAACAAATATTTTCACATGATAAACATTGAGGCCATTAATGTCAGCATCGAATAATTGATCGCCAAAGGTGGCTAGTATTTAATTAAGAGCGTTATTCAACCGTAACTCCAGGGAAAAGAGCAAACTATTTTGTGATCCAGAAAGGAATTTAGAATTAGGTTCATTTCAACAAACGATTACTTTAGCAATGGAAGTCTCACAGATCTATGTCGACATTAAGAGTTAATTAATGCAAAATTGACTGATGATGATACAGTTAATAAAAATATCTTAAACATTCTTAGTGTTGGAATGTGATTATTTTTTTTGAGAATTGGTTATATCTTTTCTATTTGGAGATCTAGAAACATCCAGAAACCGCGAAATCACATGTGCCGTAAACTATTTTGGGTAAATAAGTGAAGCAGCCGGCAAGGGTTAAATAAATAAATATCAGGCATTTAAAATTCTAAATGTTTACTCAGAAAAATCAAATAATGAAAATAATACAAAACATTCATTTTTCAATAAAATATGCGTTAAGAAAATAGCTCAAAAGTCATTTTATTTATAGAGTAAAATACAATTTAAAGCATTCCTTTTTTAATTTCAAAACTGATTAGCGATTATCCTAACGATAGTGAAAAAAAACAAAGAGTTTATGATCCTAAATCACTACTTCGTTTAAATTATGCAGACAAAAATACGTGAAATCGAAAAATTAAGATGATGTTTTCTTACCTGAAAATGTACACAATACTAGAACATAAGCAATCAGCTTAACATTTTTTTCCCTTCAATACCTTTCAAACATTACTAAATAATTTATATATTTATTAATTATTATTATACTAAAATTTTCACTGATTGAAAAATTAACATTATAATTTAAAATGAATAAAATAGTTTAAAATATTTTATATTTGAGCCGGTGGGTGTTTTAAGCAAAAAATACTGAATAAAAATTTTGAAACAGAGATATCAAAATATAAATGATAAATAATGAACTCTTTATCAGTTTCTCTATTCTTTTAGTTAATCGGAAAGATTCGAAGTACATTATCAAGTCCATGGAAGATAAAAATTGTTAAACAGACATTCGAAACGTGCCGACGTTGTTTGACAGTTGTGACACCGACATTTTCTCGGTCAAATGTGATAATAGTGTCAGTGTCTTCTCTTCCAATAAAAAAATAATAAAGAAAATTTGTATCACTAGTTTTAAACATCGTGTGTTAGGCGTGTTTTGCCATTTTAAATTTCCTTTTTAATAGTTATTCATAATTATATTGCTGCGATAACATGTATAATGATAACATGTAAAAATACATTTATTGTCATTGCAATTCTCATGAGTATAAATCCTATAATTAAAAAATTGAAAACTGTTGTTGTAAAAATATAAATAAAAACAAATTAATAATTTTAAAAAATAGTAAAAAAATTGTACTGAAATGAAATTGGTATAACTGAAAAACTAATTTGTAAAGTGATTTTTAAATAGCTTCTGCATAATAATATTCTCTATATTCATTAAAGAACACCCATGATATTTCGCTAGCGTTTCAAATAAAAACTTATTTCCTAAATCCTTTCCAAATGAGCATTTTATATTCAAATACATTTATTGTAATTGTCAAATTATGGAATTTTTATACTTTATCATTGGTGAAAAAAATAATATATATAATAAAAATTTTAAAAAAATGTTCGGATTTGTTTTGGATAGTGTATTATATTATAACGTATTAATACGCAGACAACATGATCCATATTGCGTTGAAGAGTATTCAGTTCCCAGCGATCGTTACTGCTGGTTGCTCACACAACACAAAAAAACTGCATTGAAATTTCATTAAAATTTATTAATGCCGATTTCAAATTAATATTTGGCAACAATTTTGAATTTTGATTTACATATATTTTGGTGTAATTTCATAATAAAGTGATTTCTTGGTTGAATATTGGAAAACAAACCGCGATTAGGACTTATAAAAGGGAAAAAAAAAACATTGTTTGAGCCTTTGGTAAAACGATTTATAGATGTAATTTCCGCAATTTTTTTCTAACAATCTAATAATTAAAATAATGTAATCCATTTTATTAATGAAAAAAATATATATTATGCCTAACAAAGCAATTACTTTTACAGTGAAAACAAATATTTTTCGACATTTTGGAAGAGATATTTTTTTCGTTTCCTTTTACAATTCTATTAATAATAACTCAAATGGATTCTCGGCACGGTAGTGTTTTTGGGTTAATCCTCTGAAGTAATTATCTCAGAATTTAGAGACAAAATTCTTTAAACACGAACACGACGATGTTGAAACAATGACATCTGCGCCTGCTTTATATAGTGGTTCGGTTTTCTCGAATTGTCATTTTACCGCTTACTTATACACGCTTTTAAATGGAACTGATTGAAGGGAACTTAAGTTATTGAAAAGGAGTTTTTGATTTCAATTGATCTAATTAAATGAAATGAGCATTTTGGACTAAATAATGATGTAAGTTTTGGAAAACTAATTTAAACATAAAATAATGTTGTATATTTTTAAACATTCAAAATAAATATTAATAAAATTTCTCTACAGATAATAGTGTGTTTGGCGTATTAAAAGAATAGAACATTCAAATTAGAGATACCTTAATGTACTTCGGAGAGTAGAAATGTGCAGTTAGGAGCGTTTTTTTTTTTTTTTTTTTTTGAAATTTCAATTAATTAGAAACTAAACGAGATATTTGTATTTTTTCACTGTAACTCCCTAAAATACAATCGCATCATACTGATTTGATAAGCTGTAAAAATTAATGTTATAGATTAATATAGTGCTTTTAGCTGTATGTTTGAGTATTTCTCATAAACTCTGGCTGAAGAAATATAATACAGCTTTTCATATAAAAATGATGCCTTTTTATTTTCTCGTATGCGAAGTATGCGATTGTCAAAAAAAAAAAAAAAAAAAATGTGAACTCAATATTTTGAAGAAATCATCAAGTTTTAGAACTCCCAGAGTTCGAAATATATAACTTTAACATAATGTATGTGTGCCTGGAACAAAGACAATTCAAAAATCCTTTGAACCATATGAATGAAATTTAGTATATGATCTTTACAACAAATTTTAAGGTTCCTGTGAAATTTTGAGTGAAATCCATTGAGAGGAAATCTGTCTGTCCGACTGCCCAAATTTAATTTAACATAATAATAACAAAATGAAGAAAAATATAGATGGATGAATTATGGTATACAAATTTAAAATGTAAAGTGTCAATATTTATTAAAATTTAATTTAAAAAACTAAATTATTTAAATATATTAAATTTTATATATGATTTTGTGGCTACAATAATAGTTCGGTGCCACATTTTTGGATTCAGTCGTTTGGAAAAAAATGTGTCTAAAACCCAAATTCCTTTTTCGGGTTTTATTAATTGTATATTCGCCATAGAAATCATCAAAGATCACAAAAAAAATCAGTAAAAACGTATATTCACGCCAAAGGTATATTTTTCGTAACTGTAGTTGGTTGATGCTACGCAAAACATTAGAAGTCTTCTCCAAATTCCAAAATTTTATGTGGGGTGAGGGGGACAACATCTTTATTAGCGAATATGCGAAAAAAAAATTTGGGGGCTATCATCCTCACTGATTTTATTCAGGTGTGTAGATAAATATACATCGCATTACTATATGCAAGTATCATCACATTACTGTTGTCTCTTTTTGTAAAGAAAAGATTTCTATTTTCTTCTAAACAGAAAAGAAAGTTGATATCCATTTTCTAATTTTTCTAGTTAAATGACAAGAAAATATTTACTGTGGTCCCAGTTTAATAAAATCTCATTTTGGAAATTCCAATTTACAAATATCTGTTGCGCATGTAAGTTATCAGCAAGCTCAGTCGATTGCCTTTGATAAAATGTCCTCAGGTCAGTGTGTAAATTGGGAAAGGGGAAGACAGCCCGCAAGACATCTGATACGAATAAAGTCACGAATTAAAAATATTCTTTCCTTCTCTCACTAGTGGTTGCAGTGGTATGGCAAGAAGGTTTCAGCTTCGGTTAGACACAAAATGTCATTAAAGCTCTTGATGCACATTAAATGTCTCTCACCAATTGGCATGGGAGTTTGGAAAAGGGGGCTTGACGATTCAGGCGTCGTTCTCGTCATCTGACCTAAAATAGTTTTCTTGTTTGCTTCAAAACTGCGCTGAACTTAATGAATCATTTATGGTATTCTTGTAACTTGAAGATATGATGTTATTCTAACGAATCGAATCAAATTGAAAATTATGTGATTAACTTTAATGTAAAATTGATGAAATATCCATTATTTTTAAATTTACATTTTTATAACTGTTTAAGCACTTCAATTTCGTCCATACGGTTAAATGACTTGAATTTATTTTTTACGTCAGAAGTAATTTTTCAAAAGTGTAAATCCCACACGACTTCACAGACACTGATGTTTGACTTTCTATTTAATCTCCACCTTCCATTTTGCATAAATAGAATGTCAGACTCACACCTGCAGCATTACATGTATTATTAACACATAGTGTATGGTGAAGCAATAACCATCAGTTTCTTTCGAAATGTTCCACTTTAAATAGTCTAGATGCTTTCACATACTATTCTTGTCACCCATGTTTGACTACGTGCATTAGGTGAACTCTCGGATATGAACCACATGACTTCGTATTTCCTAATGGTAGTTTCTATGTGAATACTGACTTGAATTTTTATTATGATGATTAATGAATTTTGTCACACTTCAGTTATTTTTGTATTCAATACATTAAATTGGGTTTATTTATGCGACCGAAATATTCAACCTTATGTTAAATAGAATTTTAAAGCTATCAGGTTGAAAATTAATTCCATAACAAATATGAGATATTATTCCTATTTAGAACTGTTTATTTAAATAAAAATCGTCAAATGAGTATTTTCTTTCTACGTTGATTATGACAGCTTTATAATTTAAATAGAGGCAGTTTCTTACTAATCAGTGCCCCTCACAAAAATTAGCTTTAAAAAAAAAAATTGGAAATTTTTTCCAAAAGTTTTGTAGGCACCAAATTAAATTTTTGATATCTTTGAAATTATTGCTTTATATGGTTTAAAGTTTTTTCTAAATTTATTTTCAAGGAAATTGAATTTAAATACGTTACCGTTTTGAGAAAAATAATCCTTAAAAGCAATAATATTATCTACTCTTAAATAACAATAATTTTGTGATTGTCATCATTATACGACTATTTATTTTCTCATATAATATCATTTCAATTAACACTTATTAATGTGGAATTATAAAAAAAGTAAAACACTTTTTTTAAATAAAATTCCTTTATTTACACATAAATATCCTTTTACAAATACAAACATTTTCTCCTCGGAAAAAATAAATTAAATATTGAATTGGTTATTATTCAATAATAGTAATGAATTACAAAAAAGCACAGATTAGTTGAAATCTGTAGTTAAAACATTGTTTACTATTATGACAAAAACTTAAGCCAGAATGGTAAAACAACTGACAAAATCCAATTCTTTAGGTATTAAATTACATTTCTATAGATAGCAAATTTCCTAATAACTCATTATCGAACATACAAATGAACAGGAGGATTGAAATTTATTTATCTAAGAGATAATCTATCAATACGTATTTCAATCATTTTTAATAAAAAAAGCACCAGATAACTAAAAATATAATCTATAAGAAAATAAAAATAAATAAATAATAGGTGGAGTTCATAATTAGAAATTTTTTAACTGTTTCAAAAACAGTAATAAACTTAAGAAACAATTAATAAATGACTGATGGATAAGGAAAAAAAACACCTAATTTTTCTGTTGCAGCAATAAAAACTTTATTAAATTTTGTTTCAAATGCTGAAATTTTGAGTAAATTTTTATACTCTTTCTTATTCAGACAAAATTCTCTAGTTTTTGTTGTAAGACACAAATATATAAAGTAGCATTGAAGTCACAAAATACATTTTAAATATTATAATTTTTAATGACTAATTTTAAAGAAAATTCCCTTTCCAATTATTTAAATGAAATTATGGGAAAATAAGTATGGAGAAGTTCTCCACAAAAACAAATAGTAAAAATTATAGTTTATTTTCGTAGTTTTAAGAACCAAACAAGTATAATTTAATTAATCATTTTGATACAAAATGACATGAAGGCTATAAGATTCAAAGGCATAATCCATATAATCATGTATTCTAAATAGACTCCATTTTTTAAAAATTATTTCGCACTTTAAAATAACAGCTAAATTGTCCATTCGATATTTTCATTTAGTTTCTTCTTTTCATTTTGTTTTTGAAAATTTTCATTCGATGGATCATTACACAAATTAGATGCCATCTGTAATCAATACGTTTAGCAAATAAACTGTTTACTTTTTGGAGTCCATCAAAGTATTTATTGTCCGATAGCATGCTGAATAAAAATAAATTGGAAAAAATATTTTTTTTTGCTCCACAGAAAACAAACCAAATTCTTTAAAGGAAAATTTACTTCTTTCCTTTCAATTTGCGTGTGAATTCCATACCCGCTATCCAGATAAGAGGGAACTTTTTGGCAAAACACTTCGTTTCGTAATCATCACCGCCTACATCTTTGATGAGTAAACCGCCATAACCGCTCTCGGCTATCCACTTCACTTTTCTGACCACCATGAGGGGATGATCGTATCCAGCCCACTGATCACCAGAGTAGGCATAGTAGCCCACGTCTTTGTCCTGTTCCTCTGTCCAATTACCGGCATTTATGTATTGGCATATCTGAAATGGAAGTTCACAGTCTAAACATTCGGATTCTAATAATTCAGTTTCTTTATTCAGAACTAACCATTCAGTTTCAAAATTCGGTACTTGTTTATTATTACAGCCTCTAGATTATCATGGTGATTTTTAGTTTACGCTAAAAATGGCAAAATAATTGGCTTACTTGGTGAATTTTAGATTACGCAATGATCGCCAACTTCATTATACAAGAGATGTCAAACTTTTGTCAAGATGGTACATTCCCGGATTTCCTTGGATCAGATTACATCAGTTACTTCTGTTTGCGATTGTTTTTTTTTAGCGATTTGTCGTAGAGGTCATAAAAATAAGCAAGAATCCAAAATTATATATTTAAAAAAATAAACGACACAGATTAAGTAATATATGAATCCAGAAGAAAAGGCAAAAAGGGAAGTTTTAGGTTAGGAACAATTGGTATACTCTGTTTCACCCTAACTTGGCAGTATTGTAAAAGGCAGAAAACGTGATGCTCCGCGTTGGGAAAGAGTTCCCCATCAATTCCGACTTTAAAATAGTTAAAATGCTCAGAAATTTATCAAATAATATCATAAATTACAAAAATCCTTTTTTTATCACTATGTATTTAAAATTATTCTCAAGTTAGAAGTGTTTATCTGTTAAGTATTTTGTAAATAAAGCGAACGAATAAAACGAAACGTTTGACATAATGAATTCCACTTTGGCTAGAACCGGTCTTCAAGGTCAAATAATTGGCGCCCTTTTCTTTTACGGCCCCGCCAACTCAGCTTCATTTAGTTCCTAACCATTATCACCTTTCGTACTTTTTTATTCTCGCTTTTTTACCAGCTGATATTTTTGATACTATTAATCACATTAGTAGTTATTAGTTTTGATTGTTGAATATTTATTCGATTCGTCTTTTCTATTCACTTCTAAAATGTCAGAAAAAGAAAAAGTGTTATCACCGAATACGCTGTGCACACCTTCAAGACGAGTGAAATCAACAAAAAGTGCAACATGAAAACAGAAATAAAGGCACCCAGTCCTTTAAGTACCCCTGGAAAGAAGCGACCAGGCTCAGTAGGTAAACATTCAGTTCATTTTATGAAAAAGTAAATATGATGATGTAAAAATGATGATTTTACATTAAAATATGATGATTTTACATTATCCTGTATCTGACGAAAAATCCATGCATTTATTCGTAGAAATGAGATCCCAACATTAGATAAAGTTTTAAAAGATGTGAACGATGATACAGATATATTTTCTAAAAACATTAACCGAACTACGCTTTACAGAATATTGAAAGATTTAGGGTTTTCTTTTGAGAAACGATGAAACGAAATGAAATAACTTTAATGATTTATTAAAATAATGTATTAATAATATTGAACAAAATAATGAAAATAAGGAAAAAATTAATTCTCTGATTTAAAATGATAATATAATAAAGTTAATAAATATTTACTATTTGGCGAAAAATTTGCGAGATAAAGTTCCGCCAGCGATCTGCATTCCTAGTAACTTTGTACTTTAAAGTAACCCAGTTCCCCTGACAACGACTGCGATTCGGCTAGCCTAGAATATACACTACTGCCAAGTTAGGGTGAAACAGAGTATAGTTCTCATGTTCTATTTATAAAGCATTTTCGCTAAAGAAATAAAAGTGACGTTTGATGGATTAGCTGGTTAGCATTTTGAGAATCAATAATCATCATTCAGATTAAATTTTCGAAAGTGTTAAATTAGTCCGTGGATGGCTCAGAGTATACGTTGTTGACATCAATAGTTAGACAATATTGATGATTTTGTTAAAGAAATATTGGGAAATATTCAAAAGTATCCACAAATAACACTGAAAGAGTGAAAGAGAATATTCTAAACAGCCCTAAAAATCAACATTTCCGTTAGGGTAGAACTGCAGATTCCTCGGCCTAATATTTGATATACATTGGGATGTTATTACCTAGCTCAGTCTAAAAGTAACAGAAAGTCTTCTAGTAAAGAAGATAATTTAACAGATAATTCTGCAGATAAATGCTGAATGAATGTCGAATCAATGACTCATGCATTGGCGACAATTTGGCAACAAAAATAAAAGTGCCCGAAACTGCTGAAACTTTGGAGCTATATAGATTAGGAATTGGGTCACAATAGGTTTTAAGGAACTTTATTGTCTTGTCACGAAAGCAGCAAAACACCAGAAGACAGAGTATTGAGTCATTCGGTATTGAACAGAGAGATAAAAATAACAGACGATCGATAGATGCGAATAGTTGGATGAAGTCTCTCTTCTGTGAGATTTTTCTAAGTACTTTGTACTACTACAGTTGTTTATTGTCAATGTTTTCTGCTTGTATGCTGCTATTTACATCAAATTCTGCTCTTATGTATGCTTCAGCAATGTTTAATAGTGTATATTCGTGCTTCTGTGCAGAATAAATCAACTTTATCCGTTATGAGCTTATTGAACTTTTGATCGCACAATCTATGCACGGATTTTGTATAATTTATATAAAATTATCATTAGTGTAATAAAAGGAAGACATGTCGGACGTTTCTAAAAAGAAATATAGTCTTTTTAACTTTGCATTCATATAATAATCATAATTCTGTACCATTTATTTTTGTAAAAAATAAAACCTTGAAATTTAGAACAACCTGTTTGATTAATAGTAGTATCTAGATGAAGATTTCTGTGAAGCATTAGAAAAAAAGTTAATAAGCAACAAACTTAAAAAAGTAAAATAAAGTTCAACTAAACACATATTATTCTTTTTTCAGAGCAGATGTATGTTAAAAATTATCTTCGGAAATTTCAAATTTATATACAGAGTGGATTATTCCTGTTACTTTCTATTTGGAGGCCTATTCGGAAAAAAAATCAGAATTAAATCGAATTTCATATACAGATGATGGAATAAGGTATAGAGAAAAGAGTTCCTTAAAAAAATGTATTAACATAAGTGAACGGGTGGAGAAATTTTGTCTCTGTAGGATCGAAAACGGGTTTGTTCCTACAGAGCCTACAGATATCTGAAACGTGGAGATTCGTTAAGCCTTCGAACTCAAAGTTCTTAACGATCACAATACTATCTCTATACTTAATATATGAGAAAGGGAAAACCTCGAAACCTTGTTGCATGATAACGTTTTAAGCTTGTTACCTCTATTAGTTTTTGTTGGACCTCAGCTGCTGCTTTTCATGCGTAATAATTATCACATCATGCAACTAGCTGCAACCGACTTCTAAATATTATCATGTTAATAAAAATGAGACTGAAAATTCTGCTTTGAAATTGATGACCAAGGAACATATATATTTTTTAAAATCATAAACATTACCTTAGTTAAAAATAAGTGGCAGAAAAATTTGATGAAATAATCAAATCATTTTAAATATCATTGCAGCAATAGGAAACAATGCTACAAACTGTATTTAATATTAACTTTGAAGAATCTATTAAAATTGAAGAAAAAATTACCTCGAAATAAAATTGATATCGTTGAAAAGCTAATGTTCTTTTTTGATTTTAAAGTGATGCAAAAGTGAATTTTTATGATAATATATTTCGATATTATTGAGATAAAGCGTTAAAAGACCTATTAACTTTAATTAATTAAACCATAAAATTTCTAAAACCGTTTTCTTAGTAAGCATATAGTACACAAGATGCAACTGAGTGATAATTTCAATGTTTTGCTATAAAATTTAGATTTAACGATTTTTGCGTAACACTGAACTTAGTTTATTAGAAATAGGCCAGTCTAAATAGAATATCACGTTTAAATGTACCTCTCTGTAGTACAGAGTCCCTCCACTGTGACTCAAGGCCCCTGCTTTTCCGGGTCCTGTAGCTGGTGCTCCGAATTTGTGATTCATCGGATTCTTTAGAGTGAAAGTTGTAGCGTAGGTGGCTATTCCCATGTTCAGCTTTATTTTAGGCACTCCTATGCTAGCCCAATACTCCATTGCTGCTTTCTAGAAAACGAGGGAACTATCAGATAGGAGTATGGAAAATAGCAGATTATTTATATTATTTCAAGTACCAAATTTTTTGTGAAATTACATTAGAAATTTATTCCGTAATTCAGATGAAGCTCCAATATTTGTGAAACTGATACTTAAGAAAGAGCGATGCAATAAAATCATTTGTTTTTTAAAAGACATCGAGTAAAATATGCGCAGATTCCCAAACGTAAATATTCTATTTCTGCTTCACTGCCGATTTTATATCTTTCGATTTAAAATTTTGCATAATTTAGTCTTAGCAAATTTTTTTAAAATTTTTTACTATTTTCCTAATTTTTTATAGATATATAAATCATACTATTTTAAAAGCCCTATGCCGTTCTGTTACTTATGTAAAACATTTCCTCAATTTTTTTTTTTTTACCTATCAAAATCCTGAAAAAAGAGTAGTAGTATTTAAAAATGGGTACATTTAAAAAAAAATTTGTTTAATTTTAAGTCAAGCAAAATTTAAAAAATTATTAAAAGTGTAGCTTATATTGAAATTTACTCAAAATGAGCAAATAAGACGAATTTTCATATCTTAATCATCAACAACGGGGAAAAAAGTCATATTGAAATATCAGTAGCGCAGATTTAGTTTAGTTTTATTAACGTCCCGATTTTAAAGCAACACTAGTGCTATTTTGGGATGGGCCTTGTAATTTTGAACCTCGATCAGATGAAGTGGACGACATCTGATCTGGCCTCCCTTCTCCAAACTTTCACACCGTACAAGCGGGAGGGCGTTTGACCTCGACGGATTTAATATGCAAGTCCGCTTACACGACGGTTCTTTGGTGGGATCGGGTCTCGAACTTGAAACTCTCCGGTACAGAACCTTACCATTTTCCGGTACCTCCGAAACCTAACCACCAGGCATGACAAAAAATTTTGGTATGATTGAAAAAATTATTTTTAAAATTTTTGAAATGATGTAAAAATTATTTTTGTTCTAAAAATTTGTTTAAATTGAAAAGAAAAAATGTTAAAACTTCGTTTAATTAATTAAAACTCTAATGAAAATGAAAAAAAAAAAATCACTCCGAGATGTACATTCCATCACCTTCTGTAGAGTGCCAGCACACACACGCTGACACCATTCATCTTTATTAGTAGTAGAGATTGGTGAAAAGTAAAATTCGAAGACCAAGAAGAAATTGAGCAAGATACACAACATTTGGAAAATGTTTATTTGAAAATTTAATAAATGGTGTCGATTCATATTTCGTATTAGATGAACAAGAGTGGCTTTAGTAGCCCCACTATAAATATTCAAATCAGGTTGACTCCTACTAATAAACTTAGTAAACTTAAAGAACGATATTTACTTTCGCTATTGGTGGCTGTGAGCTAGATTTCGCGAAAAGTGTCTGTAAACAGACAAAGAAACCAATATCAACAGCTTACTGAGATCGTCTAAAACATGTAATACTGGTAAGAAAAGAAGGATTTTCTTTTCGCAATATTGAAAAAATTACTTGGTAGTGGTGTATCATCCTATATGCATAATTCTTGAATGCAATAATCATGGGAAGATATATAATGCTCTGATTGCACAGGGATCTCTAATTAGAGAGAAGATCTTTATGTTTGCCACATGGTGTTGAAGCACTATACAGTATCTGCAGTAGAAAGTCAAGTTTTTATCGGTCTTGGAACGACATATTAAATAATAACAAATCTGTTTTTTGGGAACACTACAGAATCTAACGTCATGTAATGTTCATGCCTCTAAACTCGAATCACTACTATCTACAACTTGAACAGCATTAATATACAGCTTTATGGAGATAAAAGTGGAGATCTGTTATGTTCACAGATGAAAGTCACTTCATTCTTGGGGCTAATGATGGTCGTATGTTGATTAAAAGGAGGTCAGGCGTGCGCATAGATTGCAAGCTTTCTATAGTATAGACACACTGGACCGAAACCAAGAGTTATGACCTGGGTAGTAATTTTTTATATCAGAAGCACTCTTGTCATTAATCCGCGCACCTTGACAGCTACTTTTGAATTTAGTCTGGCTATCCGTTTGTGCAACCATTTTTATTCTATCCAGAGGGGTTTCCCAATAGGAGAACACTTATCCCCATACGCATTCTTTCACTCAACATTCTTTACAATGTGTTCACATGTTCCCATCTTTCTCCCATCGAGCATTTGTGGCATATTATTGGAAGACCGATCCAGAATCATTCATAATCAAAATAGACTACTGCTGATTTGACATACCAAGTATAACATATATGGAATTCCATCCAACAAAATATCATACGGTATTTGTACAACGCAATGAATGAGCGTTTTCATGCTCGGCTTCAAAATCGTGATGTCTACAGCGATTATTAATGCAACATTTGAACTGGCACTTCCCACATATCCTTTGATTTTTGACTTGATACTTTTATTCACTAAATTTGTTATCTAGACAAATGTGTTGTCTAAATTTTATTTCTGTAAACTAAATTATATTTGGTGTTGGGATTTCACTTCCATCTTTCTAGTATTTTCATATGTTTCATGCAGTTTTAAAGTAGGTAATTTTTGATGCAGGAGATTTTTTTGTAAGAATTTTAAAGTGAAACTTTAACAGTCATAATTATGGATAATGTTTTTTTGAAAATTCCAGCCAATTCCAAATTTGATGCTGATTTTAAAGATTTCTTTCAAATGCTTTTTTTCTAATTATTTTTTTTATTCTATCCTTTGGCAGAACTATTTTTAAAGAACAAAATTTATATGATGTTTTCAAAATATTTTTGGAAATAAATATTTTTAAATATAATAAAATATTTTTGGAATATATTTGGGAATAAATATTTTTAAATATAATAAAATATTTTTGGAATATAATTGGAAATATTTTGAATTTTGAAAATATTTGAAAATATTTTCTCTTACCGAATTTAAAGTCGGATCGCTGTCATTAGCTTTCTTGTCAAATTGCGTATGATGACCTGTCATCTTTTCCCAGGGGCCATGCATGTCGTACGTCATCACATTGACATAATGAACTGCTCTAAAGAAGATTATTATTAAACAAAGTTATGGAAAAAAAAATAAAACTAAACATACATGTTAACGATATTCTCGCTTTTGCAGAAGAAGTTAGAAATTTGAGAGTATGAGATCCCTTAGATTCTTTGTCATCGAGATTTTACTTCGGTTAAAAATAGCGAGGTCCGTTTAGAAAGAACCCTGATATATATTAAAATCGCAACGTTATTAACTACGTTATGAAAAGTTTGATTTACTGTCAAGGCTGTATAAAATTAGAATCTTTAAGAGAATTATATTGATTTAATGTTGCCTTTGTAAACACTAAGTTACATGATCGAATTTTAATTTTACTAATCATTTAAGTCCAGAAAAATGAGCAAGAGAAGACATTTGTAAGTTTTATGCGCATTTTAAGTTTTATCGTTTCGGGGTTTTTTGGGGGGGATGGAGGGTGGGGGAGAGTTAAAGCATTAGAAAGGAACTGGCAAAGTTTGTACAACATTCAGACTCAATTCTCAACACAGTTGACCAAACATGCGTTACCGCTCTATTTATTGCAGAATTCTTCTTGTCCCGATTTTCTACTATTGAGTTTGCTAAATATTCACCAAATATATCTGTTAACTAAATAACGAACTTTCCCCTGGCCTGAACATACATTGGTTTATTTTGCTCCTATTCAAATCCACCTAAATTAAAATTTTCCTTAAAGTAGAAAGGTATCGCTTAAATTAATTTTTTAATCTATAAAAATCTTTAAAAACATTTCAAGTAATAGAATTCTTTGTTTTTTATTTTAAGTTCTTGTGATGGCAAAGTCACATAAATTTAAAGAAAATTTTATGATTCATCTATTTTTTTTTATGAATTCTAATTTTTTTCTTTCACTTTAATTGATAATGCTCAAAATATTTTATGCTAAATGTTAAATTAGAATAATCATCTTTTCAAATATTGCTTGAACAACATTACATTTCATATTCTAAACAGACATTCTGAAATTAAAGAACTGTAAAGTCTGAATATAAATTTATATATGTATATTTCATCCCTTGTTAAATCCATTGCTTTATTTTAAAGTAGTTAAGATTAAAGGAATTATAATTTGTTAATCAATCTTATAAAATATAGAAAACGACTTAAAAAATCACGCGATTTGACTTGTTGAAAAATATTATCAAAATTTATGTTAAAAAATTATAATAATAATATTTTAAATCTCAAAAGTATGTAAAGGGCATTGAAAGATTTTTTTCAAAATTTTTCAAATGAAACAGTTGCAAATCATTAATAAAAATAATCAGTAAAATTTATCAAATATTGTGGAAATTAGAAATTTTGATTTTCGTAACTGATAAATTTGGAACTGCATGGGAAACTCAATTGCACATTAATATGCTGACTTCATATTATATCATGTTTGTTTTCATTTTATCCATTTTGCAGTATGTTTTTGATTTGATGAAAGGGTAATTAAATTAAATGTATATAGATTTATTGAATTTTCACTTGTATTACATTTTAATAATATTAAAAAATGACTCACTTAGCAATTTCGGTACCATTGTATCCAGCTTTAATTTCTCTTTTAATTGCAGAGACACTAATTGATAGAAGCAAATTTTCATCATCAAATGCTTTTCGTATTTTCTAACAATAAAGAAGCAAAAAAAAAAAAAAAGGAAGTCAGAAATGAACAATGGAGGGTTATTTTTTGTAATAAAATCTTATGAGAATGTTTAAACAATATATCTGAATTGTTTATGAGCTTCTAATCTCGTTTGAGAATTATTTCTCTCTTTTATTAATTTAATTTTTTTAAAAATTAAGTAGATTATTTTTCAACGTTGATACCTCTGATAGCTTGTTTTATAACATTTATTAATCAAAAACAAGCTAGAGGATACAAATTAGAAGACATTTAGAGGCAATTTGCATGTCTTTTGGAAACGCAGAAATTTTGAAGCTTCGAATTTCATCTCGATAGTTCCAAAGAGTGTAATTGAATTTTCAAATGTGTTAAATGGTCTGCATGATTTATATATTCGCTTGAATGCTAGTTCCAATGCAATTTTAATCTCAATTTTAGTTTCTAAAATACAGATATTTCAGAACTTATAAAAGGAATAATTTACGTGTATAGGAAAAATAAATAAAATTGTAACTTTTGTTTTAAGTTTCTGTGAACGAAAATATTATCAAGAATCGTCTAGTAAGGCTTTTTTTTAATCTTCATTCGCTAGCTGAATATAATTTTTTTATATCTTTATTCATGCTATTGTGGATTTTAATATCTATTCATGCTATTGAGAATATTTTTACATCCTTTATTGATATTGTGGATTGTAACGTACATCTTTAAGGTTATATTTAGCATTCTCTCACATTAAGATTTTATAAAATTTTCGGAACTTCATAAAGGTTTCATAGACATCTTTTTTTAATTACAGTAATTGAAAACCTGTGTGGCATAACATCATTTATCAGTTCAGAGATAAACACAATTCAACTTTATTTTCATTTTCAAATTCGATTCCATTCACCATAATGTATAATAATTGCTTTTCCAGTAAAAAATTTATTATCCTATATTATTGCTCTGTAAATAGACTTATTATTCAAAAAAATTCTAAACGTATTACTTAAATAAATAAAAAAATATAAAAAAAGTAATAACATAGCATAACAAATTATTTACCAAACGATTTTTTTCATTAGCAGCTATCATTGCGAAAGAATAGAATTACAAATTTTAAAAAAAGTTGAATTGTTTCTTTCCTTCACCTAATCATTGATGATATGTCATAATAAAACTTTTATTTTATGTATAAGCATATATCGTTAGATTTTTACTAGAATAAATAATGCTTAAATATTATTTTTTGTATCAAAAACCTTATGCATTAGTATTCTAAATTTTTAAAGATAACTTTTATAGAATTGATTAAAACGGTAATTTCAATGATGTTAAAATTAAAAAGAAAAAACTTGGAAAAAATCACACTATAATGTATTATTTAGAACCTTTCGATGCTTACCTCATATTTGTTTTACTTACTTTTAGAAATTTAGCAAAATTAGGTTTATCTTGAGGACTAACACCAAGTGCTCCTTGCCAGCAGTTTGGGTACTCCCAAGCAATATCTAAACCGTCAAATCCGTGGTTTTTTAAGAACTGGACCGCTTTAGTGATGAAATTGTTGACTTTTTTTGTCGAAGCAACCAGATCGGAATATTTTTTTGTGCTGTCCGTCCATCCTCCCAAAGACAGCATCACTTTCAAGTATGGATTAAAATACTTTAAGCCTACAGTTTTCTGTCAGAAAATAAAATTGAACATCAATCCAAAAATATTAACGAATGCTTTAACAATATATATCATATTATTACATATGAATATAATTATTCAATTATAATTGTTTGTGTTAATTTCAACTAAGCCTTTTATGCAAGGTTAGATCACCGTATTAATCTTTCACCTCATTTGCTTATTATAGAAAGGGATCGTCTTATTAGAGTCAAGTCCTGTGGCGTCGCAGTGCAATTAAAAATATCAATGTCAGTCATATAACTTCTAACAGTACATTGTCATTCGTCACTTCACTGTCTTAACTGTCATCACGTAAACTGCCCAAATAATAAACATAATCTTTCTTTTTTGACTTTCAATAATGGAAGATCACGTGATTTAATATTTTATGAAACAAAACAAATGCTTTGATATTCACTGAAACAATGAAAATTACAAGAATTGGCAATATTGGAAAGAAATGGCTTACAGTTCATTTTTATGCAATTGTATATTAGAAAGTTATGGAAAGCACTAAAATGACAATTTTAAACTTAATAAAATTGTAATAAGAATTTGAAAAATTGCTCTGAGATGGGCATTTTAGAACTCTAAAGTATATTTGTATGAAATTTGATAGTTCCGTATCCAATAGTCTGACTTATAAAGCGCACATATAAACACACATTTCTTATTACTGCTATAGAAAACGAAAAAATAAAATGAATGACAGTAATTCCTAAAGAGAAATACGTTTGAAATTTCTGTTACTTAAAATTAATTGATTTAAAATGTTATGGCATTTTAAGAAAACATATTTCCAGAAGATCGTCAGTCCGGTAAAAAAAAAACTACTGGTGGGTCTTTGTGCACAACAGAAGTAAAATTTATGAACAGTGCTAAATCTCAACAATTGTATCATTTCAAAATTACATTAAATAATAATTGATCATTTATAAAATTAAGGTCAAGCTCATGGAATCAAGTCATTTTTGCTATGGAAATAAACATAAGGGGGAAGGATGCTGTTTATCAGTAAATTAATTAATTCAAAGATACGAATTTCTAAAATATTTCGTTGTTTCTTCCTACTTTTAATATTTCTGAAAATGTTCAGAATGTCCTCGATCCTTAAAATGGACAAATAGGAATGACCACAAATAGACAGAATAAAATTTGCCATAGAAACTAGTTCATAAACCCTTCATAAGGGCAGAAAAAAGTACATTAAAAAAAACTGCGACATTAGCGATTATTATTCCGAAATGAAACAAAAGAGGCAAGAATTGTCGATTATATGTTCTAAAGACTTTATCTTATCCTTTTTTTTTATTTACTTACATTAACTCCTCACTATGAAGCAACACAAAAACTACCTTCGGGCGTATTCGAATGCTGTAATTTTATGCAGCTTTGAACGTAAGGGTAATAATACAAGAAAGCTACTAACCATTTCTTCAAAATCTATGTCGATGGAAGTGCGTTTGATTCTAGAAAATTTGATGGACTCTAAACATAGATTTCTTTGTTTGATTCAGGATTATTTTTCACAGTTGCCAGATATATTTTAAATATGATTTATCATCAACGACGGATTGGCCAGGGATTGGATAGACCATTGAAATCTTAAAATTCTAGATTTGACTATCGAGAGATACAGCATGCAATTTATACTATGTACGAATATCTGGTTTCAGTTGTTACGATGATCACTGGTTCTGTGAACTCGAATACAAGACCACCAAAGATTTTCCGAAGAACAAATATATAATTCTTTCTTCGCCAAGAGGTGACTATGTAATGAAGCCTTTTTTGTGGTACAAATCACATTGCGCCACACAGATATATGAGTGTTCTTTTTTCTTTGTTATTCTTTCATATAAAATAACTAGCGGGAGTCCCCAAAATTTCCTCGCATACTCTCTAGTAATCAATTTATCCCATAGAACGCCTTGTATGGAATTGTCGTACAATAGTTACGAAATATTAACCTTTGACACGGACTTAGCATTTTTACTGAATCTATCATGTCAGCCTTGGCGAGTTATTTGGCGATTAATCAATAGCATGCGTTTATAGTATCCAAAAGTCGAATATGTATTTTAGACACTTTTTCTCCAATCGATTGAAACAAAAATTTGACACAAAACTGAACTTGTAGTCACAGAATCCCATGTCAAATTTGATAGATTTAAGTCAAAGAGTTTTTGAATTAACACGTTTGCATGTTTCTAAAAGTACAGACAGACAGACAGTCAACTCTATCTCAACTTATCTATTTTATCTCTTCGTTTTGTAATTATCGTGTTAACTTAAATTCGAACAGCTAGCTGGGCATGCAGATATATAATTTTGACAGAAATCTACAAATTTGATGTAAAGACCATATTACAAGTTTCGTCTGTCTAGTTGAAAGCATTTTTGAATTATTTTTGTCACAGACAACCGGACATTTTCTAAAAATGTGTTTTTCGAATTTAAGGAGGTTTAAAACTTATAGATTCGTCAAAATCTTCAGTTAGAATTATTGACGATGATAATACTTACAATATACTAAGTAGACGAGAAATTAAAAAAAGGGTACACTATTTTCTTTCTCTGTCAATATGAGTGATTTGAGACATAGAATATAGTGCTACAGACACAAAGTTCTATAGCGTATACTGAGGTTATTTGCTTTGTATCATGGCTTTGCTTTATTGGTTCAAGATTTCGTTGTCTCGGAATATAATGTTTTTTTTTTTTTTTAAATAGAGGAATGGGTTGGATTGTAAGTCATAATGCTAAAGAGGTGGACAAAATAAAATTGTTATTGATGCTAAATAGGCACATTAAATTCCAACATTACAATGAAATAAATTCACATCTTCCTGCAGTCGTGTAGCAAACCTAACTGCCATGAAATCCAACATGTCGCACTTATACCTTATTATGTCATCACGCCTGTTCTTTACTCCTGTAAAAAGTGCATTGCACTCCATTATTTTACTTGATAACGACTTTCTTCATTGGTTTATTTTAATTATTGCAAATAAAGAGGTATTTATTTGTTTGTTTTTTCTGAATAAGTTGATATTTCTGTTGGTTATTTTAAATGCTAAGAAAAATTTAAAAATTGCTTTTATAAATTTTAAAAATTCGATATATTTTTTTGCGATTTCCTGAATTTTTTTTACAAGCTGAAAAATTTAAGGAAAATCAAAACAAAAAGAACGTTTGGGTATAAAATAAATTTAAGTATAACTTACATTATAAAAGTTCTGCCCATAGTCTAAGTCAGGGTTACCAGGACTTATTTCGTAAGTCGTGGAATTCAGCTTTGCAAACTCATAATTGACGATAGTGCAAAGGCGAGCTGGAATCATTGTGGGTTGAAATCCAGATTTCAAGTACTTGCCAATATTAAATAAGCAGACGATTCTTCCGCTTTTCAGTGGATCAGTTTGGTAATAAATATAAAATGGAAATTTTGGCCGATCCTTTGGATTGCTGCTGTGAGCAGGATTGTAATTTTTTGGAGCACTGTTGTTAGACGGATAGTCGTTATTTGGAAGAAAATCTGAAGGATGATTAGTAGTATATGGATCAGGATCAGACTGGCCTAGGCGAAAAAGAAAAAAGAATATTTATTATAATTCTTATGAATTTCTAAAAATGCATTTTTACATAAAATAGCAATTTTAATATTGACAGGATTGACACTACTGCCATTGCATAAAATAAAATTATACCTTCTTGGGAATCATTTTTCGGATATTCATCATTAAGAGATTTTCTTTCACCTTGTTGACGATTCTTTGGCGCTCCAAAACTTTTCAAAGAAGTATTTTGATTGCTGTTTCCAGAAAATCCAGGATTATAATTGTCATTTGAATTAAAGTCAGGAGAACGGTTGTTGCTTGGATTGAAGTCAGGAGAGCGATTGCTATTTGGATTGAAGACAGGAGAACGATTATTATTTGGATTAAAATCAGGAGAACGATTGTTATTTGGATTGAAATCAGGAGAACGATTGCTGTTTCGATTGAATTCAGGAGAACGATTGTTATTTGGATTGAAGACTGGAGAACGATTGTGATTTGAATTGAAATCAGGAGAACGATTGCTATTTGGATTGAAATCAGGAGAACGATTGTTATTTGGATAGAATTCAGGAGAGCGATTGCTATATGGATTAAAGACAGTCGAACGATTATTAATTGGATTGAAATCAGGAGAACGATTGTTATTTGGATAGAATTCAGGAGAGCGATTTCTATTTGGATTGAAATCAGGAGAACGATTGTTATTTGGATTAAAGTCAGGAGAACGATTGTCATCTGAATTGAAATCAGGAGAACCATCATTATATGGATTGAAGTTATTAGGAGGATTATTATATGAATTGTGGAAAGTCGGATTGTTGTTATTGGAATTGTAATGTGGGGAATCCTTAACATTTGAGTTTATATCAGTTGGATATCTTTGATCCTGCTGGGGATAATTTCCATGATTACTGCCTAGTTCTGAATTTCTTGTAGATGGATAAGGATTTCTTCCCATTTCTGATGGCGTATTTGGTGTAAGATAAGCAGGACGACTGTTTCCTGCAGTATATGGATTCGGAGCCATTTGACCTACAAAGAAAGAGGTAACTGATAAATAATTTTATCAAAATATTTTAAAATAATTTATATGGAAAGAAAAAAATGTTTATTCTTAAATAACACGTAAATCCATAATAAAATAAAATGAAATTCATAATAAAATTATATTATTGTTATCATCGATTTGCTCATATCAGTAAGTATAACTATATTTATTACAACGGGAAATAATCATTAAAAATACATACCAAGAATTCAATTGTTACATAATCAGAAAAAATTACCCAGATTCCATTCATTGAAATAAGTAAATTCAATCAACTCTGCTGAGTTTTATATCTATCACAAACTATAAGATTTATATTCATTCACTAATTAACGTAATAAACCACAAATATTTTTTATTTAAATATATTCTATTATTAGTCATTTATCTTCTATTACATTATTTATATTAAATATCCACCCAATGTAGGTACGGTATAATATTATGAACATTTTTTCCTACTGAATAGTGATTTACACTCGAGCTTTACATTCTGAGAGCGAAATAGGTAGGCATAGGAGATTAAAAAACATTTTCTATGTATAAAGAAATCAACAAATTTTGTCTTGTGGTCTGAAAAAGTGTTTGATGTAGAATGATACATTTACTTATTTATTTTGGAGACTGAAAAATATCCCAAATTCAAAGATTAGACAAAGTACGGAGAACGAATTTTTTCATCAGGCTTTTTCACAAGTAAATACACACACACACACACACACACACACACACACACACACACACACACACACACACACACACACACACACACACACACACACACACACACACACACACACACACACACACACACACACACAAAATAGGTTGGTTGTATGAAAATATGCATTTTTTTTTGATATTTTACTAATCGCTTTTGGTGAATAACTGATTTGTTGAGGATATTGGTTTAATTTAATTTCAGCTTAATCATTTACATATCATTTTCTGCCCATGATTTCGTCGAATTGCCAGATATTAAATCTGTGTTATTTTAATTGTCTTATGCTCCGTTTATTTCGTACATAAACTATTCGTACCATTCAATGGCTCCATAAAATTACCACTGTGTACATGAATTCTTCGTACCATTCAAAGGTATCATTCCTTTACCATTGTGTGCATGAACTGCAGTCCCATAACATCATAGCGCCGCTCAAAACGTTAATACTCGGTTCGGCTATTTTCTAAATTTCATGGTAACTGTAGCTTTAATTTTTTGATATATCTTATAAACTACGATAATATTAAACTGAATCATTTTTTTTCTTCTTTCAACAATGGAAGAAAATCACGTGGCTACATATTTAATAAAACAATGAAAACAGTCTGAATTTCAGGACAACAATATACGCTACTATGGAAAATATTAAAAAAAAATTTTGAAAATTGACAAAATTTAGTAAAAAACTTTTTTAGACTATTAGTTTGGTATGCTTAAAAAGACAATTTTTTGAATTTTCAATAGTGTAAAATTCATTATGGTGCAATAATATTTTCCGAAGTTTGCCTTCTTATAAGCATAATCAATTTTTAAATTGAATCAGTTTTTAGCTATCTTGTTCGCATACTTCGAAATATGCAGAATGAATCTTTTAATAGATTAGGTCTAAAATCTGATTCTGTCTACATTTCTAATTTTAAACGTGTAACGCTTAATTTCAACCATCTTACGATTTGCAGTTTTGAATTATCGTGTTTACGTGTACAGATGAATAGAAAACCGAGCATATTTCATTCAGCATTAAGCAAAAAAAACCTGCGAATTTAATGAAAAAGCAACATACCAGTTTTGATATTTGTAGCTTTTTTTTTAACCATCATCGTGTTCACAGATTACCTGAGAAACAGCCAGAGAGACGCTAATTCTATCCAGTGGGAGAGGTTTTCCAGAACTTTTCTCCCACACACCCTAACAAAAGTGTTTCTTTGTCTCTGTTCCTCCTTATATAAACTGGAGACCTTGGAGAAGGTTATGAATTCCACGTTCGTTTCAGTATCCCGAGACTGCCATTTTCCGATGATTCTACCTCGCTAAGCGGTGAGACACGGAAGGATAAGAGTATTTTCAGAATTCTTCGTCATTCTTTGACCTTGATTTTCGCCCCATTAGATACTTTTTCATTCAGTTTTTTTTTTTTCATTTGTATGTAAGTATTGTGTCATTTATGACCATAGTATTTTATTTTAACTCCAAGTTGTGCATTAATTGCTGATATGGCTAGATCAAATGACAAAAATGTTTTCAGGTGTGTCACGAAGAATATTTTGTATTTCATCAAATGAGATCAAAATAATCTTCCGTTGTTAATTTCAAAATGTTCTTTTCAAAAATTCAATTCTTTTGTTGAATAAGTCATGCTTTAGTGTTTTGTGCTTCGTGGTACATTAGAAAAAAACGGAAAATGCATTTTTGTCATCTTTTTTTCGATCAACTGAATGCAAAATTTGTCATAGATCTAAAATTTTAATGAAAGGATTTCTTACAAAATTTCTCTCTTCTAAATTGTTGCATTTTTAAGTTATCGCGTTTGCATGCATTTGAATTGCAAGTCTACAGACTTTCTATCCTTTGGCGGGTTTGTTTCAGAAACTGATTCAGATCTACACTTTAGATGATAAAACTGTATACTAAATATTATTTCCCCAGATTTTTAGATCTTTTTATTGAACGCTTTCGTGAGTATTTAAAAAAATTAACAAACTTTTATATGGGTGGATTTCGTTTGAAATTTAATAAAAATTACAAATTTGGAGTCAAAACCATTCCCCAAATTCCACCAAATCGTTTTTCTTGTTCGAAGTCTGACTACTAAAAGATGTCTTTTTAAACCAAATTCCATCAAATCGTTTTTCTTGTTCGAAGTCTGACTACTAAAAGATGTCTTTTTAAACCTAACCGATTAATTAACCGATTTAAACCGATTTCTAATCAAATCGGGTTTTTTTGTTCGAAGATTAACTACAATAATATTTTTTTTTAACCAAATTCCATCAACTCGTTTTTTTATCTCAAAAACTAACTACAAAAATATGTTTTTAAAGCCAAATTCCATTGAAATCGTTTTTCTTGTTAGAAGATCAGCCATAATAAGTGTTTTTAAACCAAATCTCATCAAAGCTAATCTCAAAAGTATGATTTTTGAAAAAAAATATTATTTAATGAAGTTAGAAGTAATATTTGGGAATATCTATTGAAACCTCATGACAGAATTTTTTGACAATTACAAAAATCACTTTGTACACTTCACGTGAAAGTCAGAAAGTACAATTTTTTCCCTCAATAAATAATAGATCATTCGTTATAGCAAATAGCTAAGAGGGAAAGAAAATCATATTTAAGACAAGACCAATGGTAAAGTGAGAAAAATTATCTTCATTTGTTAGTACAGTTATATTAACTTTCCATTCCGAAAACACATCATGCTTATTTTGGGATATATCTTGTAACTTTGAAGCATGGTCTGAATTTCGTGATTTCTTTTTAAATTTAAACACCTCAGTCTGTAAAAGATAAATTAAAAGTGCTAGTGAAAAAATTCGTCACGAATATACGCGACACTGAATGACTTTCAATTCCACTTGAACAGGTTGCTGCAAATATAATTAGAATTCAGTTCATCGATTTAATCGTTTAATCGAATGAGGAATCTCGGAACCAACTTACCGCAACATTTAGCATGCAGTCAAAGATGTATAGTTGTTTGAATATCTTGAATATTAAACATAAGCAAATAGTTCAGCCATCTACTGGACAGACTAGAAAGAATCGACTGGAATGCTTTTTATGATTAAATATATTTTCACGATACCAGAAGAAGTGTATTCTTTGCATAAATCACAAATAGATATTGTATTAATGTGAATATAAGGAAATGATATTTTAACAAAAATTAAAAATAGTTACTTTCTTGTGTATGATGTAAAGAAAGATAAGGAATTATAATCATCAATTAACTCTAACGAAAAAAAAAATTCTGAATTATACCTGATGATCACTCAAACAGCAGTTCACTAAATGGAGGGAATTTAGTAGGCAATTTGTAAATATAAAGATTGCACACCTTTAACACTCTTTTAATATGGATTTATATCAAATTTCAGACTTAATCCGATTACAAAAAGTCCGTCGGTCTTCTCGGGGCCATTATGATTCAATGGTAAATTGTCGTTTAAGGTCTCCAGGTTCGAAACACGAATGCACTCAAGATATTTCATGTGTATAGGCCTAATTCATGTTAAATCTGACGTTGTGAGCTTAATGTCTTCTCGTTGGTGTGATACCGATGTTTGGAGAAAGGAATGTCAGTTCAGAAACTGTCCTCGTCATCTGACTGAGATTTAAAATTACAAAACCAGCCTCAAAATAGCATTAGTGTTGTTTCTAAAAAGGCGAAGTATGAAACCAAAGCCTTCTATTTGTTCTTTCACATTTTATACATGTGAATGGGGTAACTCAAATACCAAGAGCTGGATAAATAAAATTCTGGATGAAATTATAATGCAAACAATGTAAATCTGATTCCACTTTTGGAAAAATTTTGTTAACAAGTTTTCAGTTTGTCGACCTGACTATTCAATCGTATGTGAATGTAGTAGCTCAAGAACAAAACCAACTAGAATGTTAAATTTTTGTGGGTGATTTTTGCATCAAAACCTTAGAGGTTTATTTAATTTTGGACAGAATTAAATTACAAGTAGACTGTCTATTTATCTGTCTATCCTTGTGTCCACAAAAGAAAGGTAAATAATATTAGGTACATGGTCTTGACATAAAAAATTTATATTCCTGAATTTTAGACTCATTAAGTCTACGGGAAAAGATCCAAAAATACGTACTGTACAAAGATAGTTCAAAAATTCAATTACAGTTGAAAGTATTGTTTTTTTGAAATTCTTTTGTCTTTCTATACAACAATATTTTTAAACACTCTGCTCTAACAATGGGTTAATAAGCATAAAAAAATTTCTTTTAAAATTTCAGGATTTAAATCTTTATAAAACTTATTTGTGTTATTTGTGACTTTACATAGGATATTTCCTATACAATCATTTTTAGAATTAACATTCTGCAAAGTAAATTCAACACTTTCTTTAATTTTACTATCAATCTTACAACATCCTGAAGCAGAACTTAATCTTCAACATTATTTGGTGGTACATTCTCTCATGTCTAAACTCAAATAACAATTTTGATAATTGATTATTCTAAAAAGTTCTCTGTTTGTTTCTAAATCATCTGATTTTTTTCCCTTCATAATGATTTTTATTTCTAACTAGCTGGAAAAATTCTTAAACCAGCAAATAAATCTGCTCTTTGTATCACATTCTGCAAAATCATTTATACGATCCAACAGAAAACTATTTGAATAACTATGGCAGCGAAACCGAGTTGCTGAAATGACTAATTCTGTCAATATTTTTAAAATTCTTCAATATTTTAAATCTAGATAAAATTTTAAAACCTGAATTGTGATAAGGAGGAAACATATTTTAGCACCAAGAATATTTTACACTAGATATTTTCTTTAAAATTGCATTTTACTCTTCGCTTTGTAAAGAGAATCAAATTTAAAGATATTTTCCTAAATTCCGCATATTATTTATTCATTACTATCCATCTGTGGCAACAGTTCATTCGCGGGAATATTGGTTGTGTAATTAAATTATCGGCTGTGTACCAAGTCTCTTATGCATAGCTTTATGCTCATAATTCTTTCGAAAATATTTTTAAGCTTCAAATATTAAAATAATCATCAAAGGTATGTTATTTTATGAGCCTTACACTTGTTCTAATGATTGGGTAGATGAACCATCCAAATAGAGTCAAGTCCCTTGACATCGAAGTGTTATTAAAAATTTCATTGACTTGGTAATTTGACTTTCTCGATACAGTAATTTCACTTTCCTATTTCTCATGTAAAATGCACTTTCTTATTTCATTATAATAAAGGGAAACATTTTTTTCTCAGCTTTCAAAAATGGAAGAAAATTAACAGAATAAATATTTGATTAAACAATGAAAATGGATTGAATTGCACTTCAACATTGAAATCTGTTTTAGAAAATTATAATAAAAAAAGGGTTTTAAAAATTGCTAACAATTAAAAGGAATTTGAAAATTTGCATGTTTATTAAAAACAACGTTAAAGTCAGATTTTTCAACAATATCTTTGGCAGTAATAACTGAAAAATGAACGATAATCGCGTACTTTTTAATTAAAATTATTTTAAAATTTAAAATTAATTAAAAAATTACTCTGAATTACTTATTTCCACATTTCAAAGTACATTTTTCTAAATCTGATAGCTCTCTCTCAAATGATCTGTACTGATCTCTCAATGAAGTGCCAATAAATAAGTGCCAGTAATTAGGGGGCTTCCCAGCCTGCTCGCCAATTCTGACGTTCGAATCTGTACATGATGTTCGTCAATTTCAGTTAGCAAGTTTTTAAACTCCACTAGCCATTCGTTCAATGCTGGAAGTTTAATCTTTCCATGATGAGAACATACATTTTCCGATCAGTCTACTTCCGATTCAAAATTCAAACCCCCACAATGAGAACCTTATTGGCTCATATCTTCAATACCTAAATACTAAATCAATTTTCCACATTTTGCCGCCAACTTAGAACTTTCATGATCAGTGTTTTTTTTTTTTATATAATTTGCCTCATTCTCACTCGATCTTTCTTCGTATTTTTTTCTTCATCTGATATCGATGGAAGCCCCATTGCTATTTACTTAGATAATCATACGTCGGCTAACCAAAAGACGAACTTGAACTTGAATGAAAACAGTGTAGGATACAGTGACAAAGGCTATTATACCCTGACCAAGAGATGAAAAATTTCCATTACTTGGAAAAGGCAAACAAACTGGAAAGTTAGTGTTGCCACAAACGGTGTGTCTAAAAGTAGAATTAATAAATAATATTGTTTTAAACTCATTTGCTGTTATTTTGGTGTTAATTAAAGCTTTAATTTCCCTTTTTGTCACCATTTCACCGTCAAATGTGATATAATTACTTACTATGATCTTTTCATTAAATATTTCAAACAATACTAGTAAAATAAACCTCAAATGTCCTAGGTCAGGTGACTCGCTATCTACCACTCGCAAAGCGAATAAAATGCAATGTTTACGTAAAATTTTCTTTTTATGTGATGGATAGAAATTAAATCATGATAAGCGAATCCTGAAAAATGTTAAACATAAACTCTGTTAAAACATAAAAGATTATATAGATATAGATAGAAAGATTTTTAATCCATAAATTGTGTTGTACGTACATTGCAGTATTTTTGTGATTTCCACATAATTTTGCCTTTCATCACCTGTTCTGTTGAACACATAAGATAAAAAGATTCATAACGTAACTTGCACTCATCACTGCTATTTTACGACTTCGTTATCTGTGTCAATATAGATTGTTGAATTTTTGTCGCGGTCATTCCCTAGAACATATTTTTTACTTGCACCTCAGAAAGCTATAAATAGCAATTAGGTTCTATGAAAAACAAAAGGTGGGAAGAAACAGATAATATTTTTTTTCTTTACATCACAGAATATTTTGACAGAATGACGGAAATAAGTAAATGAAACGCGTTAACATTTACGTGAAAAACCGTCACGCGTTTGCGGCGGTAACACATTAAATTTTGCTCAAAGCAAACTCGTGAAAATCGTGACTTAGTTGATTACACTTTCATCACGTGACTCTTCCGGTGAAGAAATATCGGTTGGTTCCCATAATGCAACTGTGTTAATTACATCATTTTATATGTATTTTTTATCACTGATTCAGAGAAAATGGGTTGGTAATCCTCGAGATGACATTCCATTTAAATGACACATTAAGTGAAAAAAGTAGAAAGACATAAGAGTTTTTTTTTTATTTAAATGAACATTGAAAAATCTTTCTAGATTAATTTAATGAGTTACACTTTAAAGGATTATTTACAAACAGATGACTATATCTGAAACTTGAAAAAAAAAATACAAACCAATTACAATAAAAAAAAAATCAATTTTAATTATTTCACACTCTATGAAAAAAAAATAGAAGGACTTTCTATTTGCACTTTTAAACTGTGCAAATAAAAATCTTATGAATAGGAGATTCTCCTACCATTGGCTTTGATTCTTTTAAAGATTCGATTTTTCATCGAATCATATAAAGTTTGAATTTCTGTTTGGAAAAATTTTCCTTATATATCACTGAAAGATCCCCAAAGTCGTCTACATATTCAAACTGCTTGCCTTTCCCTTAAATGCTCGATGCACAATCGTTTCCCGCATGTTCTTGACAAGGTTGAGGTTCGGGATTTCAGCTGACCGAGTAAAATTCGAATATTATTTTCTGCAAACCAATTTTTTTACATCATGAGCTATGTGGATTCATGCTCCTACATATTGAAAAATCCTGTCATTTCTAGCTAGCTCAACGCCTTAGGGAAAGAGACATGAATTCAAAACTTGGATATAATCTGTGTGTTTCGGTTTGCCACTCATGAAAGCTAGGCTTGTTCTTCCTCCGTAACCAATTGCCAAACAAATCATAAAATTCCCTCCTCCCATTTGTCGGATAGAAAAAATCTTTTCTTTGTTACTGAGACAACGCCCATAGTATTGATAGCCATCTGGGACATTTAAATTAAACTTTTCCTCATCATGAAATATAATGAAAGCTCATTCTGAACTCCAAGACGTGTGCCTTTTAGCCCACTGGATTTGGTGTTCAATGCACTTTCAGTCCATCTAGGTTGGTGATACCTTTATGTGAATACGACTTTTTGAAGCTTTTATGTAACTAGATAATTCTTCTTGAAATGTGTGTAATGCCAGCTACGTTTAATGCCTTGAAAGCACGTTTAGGTTGGCACGTTGAAAGCACCATCTAGGTTGGTGATACCTTTATGTGAGTACGACTTTTTGAAGCTTTTATGTAACTAGATAATTCTTCTTAAAATGTGTGTAATGCCAGCTACGTTTAATGCCTTGAAAGCACGTTTAGGTTGGCACGTTGAAAGCACCATCTAGGTTGGTGATACCTTTATGTGAGCACGACTTTTTGAAGCTTTTATGTAACTAGATAATTCTTCTTGAAATGTGTGTAATGCCAGCTACGTTTAATGCCTTGAAAGCACGTTTAGGTTGGCACGTTGAAAGCACCATCTAGGTTGGTGATACCTTTATGTGAGTACGACTTTTTGAAGCTTTTATGTAACTAGATAATTCTTCTTAAAATGTGTGTAATGCCAGCTACGTTTAATGCTTTGAAAGCACGTTTAGGTTGGCACGTTGAAAGCACCATCTAGGTTGGGGGTTCCTTTATGTGAATACGACTTTTTGAAGCTTTTATGTAATTAGACAATTCTTCTTGAAACGTGTATGATACTATCATCGTTTAATGCTTTGAAAACACGTTCATTCTTTTTTTTAGTTCTCGAAAGATTTTTCTTTGATCATTGCATCTGTCTGTCACTCTTCTTTTTGATCTTCTGACTATTTAGATTTCTTATGAAATTCGAAATGTATGTAGCTAATTGCAACCATCTCTCATATTTTTGACATCATTTTTGTAGGCGATATTTTGATTCTTTTTAAAACTCACTTAACGATGCTTTTCTAAACTCTCTAAAAATGTTGAAAACGACTGCTTTTGATAAAATATAATGTTTTTCATTACAAAAATAGTTAAAAAAGAAGGGAATGCCCACTTTCAAGGTTTACAATATCTTCTAAAATAATTGTTTTAACATTATTTAGCATGGATCCTTCTTTTCTCAGGCACCAGAAATCGTTTAAGTATTGGGGGTTTTTTTTTATAACTTTTAGTAATTTATAAAATTTGCTCTTTAAATAATGAAAAAAAAGTAGTTAAATAGATGGAAGAAAAGGAATTTAGATCAATATTATCAAAATACAAAGCATAATTTAAAAAAAAATAGACTTTTCTACTTTTTCACATACTATAGAGCATTTCCAATTGAATAAGTTAATTAACACTAATGGGAAATGAAATTTCTAGAAAATAGGTAACAAAAGTTCCAAAGATGTATTCAATGAAAGTAAATCTATAATTTCATTTAAAGGTTAATTAATTTATTATTCACTAATCGATTTTACCGACTAGCTAGTTCACAGGAATTGTTGTGTACAACACATTTCTATAAAACCTCTTATTTGTATTAATCTCTCATTACTATTAAATTTCAAAATTTATGATGTTTGCAATTTATATTATTTTAGAAGCAATACATCCGTTTTAGACATTACTGTTTTTGTTTCTGGAATATGTTTCGTTTAACGACTTATAGATACATTACTTATAAACCATTGCCTATTTATCATTTCTTATTTTTTTAAATAACAAGAAAGGATTAACTAAAACAATAAATTGCTTGATGGTTTATAACAAGCATATAAAGTATATAAGTATCATGGGTGAAATCACTCAGTTTCAGAGTTTTTTGGGAAATATAGAATATGTTTTATAACTTTTGCAATATTCTAAAAAAAAAAAAATATTTTTCATTCGATAAACTAGTCGGGAAAATATCCCAGAATTCTCTTCACATACTCTCTAATAAATGTACTTGTGCAATTATTAACCGCATGGCATTAGTAAACAATAGCTTCACAAAATCTTAACAGCATGCGATCGCTGGCAATGGATTGCTGGGATGCGCTTAAAACAGAAATAATAGAAAACCGAATATGAAACATTGGGAAACTTTTCTTCAACCAACTGAAACCAAAATTTAATACAGAATTACAACTGTAGTCGCAAATTCACACACTAAATTTCATATATTTAAATCACTGCATTTTTGAGTTATTACATTTAGATGATTGTGAAAGTAGAGATGATAGACGATCATCCTCTGGATTCCATTTCATATATATATATATATATATATATATATATATATATATATATATATATATATATATATATATATAGAGAGAGAGAGAGAGAGAGAGAGAGAGAATTTCATCAGAATAACGCTAAGTATTGTTGAAAAAATATTGACAAATATTTTCAAAAATGTATCAAAATTAAAGAAAAAAATCGAATGGCAAATAAATTAATATATTAGAAAAAATAATTTTTTTGAATTATTAAATGGTTGCAATGATTATTATTATTATATAATAATTTCAGAAATTTTCTAAGTCAAACTCTAACATTTCACTTAATTTTTAATTTATAACAATTTTAATTACATTTTTTTTTAAAGTTCCTAGTTGCACCTTTCTATGCTTCAAATTATGTTTGCTTCAAATTACTGTTCTAGATTCAATAATCTTCTCTGTACAACGTCAGACCATAACATTCTTTTTTGTTATTAATAGAGAATTTAGAGAATTAATAGAGACATTTATTTATTTTCATTTGTTTAGTGTTTATTAAGATGGAATTTTGTAATCGATTTTTTTTACTCTCTTCTGGATGTGCTACATTTTGAAATTTTGTACACTAATATGTTCTCAATGATACCACACTATTATAATATTATTAGAACTTAGTTATCTATAGATTGAGTAATTAAATTACATTTTAATTCTGTTCGAAGGGAGCCACTTTTTGGAATTAAAAAGAATGCATTTCAGGATTCCATAATATTTATAGTAAATATTCGAAACATATAAGCAAAAAGTATAATTTTAACAAAACATTTTACTTTTTAGCATAGACTATTAAAAATTCGTTTTTAAAAATTTATTCTTATTCAGCTTATTTTCTCTCACAGTTCACACCAAGAAAAAAATAGTTGAAAAATGTTAGAAATCTAAGATATCGAAAAATCCTTAACAATCAAATCAAATAAATTTGATTCATTTTTTTAATTACAAGAATTTTTATATAAATATTAAAGCCATATAAATTTGGATGCAGTTTAATAAGATTATTTAAAATTATATCTGAAAAACCTGAAACACTCAGAATTATTTTAGAAACGTCGTAATTTCAATATACTTTCAATATTGTTTCAAAATTATTTTTCCAAATTTTTCATAAAAAAAATTCGGATCTACGAATCGAAAACCATTCTAAGAAAAGCTGGAATTTTTTTTGGAGAGTTATAATCTTAATAACAATTGGAATATTTTGGAGAGTTCACAAATGCTGTTAAATTTTCATAACCGTTCAATACAGAATTGATTTATTCGGAATATCTAGAAACATTTTGTTGTCTCCATTTTTATTTTTTACTTTTATGTTATTTATTAAAGAACAATTTTTATTCCCAAAATTCTTACTGAAGTAAAAATATTGAATGCTTGAATATAATATCAAAAGTCAAACAGATACAGAATTCCGAAAATTCACATTTATTAATATCAAAAAAAAAAAAAAATGAAGAAATGGCAAAAATTCTTTTTTTCCCCTTTTTCTAAAATTCTAAATTTTTCCGCTTTTCTCATTATTATTTATAAATCAACCCTAAAGTCAAAATGGATCAAAATATATCCTACTTTAAGTTTATTCTAACCTTTGCAGCCTGAGTAAAAACTTTCAGGCCAGTAAAAATTTTTGAGAAAATGTAAAATGAAATAAAAGGGATTCAAATAATATTAATTATTAAAGTTCATTGATAAGAAATAAATGCCATAAACATAATTTGTAAATACATAATTATGAGAAACATGTGGTTATTTAAAAAGTTAGTATTTCTGCCTGAGTAAAAACTTTAAGGTCACCAGTCATTTTTTAAAAATAAATATAATATAATCGTGTAATTACCATTTCAACTACTAGCTTGTGACAACGCTGCAATTTTCATATTTGTCATACGTTTCTTCGAAGTATTGGTGATCTTTGTGAAGATGGCGAAGGGTAAGAAGTTAACTGATCGTGGCAGAGGACATATCGAAGCTTTGTCTTCAACAGGAATGAGTAGTCGTGTTGAAGCGATAAAGATAGGAAGATCAAAGACTGTAGTCAACAATTTTTTTAAAATTGAAAGACAATTATGGTAAAAAGAATACTAGGGGAAGACCTAAAGCTTTGTCCACGAGTGATGAAAGAAGAGTTAGCCAACTTGCATCTACTGGAAAGTACTCAACCAGAAAACTGATTCCGACGACAGGTTTAAAAGTTTGTCAAAAAACGATTTATAACACAATTAGAAGGTCTGGAAGGTTCACTTATACAGCAAAATTGACTAAGCCTCAGTTACTGCAGAGACACAAAATAGAGCGTTTGAACTTTGGCCAGAAAGTCATGACCTGGGACAACCAATGGATAGAAATTATTTTTTCTGACGAAAAAAAAAATGGAATTTGGATGGACCAGATGGCTAGAATTTCTACTGGCATGATATAAGAAATGAAAAAGAAATATTCTCCAAGCACCAATTAGGTGGAGGGTCTGTCATGACTTGGGGCTGCTTTGCTTACAATGGTGTGGGCTCAATTGCATTTGTTTCAGGTAGAATGAATTCACAAGGATACCAAAATGTCCTAACAAATCATTTTTTGCCAAATGCTGAATGTCTTGCTGGAGAAAATTGGAAATATCAGCAAGACAATGCATCGATCCATTCGAGTAACAGCACAAAAAATTGGTTCCAAGTCAACAATGTTGAAACTGTGAAATGGCCAGGTAGATCACCTGACCGCAACCCAATCGTGAACCTTTGAGGTGACTTAGCAAGAAGAGTTTATGCAAATGGGAGACATTTTACATCAACAACAGAGCTGAAATCTACTATCGAAGATGAATGGTATAAAACCGACCCCATCCTTTGTCAAAAACTCGTTTCATCCGTGAGAACAAGAATATTTGAAGTAGTTCGAAGAAATGGCTCCTACACAACCTTCTAAGAATTTGTAATTTTTTTCTTATATGTTATTTTCTATGTTGGTCTTAAAGTTTTTACTCAGGCTCAAATATTCATCTGTGTGTTCTGTAATATTTTCTAATAATAAAAAATTTAAAAATTAATTTTTCTACTTTTTTTACTTTTATTTAAGCTCAATAATTATCAATCAAATGGTATTTTAATTCCTCAGTTTATATGTTTCCATTTTCTCAAAATTTTTTACTGGCCTTAATGTTTTTACTCAGGCTGTATTTTCAGGACAAGATCAATTATAAAATGTATTTTAAGATTTTTTTTTTACAATTCTGACATCAAAAGTTTAAGTCTCGTTACTGCATGCAACATTTCTGAAAACTGTAAAAACTAATATGCATAGAATTCAAAAGGAACAACAAAACACATTATACCATATACATACATACGTACATTATATATATATATATATATATATAACCAATCTAAAGTAAGAAAAAGTTTGAAAACGAAACTAAAATGAAAACGAAACAAAACAGTTTCGAAATCGCAACTAAAATTTATTACCTATTTAAACTAAAACCAAAACGGAACTTCATAGTATTTAGAGAGCGCAATTGCAGCTACTTCTAAAACACAGATGAATTGATACAAAAGTATTAGAATCAAGTTAATAGGAAAAAAAAAAAACCAAATAAAAATTAAACCAAAAAAATTATTAAAAAATATTAAAAAAGAATCCGGCCTGAAGACTTTTTCAAGGGTCACCCTCAGGCAGGGATTCAAATAAAGGGATTTTTTCTGTGAGGACATACAGACATTAAGTCTAATAATGATTCCTCGTGACCCGAAAATCCCCCGAAATTATGCTCAAGAGATATACCATTTTAACAGAAAGGAAATACAAAATAACAAATTAGAAAAAAACCACAAAGTAAAAATACAATAAAAACAATAACAATAAAAACAAAAACAGCATTAAAATTAAAATTAAAATTAAAAACGAAAAGGCCAAGACATACCATCCAACAGTGAACGAAACTTTAAACAATCGATTGTGATTTCCTGTTTTTGAAAGTTAACGGTAAATTATGTAAACAGAGGTAGGCACCCAGCGCCATCTATTGAGTGATCCAATATGCAAGTAAATTTCTATTTTTATTTAAGCCAAAAGATTAATCCCAAACCATACCTTGTTTAATTAAAAAATTGACATTACAGTAATTTCTAGGAAAATCATTTTTAATTAAATTTTTAAGGAGGATATTTGATGCTTCAATATAAGAATTTTTATTATTGCAAACCCTTTTGATCCTGTTAACTTGTGAGAAAATAAGATTTTTGAAAATTTTAGAGTTTAGATTGGAATGGTAGTTACATAGTTTTGTTATTTTAAAGTTGAAATCATCCCTTTTATCGTATATACCAACTATTGTTTTATCATTAGCAATTTCGATTTTTAAATCTAGAAAGGTAGCCTCAAGTTGATTTATATTTGTATCTTTTAGAATTAAATCTTTTGGATAGCAATTAGTAATAATATTAGTATTGTCGAAGTTAATCAAAAGTAGGTCATCAATATATCTCCACCCGTTTATTAAATTATATTTAATTATTTTTTTCTCATAGTAATGCAGGAAAATATTAGCTAAAGCACTTGAGAAAGCTGTCCCCATTGGAATGCCCTTGACTTGTTTATAAAAATTAATACCATTAAAAACGTAATTTTCAGTAATATTAAAATTACATAACTCAAGCCAGTTATTTTTAGGAATGATATTTTCATTTAAATATTCGTCATATATAAAAGTGCAGACCTTTATTAATTTTTCATGAGGTAGATTAGTGTATAAATTTTCGAAATCAAAAGTATTAAGTTTATTAATGTTGTTATCTTTAAGAAAATCCAATACTTCTTTGTTACTAGAAATAATAAAGTTGTCTTCATTCTTTATTTTGTCCAGGATAATTTTTAAGTATTTAAAGAAATGTTTACCCGTATAGTAATTATAACTACCAGTGCTACAGGTTACGAATCTGAATTTTAATGGATTTTTATGAAATTTAACTGTTGGGAATAAATAAGGATAGTTAAGAGAGCAAGTCTTAGTTTTGGTTTTTTTTGCGAAAGCTAGCATTCTTTTATCTAATTCCTTTTTCCCGGTGTTCTTTAACATATAAGTTGCATTAGAGTTATATTCATTAATTAAAAGTTCTTTATAATAATATTTACAAATTAAACAGAAATTATTTGCTGATTTATCTATTACTGTAATAACAAATTTTTCTTTTAAATTTTTTATTTCATTTTTTAATGTTTTACTAAAATAAATCCCACGTTCTTTAGATCTGTCAAAATCAGTATTCAATTTTATTTTAATTTCCTTTAAAATTCTCACTTTCCATTCCCCGAAACCTTCCGCAGGCCAGTGGTATTTTCTAGATAATTTGGCAATAAAAACATCCAAATCATTACCAATAGAAATCAAAATTTTGTTATGGTTTATTTTTTCTCTTAATCTAAATTTTGTTCCTCTTCCCATCAAATCTCTTAAAGAGTTGGATTCAATAATTTTTAAATTACCTGTAATAATATGACCTTTATCAATATCTATAAAATCTTTATATTTTTCCTTGTTACAGTAACAATCTGTTTTATTTATTTTATCTAAATTTTTGCTATAGTAATTATAATTACAAATTTTTTTCTTTAAAGTTGAAGTGTAACTAAACGCTATTGATACATTAGTTTTATCTGCAAGAGGAAAAAATATATTATTATTATGTATAATTTTGGGTAATTTAAGATATTCGAAGTAAATATCCAAGAATTTAATCACACAGTATTCTTTGTAAACATTATTTTTATTATTAAAAAGTAAATCGTTTTTTCCAATGTTAAGTTTACATTTAATAAGATCTAGAATAATACATTTAGTGTACGAATTTTTAAACTCTAATTCCCCGAATTTATTATTTAAAAACCATTTCATTTTATTATTTCTAAGACCAAAAATGTATTTCCTAATTCTGTGAATGTTTTCACTATTGTGTTCCAGATTACAGTAATTTTGAAATTCCTCAAATATAATTTGAAAATTGCCACCTTTCCCTTTACCTCTTTTAAATCTTTTAGAAAAGTTATCTTTATTTAGAAAATTTTTAAAAATGTTAAATTTGTTATAAATGCAATTATTGTTTAAATCTGCATAACCTTCCCCATTTAATTTACTATTGAGACCATAAGGAAATAAAGTTTTTAGGTTGCAAATATAAATGTTTTCCAGATCTAATCTTTTGTTTAATTCGTTAATATTGTCTTCTAGAATGTAGATATTAATATTGTTAAAGTTATGGTTTTGAAATGACGAATATTTAAATGAAAATATCATTCCTAAAAATAACTGGCTTGAGTTATGTAATTTTAATATTACTGAAAATTACGTTTTTAATGGTATTAATTTTTATAAACAAGTCAAGGGCATTCCAATGGGGACAGCTTTCTCAAGTGCTTTAGCTAATATTTTCCTGCATTACTATGAGAAAAAAATAATTAAATATAATTTAATAAACGGGTGGAGATATATTGATGACCTACTTTTGATTAACTTCGACAATACTAATATTATTACTAATTGCTATCCAAAAGATTTAATTCTAAAAGATACAAATATAAATCAACTTGAGGCTACCTTTCTAGATTTAAAAATCGAAATTGCTAATGATAAAACAATAGTTGGTATATACGATAAAAGGGATGATTTCAACTTTAAAATAACAAAACTATGTAACTACCATTCCAATCTAAACTCTAAAATTTTCAAAAATCTTATTTTCTCACAAGTTAACAGGATCAAAAGGGTTTGCAATAATAAAAATTCTTATATTGAAGCATCAAATATCCTCCTTAAAAATTTAATTAAAAATGATTTTCCTAGAAATTACTGTAATGTCAATTTTTTAATTAAACAAGGTATGGTTTGGGATTAATCTTTTGGCTTAAATAAAAATAGAAATTTACTTGCATATTGGATCGCTCAATAGATGGCGCTGGGTGCCTACCTCTGTTTACATAATTTACCGTTAACTTTCAAAAACAGGAAATCACAATCGATTGTTTAAAGTTTCGTTCACTGTTGGATGGTATGTCTTGGCCTTTTCGTTTTTAATTTTAATTTTAATTTTAATGCTGTTTTTGTTTTTATTGTTATTGTTTTTATTGTATTTTTACTTTGTGGTTTTTTTCTAATTTGTTATTTTGTATTTCCTTTCTGTTAAAATGGTATATCTCTTGAGCATAATTTCGGGGGATTTTCGGGTCACGAGGAATCATTATTAGACTTAATGTCTGTATGTCCTCACAGAAAAAATCCCTTTATTTGAATCCCTGCCTGAGGGTGACCCTTGAAAAAGTCTTCAGGCCGGATTCTTTTTTAATATTTTTTAATAATTTTTTTGGTTTAATTTTTATTTGGTTTTTTTTTCCTATTAACTTGATTCTAATACTTTTGTATCAATTCATCTGTGTTTTAGAAGTAGCTGCAATTGCGCTCTCTAAATACTATGAAGTTCCGTTTTGGTTTTAGTTTAAATAGGTAATAAATTTTAGTTGCGATTTCGAAACTGTTTTGTTTCGTTTTCATTTTAGTTTCGTTTTCAAACTTTTTCTTACTTTAGATTGGTTACTCGTTCTTGCATTTGGTTGGAATTTAGCTGCAGGTGCGCTGTTCCACGAACTGCAAAATTTTTAAATAAAATATTTTTAATAGTTTTTTTTTTGGTGGTGGTGGGGGGTTCAATAGGTTTTTTGGTGTATTGCCTAAAAAATTTAAGAATTTTCAGATCATTTTTCCTGATTTTACTTTTTCGAGAATTCCTTGTTTTTTGGCGTTTAGGAGATATATTTTCATTTTAATAAATAAATTAAACTATGCAAAAAGTTAATAACGAATTTATCATAGCGCATGGCCCGTCGCGCGCTCTACCAAGGGGCACTGTGGATAGCTTTGTGTCAGGAGCATTCACGGAGAAAAAATTACTGACACAATTGTTTTGTTTAAAAAATCTTAAAAATACAAAAAAATATAAAATTTGTGGAAACGGAAAGTGTAGGACATGTCCTTTGGCAGATAAGGAACAGATCAAAAATGAAAACTCAAAATTACAAACATTCTGTAAAAACAAAAATTTGATTTATCTCCTTAATTGTTCAGAATGTAATTTAAAATATATTGGCCAAACTAGCACCGAGCTTAATTTAAGAATTAACAATCACAGATCCGATATAAAAAACTTCATAAAAAATAGGACCACTGACTTCGAACTGGAGCATTTTCAAAACCATAACTTTAACAATATTAATATCTACATTCTAGAAGACAATATTAACGAATTAAACAAAAGATTAGATCTGGAAAACATTTATATTTGCAACCTAAAAACTTTATTTCCTTATGGTCTCAATAGTAAATTAAATGGGGAAGGTTATGCAGATTTAAACAATAATTGCATTTATAACAAATTTAACATTTTTAAAAATTTTCTAAATAAAGATAACTTTTCTAAAAGATTTAAAAGAGGTAAAGGGAAAGGTGGCAATTTTCAAATTATATTTGAGGAATTTCAAAATTACTGTAATCTGGAACACAATAGTGAAAACATTCACAGAATTAGGAAATACATTTTTGGTCTTAGAAATAATAAAATGAAATGGTTTTTAAATAATAAATTCGGGGAATTAGAGTTTAAAAATTCGTACACTAAATGTATTATTCTAGATCTTATTAAATGTAAACTTAACATTGGAAAAAACGATTTACTTTTTAATAATAAAAATAATGTTTACAAAGAATACTGTGTGATTAAATTCTTGGATATTTACTTCGAATATCTTAAATTACCCAAAATTATACATAATAATAATATATTTTTTCCTCTTGCAGATAAAACTAATGTATCAATAGCGTTTAGTTACACTTCAACTTTAAAGAAAAAAATTTGTAATTATAATTACTATAGCAAAAATTTAGATAAAATAAATAAAACAGATTGTTACTGTAACAAGGAAAAATATAAAGATTTTATAGATATTGATAAAGGTCATATTATTACAGGTAATTTAAAAATTATTGAATCCAACTCTTTAAGAGATTTGATGGGAAGAGGAACAAAATTTAGATTAAGAGAAAAAATAAACCATAACAAAATTTTGATTTCTATTGGTAATGATTTGGATGTTTTTATTGCCAAATTATCTAGAAAATACCACTGGCCTGCGGAAGGTTTCGGGGAATGGAAAGTGAGAATTTTAAAGGAAATTAAAATAAAATTGAATACTGATTTTGACAGATCTAAAGAACGTGGGATTTATTTTAGTAAAACATTAAAAAATGAAATAAAAAATTTAAAAGAAAAATTTGTTATTACAGTAATAGATAAATCAGCAAATAATTTCTGTTTAATTTGTAAATATTATTATAAAGAACTTTTAATTAATGAATATAACTCTAATGCAACTTATATGTTAAAGAACACCGGGAAAAAGGAATTAGATAAAAGAATGCTAGCTTTCGCAAAAAAAACCAAAACTAAGACTTGCTCTCTTAACTATCCTTATTTATTCCCAACAGTTAAATTTCATAAAAATCCATTAAAATTCAGATTCGTAACCTGTAGCACTGGTAGTTATAATTACTATACGGGTAAACATTTCTTTAAATACTTAAAAATTATCCTGGACAAAATAAAGAATGAAGACAACTTTATTATTTCTAGTAACAAAGAAGTATTGGATTTTCTTAAAGATAACAACATTAATAAACTTAATACTTTTGATTTCGAAAATTTATACACTAATCTACCTCATGAAAAATTAATAAAGGTCTGCACTTTTATATATGACGAATATTTAAATGAAAATATCATTCCTAAAAATAACTGGCTTGAGTTATGTAATTTTAATATTACTGAAAATTACGTTTTTAATGGTATTAATTTTTATAAACAAGTCAAGGGCATTCCAATGGGGACAGCTTTCTCAAGTGCTTTAGCTAATATTTTCCTGCATTACTATGAGAAAAAAATAATTAAATATAATTTAATAAACGGGTGGAGATATATTGATGACCTACTTTTGATTAACTTCGACAATACTAATATTATTACTAATTGCTATCCAAAAGATTTAATTCTAAAAGATACAAATATAAATCAACTTGAGGCTACCTTTCTAGATTTAAAAATCGAAATTGCTAATGATAAAACAATAGTTGGTATATACGATAAAAGGGATGATTTCAACTTTAAAATAACAAAACTATGTAACTACCATTCCAATCTAAACTCTAAAATTTTCAAAAATCTTATTTTCTCACAAGTTAACAGGATCAAAAGGGTTTGCAATAATAAAAATTCTTATATTGAAGCATCAAATATCCTCCTTAAAAATTTAATTAAAAATGATTTTCCTAGAAATTACTGTAATGTCAATTTTTTAATTAAACAAGGTATGGTTTGGGATTAATCTTTTGGCTTAAATAAAAATAGAAATTTACTTGCATATTGGATCACTCAATAGATGGCGCTGGGTGCCTACCTCTGTTTACATAATTTACCGTTAACTTTCAAAAACAGGAAATCACAATCGATTGTTTAAAGTTTCGTTCACTGTTGGATGGTATGTCTTGGCCTTTTCGTTTTTAATTTTAATTTTAATTTTAATGCTGTTTTTGTTTTTATTGTTATTGTTTTTATTGTATTTTTACTTTGTGGTTTTTTTCTAATTTGTTATTTTGTATTTCCTTTCTGTTAAAATGGTATATCTCTTGAGCATAATTTCGGGGGATTTTCGGGTCACGAGGAATCATTATTAGACTTAATGTCTGTATGTCCTCACAGAAAAAATCCCTTTATTTGAATCCCTGCCTGAGGGTGACCCTTGAAAAAGTCTTCAGGCCGGATTCTTTTTTAATATTTTTTAATAATTTTTTTGGTTTAATTTTTATTTGGTTTTTTTTTCCTATTAACTTGATTCTAATACTTTTGTATCAATTCATCTGTGTTTTAGAAGTAGCTGCAATTGCGCTCTCTAAATACTATGAAGTTCCGTTTTGGTTTTAGTTTAAATAGGTAATAAATTTTAGTTGCGATTTCGAAACTGTTTTGTTTCGTTTTCATTTTAGTTTCGTTTTCAAACTTTTTCTTACTTTAGATTGGTTACTCGTTCTTGCATTTGGTTGGAATTTAGCTGCAGGTGCGCTGTTCCACGAACTGCAAAATTTTTAAATAAAATATTTTTAATAGTTTTTTTTTTGGTGGTGGTGGGGGGTTCAATAGGTTTTTTGGTGTATTGCCTAAAAAATTTAAGAATTTTCAGATCATTTTTCCTGATTTTACTTTTTCGAGAATTCCTTGTTTTTTGGCGTTTAGGAGATATATTTTCATTTTAATAAATAAATTAAACTATGCAAAAAGTTAATAACGAATTTATCATAGCGCATGGCCCGTCGCGCGCTCTACCAAGGGGCACTGTGGATAGCTTTGTGTCAGGAGCATTCACGGAGAAAAAATTACTGACACAATTGTTTTGTTTAAAAAATCTTAAAAATACAAAAAAATATAAAATTTGTGGAAACGGAAAGTGTAGGACATGTCCTTTGGCAGATAAGGAACAGATCAAAAATGAAAACTCAAAATTACAAACATTCTGTAAAAACAAAAATTTGATTTATCTCCTTAATTGTTCAGAATGTAATTTAAAATATATTGGCCAAACTAGCACCGAGCTTAATTTAAGAATTAACAATCACAGATCCGATATAAAAAACTTCATAAAAAATAGGACCACTGACTTCGAACTGGAGCATTTTCAAAACCATAACTTTAACAATATTAATATCTACATTCTAGAAGACAATATTAACGAATTAAACAAAAGATTAGATCTGGAAAACATTTATATTTGCAACCTAAAAACTTTATTTCCTTATGGTCTCAATAGTAAATTAAATGGGGAAGGTTATGCAGATTTAAACAATAATTGCATTTATAACAAATTTAACATTTTTAAAAATTTTCTAAATAAAGATAACTTTTCTAAAAGATTTAAAAGAGGTAAAGGGAAAGGTGGCAATTTTCAAATTATATTTGAGGAATTTCAAAATTACTGTAATCTGGAACACAATAGTGAAAACATTCACAGAATTAGGAAATACATTTTTGGTCTTAGAAATAATAAAATGAAATGGTTTTTAAATAATAAATTCGGGGAATTAGAGTTTAAAAATTCGTACACTAAATGTATTATTCTAGATCTTATTAAATGTAAACTTAACATTGGAAAAAACGATTTACTTTTTAATAATAAAAATAATGTTTACAAAGAATACTGTGTGATTAAATTCTTGGATATTTACTTCGAATATCTTAAATTACCCAAAATTATACATAATAATAATATATTTTTTCCTCTTGCAGATAAAACTAATGTATCAATAGCGTTTAGTTACACTTCAACTTTAAAGAAAAAAATTTGTAATTATAATTACTATAGCAAAAATTTAGATAAAATAAATAAAACAGATTGTTACTGTAACAAGGAAAAATATAAAGATTTTATAGATATTGATAAAGGTCATATTATTACAGGTAATTTAAAAATTATTGAATCCAACTCTTTAAGAGATTTGATGGGAAGAGGAACAAAATTTAGATTAAGAGAAAAAATAAACCATAACAAAATTTTGATTTCTATTGGTAATGATTTGGATGTTTTTATTGCCAAATTATCTAGAAAATACCACTGGCCTGCGGAAGGTTTCGGGGAATGGAAAGTGAGAATTTTAAAGGAAATTAAAATAAAATTGAATACTGATTTTGACAGATCTAAAGAACGTGGGATTTATTTTAGTAAAACATTAAAAAATGAAATAAAAAATTTAAAAGAAAAATTTGTTATTACAGTAATAGATAAATCAGCAAATAATTTCTGTTTAATTTGTAAATATTATTATAAAGAACTTTTAATTAATGAATATAACTCTAATGCAACTTATATGTTAAAGAACACCGGGAAAAAGGAATTAGATAAAAGAATGCTAGCTTTCGCAAAAAAAACCAAAACTAAGACTTGCTCTCTTAACTATCCTTATTTATTCCCAACAGTTAAATTTCATAAAAATCCATTAAAATTCAGATTCGTAACCTGTAGCACTGGTAGTTATAATTACTATACGGGTAAACATTTCTTTAAATACTTAAAAATTATCCTGGACAAAATAAAGAATGAAGACAACTTTATTATTTCTAGTAACAAAGAAGTATTGGATTTTCTTAAAGATAACAACATTAATAAACTTAATACTTTTGATTTCGAAAATTTATACACTAATCTACCTCATGAAAAATTAATAAAGGTCTGCACTTTTATATATGACGAATATTTAAATGAAAATATCATTCCTAAAAATAACTGGCTTGAGTTATGTAATTTTAATATTACTGAAAATTACGTTTTTAATGGTATTAATTTTTATAAACAAGTCAAGGGCATTCCAATGGGGACAGCTTTCTCAAGTGCTTTAGCTAATATTTTCCTGCATTACTATGAGAAAAAAATAATTAAATATAATTTAATAAACGGGTGGAGATATATTGATGACCTACTTTTGATTAACTTCGACAATACTAATATTATTACTAATTGCTATCCAAAAGATTTAATTCTAAAAGATACAAATATAAATCAACTTGAGGCTACCTTTCTAGATTTAAAAATCGAAATTGCTAATGATAAAACAATAGTTGGTATATACGATAAAAGGGATGATTTCAACTTTAAAATAACAAAACTATGTAACTACCATTCCAATCTAAACTCTAAAATTTTCAAAAATCTTATTTTCTCACAAGTTAACAGGATCAAAAGGGTTTGCAATAATAAAAATTCTTATATTGAAGCATCAAATATCCTCCTTAAAAATTTAATTAAAAATGATTTTCCTAGAAATTACTGTAATGTCAATTTTTTAATTAAACAAGGTATGGTTTGGGATTAATCTTTTGGCTTAAATAAAAATAGAAATTTACTTGCATATTGGATCACTCAATAGATGGCGCTGGGTGCCTACCTCTGTTTACATAATTTACCGTTAACTTTCAAAAACAGGAAATCACAATCGATTGTTTAAAGTTTCGTTCACTGTTGGATGGTATGTCTTGGCCTTTTCGTTTTTAATTTTAATTTTAATTTTAATGCTGTTTTTGTTTTTATTGTTATTGTTTTTATTGTATTTTTACTTTGTGGTTTTTTTCTAATTTGTTATTTTGTATTTCCTTTCTGTTAAAATGGTATATCTCTTGAGCATAATTTCGGGGGATTTTCGGGTCACGAGGAATCATTATTAGACTTAATGTCTGTATGTCCTCACAGAAAAAATCCCTTTATTTGAATCCCTGCCTGAGGGTGACCCTTGAAAAAGTCTTCAGGCCGGATTCTTTTTTAATATTTTTTAATAATTTTTTTGGTTTAATTTTTATTTGGTTTTTTTTTTTTCCTATTAACTTGATTCTAATACTTTTGTATCAATTCATCTGTGTTTTAGAAGTAGCTGCAATTGCGCTCTCTAAATACTATGAAGTTCCGTTTTGGTTTTAGTTTAAATAGGTAATAAATTTTAGTTGCGATTTCGAAACTGTTTTGTTTCGTTTTCATTTTAGTTTCGTTTTCAAACTTTTTCTTACTTTAGATTGGTTACTTATATATATATATATATATATATATATATATATATATATATATATATATATATATATATATATATATATATATATATATATATATATATATATATATATATATATATATATATATATATATATCAAATAAAGCATGGAAAAGAATCGAAAGGCAAACAAATTGTCCAATTAAGGAAAAAAATAAAGACATAAATCATTAATTATTTTAAAATGAAACCAAAAAATGGATTTTCCCTTTTAACATTCAAGGTCATAATTTAAGAAATCCAGGTGTGAATGTTTACTTTTTTTTAATAATAATATATATTATATTCTAATCATTTTGCAATTGATATTCTTTCGATTCTCTTATCGTTCTGTATTTGATATAAATAAAACAATAGGATAAAAAATAGAGTAAATTCAGATCGAGAATTTCACCAAATATGTTGAATCTACACGTATTGAAGTCTTTGTAACAATAAAGTACAAACATAAACAAACGAAAAAATATAGAATAATTCGCCTCTTTCCTTTCTATATCTTTTAAGCATTGTTAAATCAAATTATTTTTAAGCAAAAATTTATTACAGATAATTCATATTATAGAATGTTTTGTACAGTAACTATGCTCAAGGAATCAGTACTTTTTAAAAGCAAGAAACAAAGTTATTTTAGGTATTCTTAACACTGATACTTTATTGTAAAATTATTTATTTTACGGCATAATACTTTTAGAAAAATGTGGATCTTACAGGAAGTACAATACATACAAATCATTCCGTAGAACATACTTTGGATTTCAACAATAATATTTTATACTGTATAAATATTTTAAGAACATCTGAAAATTTAAATTATAAGTTGTATTAATTCTGGAAATGTCCAAAAGAAATATTTTTGAAAAACTTTATAATAAAGGCCAACCATTATGAATTCTTACCTTCAATGGCAATGAACTGTAGAATCATAATCTTTAAAACACTTAGTAACATTTTCTTCATTTTGTTGACAGAAAAATCTGCAACTATTGTGAAAATAGATGAACCAAAACGACTCTTTGTCGATTGTTTTCGATTTTCTAAAATTCAACTAGTCTTACGTTCTGTTCACTCCGAACAAGTGTAAATGATTGGATTTCTTTCGAAACCAAGAGAGAGTGACTCCGAGATGTTTCCTATTGGAACAGGTGGATATACTGAATATTGATAAGGTATAATGGATAAAAAAAAAATTACGATAGAATGAGAATTAACATATTTTCTCAAGAATTAGGAGAAAATAACATCTTTATTTAAAATCGCAAATTTAATTTAATTGGATTTTTGTCGCACAAAACTTATACTTTATCAATAAATGGCAAACAAAATAATAGTTAATAAATAGCAAGAGGATGTCTAGTTTTCAAAGCAAGGCTCAGCAATCTAAAGACTTTATATAAATAATAAAAATAATATCTAATATTTACAGAAATAAAACAAAAACACTGTACAAACTTACTCTTACATGGCTGTTTTTCGGTGAAATCAAGTTTCAGACCAAAATCACTCCGACTCTTAAACGAAAACATTACAAACAGACCACTATTGCTCACAAATTCGATGAAGGAAAAAGGGTTCAATATTTAATTTGCAAAAATAAGGGTAAAAAAATATGTGATATAGATCGAAGTCTAACAATCGCTTAGGTTAACTACAATTCTGATGCAGATTGTCTATTATAGGCTAAAGAATTTTATTGTTATTTTACTGTAAATTACTTTGTATCACTCATTACCATCATGCAAGTGGTAAAAATTATCAGATGTGTTATATACCTTAATGAATGAAAAAAAATGGAAACGAAAAAACAATTTTGAGTATAATTGTTTTTATTGTTTCAATTTGCCTTATGTCTGTTACAACTTTTCCCCATATTCAGAGCAAATTGTAATAATCAGCTAGTTTTGAAAATATATTTATAATGCTAAAATCACGTGATTTTTGAAATTTTTTTATGCATTTTATGAATGAATAGTTAAGCTATAATAAAAATATTTACAATTTAGAAATCAAAAATATATTTAAAAATATAAACATTTTTCTAAAAATGTTTACAACTAGATCCAGTTTCCCTATATAAAATTCACTGTCTATTTATTTGTTCATTTGAACCTTATACAGTTGCACGCTCCTTTACGGATTCGAGTTAGGAGAAAGGGAGATGGGCAGCTCAGATGTCGTCCTCGTCATCTGACCGTGGTTCAAAATTACGACATCCGTCCCAAAATAGCCCCAGTGTTGTTTTTAAAAAAAGGGACGTTAACATAACTGAACCGAGCCTTGACGGATGCGAATAAAATTTGGCATGCTTTTTACTCAATAGATGAATTAATTGCTTCATTAAATTTGATATGTCCTTTTCAAAGAGAGCGGAGTGAGGTAGAAGTTTTTTTCATGTTCTCGCCATAACTTCGAAAATATGCTCTCACACAAGAAATACTTTTAATCTTAGTATTCAAAATAATTAGCTTTCAGTAGTTTGATTCATTCATTCTCAACCATTTCTCGAATTTAATTATTGTTTAAAAATAACTTAAACATAGATTTTAACAATTCGCTTTTTGTTTCGTTTCCGAAATATTAAACCTGTGTATATTGTTTTATCATATTTGTTAATCCCGTGTTTTAGCCAGTATTAAAATTTTTTTCTTTGTATAGTTTCGTTTTTGCTTTTATGTTTTTGTGTAAACATCCTTTAATATGAAAACGCAGTAATTCATCTTTAAATGCCATCTTAAAAAATTATTGCAATTTCCAGTTCCGTTTGGCTTAGTTTTATTAAATATTTTATCATTTTCATTTTTTTTCACTTTTTTTTGCATATTATGAATCTTTTTTATGACAGTTTTTGGCTTTGACTCAATAAATAAAATTTTATTTCACTTGATAAATTTAGAAATTTTTATTCAAATATTACATAATTAAAAACAAAATTCCTAGTGCCTAGAGTTCACTATTCTCTCGCTCTTTTTTTTTGTTAAACATTTATAACGTTTTTGTTATACATATATAATTAGGAATCGAAATTCCTATACTGGATACTATACTTTAAAGAAAATTTGAATATCACGGCACCTGTACTATTATGAATGCCAAAGTAGATTACAAAATCTTTATGAAACCAAAAATGTTTTCACAAGAAAAGTACACACAATGAAAATATTTTCAAAAAAATCTATTATTTGCATGCATAATAAATGTTGCATTTTGGTTCATGACAATTATTTACTTGTACTTCTCAAAATTTGTAATCAATGGAATTTTGTTTACAGTAGCAGTTGATATTCAAACACATGTGTGTATTATCATATAAAATGAAAGAAGTTTTAAGCATCTAAAACTTTTTATGTTAAAATTGTCTATCGCTTAAGAAAATATTTAGTCTGAAACTTGTCAACATCAACTTAAAAACTTTATAGTTCTCACTCAGTGAAATATATCTTGCTAGGTTCTAGAATGGGAATAATTAATCAAATAATGTTCTAGAATTAATCAAACAATCGTTATATATATATGCTCCTAACAATGGCATGGAGAATCTAATTTATTTGAAATCTTTAATATTGATTAATTACTATTCTAATTAGGAATGAACATTCTAAAATATCTAAAGGGGGGTTGAATATAAGAATCCGAAAACTGTAACGACGTAAATGTACTTTAATTTTTGTTCATGCACGTAGAACAAATAAACGAAGGCAGAGTCGTTGATATAGCAGAAATATTTTATAATTTTAAGACTTCCAGTTCATTAAATCCAACTTAATTATCAATTAAGTGGTTAAAATAATAAAATAAATTTTAATTCCACTTATGTGCCAATCCAACTGAATTTAATTTTAGATATTAATAAAATATTGCTATATGTGCTGAGGCTCTACAGAGCATACAACTTGATGTACAGATGGCCACAAAATAAACTTTACACCAGTACTCAACCGATTTTTTACAAGATTTATATATATATTTTTTTTGTTCTCTACGTTTAAACTCCTTGTGTGCCAACAAGTATACCACAAGGCTTACAGATGTAAGTCAGTACGCAATCGACAGTAAAGTAAATTTCAAATATAAGGTCGCAGGTACAAATGCAAAAATAGAAGAAAGAAAAAAAGGGGAAAACAAGTAGATACACAAACAAAAGCAAAATGAAACAAAATTGCTCACATAGTAACAGAAACATACAGTAAATGATATAAAACAATTGAATAAGCATGATCAAATATAATATACAAATACAAAAGTATATATGCAAATATATGTAGGCAAACACACTAAAGTAAAGTTTAAATCATACGTGGAAAAATACTATTGATATATGTACAAAAGGAAATGAAAGATGATTTACACTGTACAAAGGCAGATAAATGAGGAGGCCAAGCTATATTGTTCTTTCGAAGGCAGTTCTTGAGTTTTCGTCTTTCCGGAATAAACCTGGGGCATTCAAATATCAAATGCTTGACATCCTGGACTGCACCACTGTAGCACGAACACCTATCAGTCGGCGACAAATTGAATCGTTTTAAATATGCTTTAAAGTTTCCATGCCCAGTCAGAAATTGGATAAGCTTGAAATTCGACTCAAAGTAGTTGTTAGCCTTTAGGCGTCTCTGTATGGATGGAATAAATTCCTTAGTGAGCTGCGCATTAGTCGATGCTTGATATAAAGTATTCCATTCAGATATAACTTTATCTTTAAAGACATTCTTTAAATAAGATTTCGGAATGCTCATAGGAATGGAATGAACAAGTTTCGTCGCTTCTTTGGCAAGCCAGTCGGCGCGTTCATTGCCATAGATTCCTGTATGACCTCTAACAAAAGAAAAGGAAACTTGCACACCTCTGCCTTGAAGATGAACTCAGGTTGGATTGTGTTTTAACAATTATTTGGTTTAGGGAATCGATGTTATTTAAGGCGTGTAAAGATGAAAGGGAGTCGCTGCAAATTAAAAACTTTGATGAAAGGTTTTCATTGTCACAAATCCAAGAAACTGCTTGAGCTATGCAAAGCAATTCAGCCTGAAAAACACTGCATTCATCTCTTATTCTGAATTGATGAGTTTCAGTTTCAATATTATCTTGGGAAAATAACAAATGCAAGCCCAACCTTTTTGTTAATTTTACTACCATCTGTAAAACAGACAACGGGAAAGTTGTCTTCGATATTATTATGATAACTAATTAAATTAAGAGGAAATCTTTCAGCAGGATGGGGAAGTTCAGAAATTTGAAGGAAATCATCTAGATTCTTATGGGCCAGGTTCTTCGCTGCGTTCTTGAATTCATTACTATGGTTTATAAAAATGCCAATAGGTGGAAAGCCGGAGATAGAAAATACAGCTTCATAAGATATCGTTCGATACCCAGAAATAACTCGTAGCAGCATTCTCCTTTGAATTTTCCTCAAGAGCCGACAATTTATTTTTTTCTTCAGAGCAGTACCCCAGACTCGAGAACCGTAACAAATAAATGGTACAATACCTTGTTTGTAGATGAGGGATGAGACATTAGATTTGAGACCAAAACTATTTCTGGCAACTCTACTAAGACCAAACAGAATTTTTTCACATTTATTTGAAAGATGTAAAATATGTTGCTTCCAAGACAAGATTTATATTGTGAGACGAATCGATTGATTGCAAGAAATGACGATATCGATTCACTATCCATACGACCAAATGTATCGATTTATAATTGAATTCTATTTTTTTTAAAGTTGGATTTATGTCGATATACAATTGAATCGTTTTTCAAAGGTAGATTTTATATTATATCTCTTACAAAGTTTGGTTATGTGGAATTAATCCTTTTTTTATATTCCATTTCAGTGGTTAGTTTTATAAAATCCTTTCTAAAGATAATAATAATAAAACGATATATTACTTTTTTTCAATTCCAAAGATTAGGTTTATACATGCAAATTTTTTTTTTTCAATTTGATTCAATTGTTGGTTCTAGTGAAAATCTGCAAGTTTAATTCCAGGGTTGGTACAACATATGATTAAAAAAATTGGCCTTTTGAAAAACATTCCACGAAGGAATGCTATTTTTAAAAAAATTAAAATATGTGCAATAATTAAATTACAAAAAAAAACCAAATGTATACAACAACGACAATAATAATATTTAAAAATTTCAAATGCATACAACAATAATATTTTGAAATGTTCACTTACATTTTTTAATGCATTTCCCTGCCGCTTTCCAAAATGAGATTTTATAAATACATGCCTAATATTTTCCTTTTTCTACACGAATTTTTTTCAGGAATGTGAAAGGGGGAAATGGAGTGTCTATTAACAAAAATTGTATAAAGTTTGTTTTTGAATTTAAAGAACTTTTTTTATCTGTTTTTTTATATGGAAAATTTTTTTCTGTTGATGTAATGTAATTCATGAACCTTAAACCTTCAATTTTTTAGTGGGGTAAGAAATTTTTTGCAATCATTTTCAAAATACTATGTAATTAATTTTACAATTTTCATGATAAAAGGTTTTTATCTACATATTTACCAACAACTAATTGCTTTTTTCAACTACTGATACTTGCTGCTCACAACTACGATCGAAAAGAGTCTTTTTTTTATATATATATATTTGAATTTTGATAGTTGTGACCCTCAGTCCATATGTGTTACTTTTGTCCACATGTATTTGGGGTTTCTCAGTCGCTGAGTTATTCATTTGTACGACTGTTGACAGCTGTGAACAATTATTCTGTTTCGTAAATCATCATAATAAAATGCTGAAAATATCATAATATTTTAATAATTAATATAAAATCTTTACAGCTTTATATAATAACATATCATTAAAAATTTTTAAAAATGAATAAAAAAATATATAATACCCTATCAGACCATTTGAGTATTCTTTATATTATATTATGTTAATTTGTAACCTTTATCTGTCACTTTCTCGGTCTTTGTCGTTTTTTGCCAAATTAAGAGTGTTATTAAAAAACTTGAAAAATTCATTCGTTTTCGCAAAATTTAGAGTGTTATGTAAAAATTTTTAAAATTCTTTTTTTTTTTTTGCAAGATTTAGAGTGCTATATAAAAATCTTGGAAATTATGTTATATTTTGCTATTTAGAGTGTTATTTAAAAAGTTTGAAAATTCCGGATTTTTGCCGTCTTTTGCAAGAATTCGTTATCAGAAAAGTTTGAAAATTTGTCGTTTACTGCAAGATTTAGAGTGTTTTTTAAATGTTTGAAAATTACTATGCCATTTTGAATAATATCTTTCTCATTTCTTTAAAAAAAAATGTTTATTTCAAAATATATTTGGCCCCGTTTATTCGCATTTTGAAAGTGTGTGCGTGTTTTAAAATCCGAATGAATTTTAAAATCTATATTTTTTTATATTGCATTTTCATTTAAATATCTTTAAAATTTATTCGAAACCTTAACATGTCTCGTGAACTATCTCAATATAGAACTTTTTTTGAAACTCAGATTTAAAAAAATAGTAATGATTTAATTCATTGCCCATCTTGTAAAATGGAAATTACTATGAACCAACTAATTAGATTATGTTTTTGGATTTAAAAAAAATGTAAAAATAGTTGCTGTGCCGTCTTTTAGAAAATATTGAGGGGAAACGCTCATTTTTTAAAATACATTTTTAGTTTTAAAATTTTAAATAAAATTTTACAGGAATCTTACTTTATAAGCATTCGTTGCCCTAAAATCTAACTACTTGTTAAATTTTTTTTCTGGCAAAATGCTCAACGTTCAGACTTATAAAATATTTAGAATTATTTTTTTTATCATTACATTTCCGTAATTTGCAGATAAAATATTTGACAGATTTGCTAGCCTATAAATAATATCATGTTAAATTATTTATTAAAATAACTTTTCAAATAGACAATTTCTTTATTTGTCTGCAGTTTATCCGATAGATAATCGGTTCTTTCAAGAAAGTCATTAAAATAGCGCCGACGTACTGTCTAGACTGCAACGTCAACATTGGTATTCATTTAGTTTCTTTTCCAGTTATAATTCGATGAAAAAGGAAATAGTTTAAAGTAAGATATTAAAAAATCGTCATGCTAAAGAAACCGGTCTGTTATCTTTCCGCGTCAGACAGGATAGACGCGGAACTCAAGTAACTAATAGGTTAAACTTGTTGATGTAACAGGTTCCTAAGTTTAATAGTTGCATTCATCTCAGTTTCGGCATACTAACGACATTTTCCGAGTAATCACTTCGATTTTAAAGGCCTAAGTATTCCAAATATCTGCACTTTTTTTGTTTAGCTTTTTACGAAGATACGGTAGTTTTATTCGCGGTAATTACTGCTGATTTGTTCGTGTAGTTCACCGTTTATGGGCAATTTTTTTTTAACTTTATTCGAACTTGAAAAATAGAATAATTTTCTATGACTTTCTTTATATTCCTCACTTCTCATTTTCGTTTTTAAAAAAATGGAGACTTCCAAAAGTGAACCCAAAAAAGAAGAAATGGAAGAAAATAAAAGAAAAGAACCGAAGAAAATTCAAATTGAAGAAGAAGAACAATTTGTGAAACTGTTCGATGAAGTTCTTCAACAAAACAGAGGAAGCTTATCAGATGAAGCAATCGCAGATGGTGTGGATATTGCAATTCAAAATTTTAGGATTGCTATTTCAGGTGCATGTACGAAAGAAAAATATGATAAGCCTAAAATGTTGTGTGGATTTTTCCATCGGTACACTTCTCTTTTCGCTACAGTAACCAGAAGCAAATTCTTTATTGCCCTTCAAAAATCTGAAGAACTAAAATATTGTTTTCATCGTCCAACGGTGAAGCTTGTTGACATCGGTAGTGGACCAGGTAGCTGCTTGGTAGGTCTTTTCAGTGCTCTTGAAAGCTGTGACGAAACTTTTAATAAAGAATTTGGTAGTTTACAATATAAGTCTCTAGAAGTAACCGCAGTGGATTATAATGAAGATTGGAAAAATTATTTCGTAGATATTGTAAAAAAATTAATGAAAGGCAACTTTGGAAATGCAAGTAAATTATTCAGCAAGAAACACATAAAATGTGACTTTGCTCCTTTCGATCTGTTAAATCGTAGTAATTCTAAATTAAAAAACGAATTTACGAAGATATTAAACGAAGCTGATATTATTTTGATGAAAGGTTTTTTGTCCATTTTGGAGAATAATGATTACAGACATAAAACAGTTGAGGTAAGTGATATTTTAATCATAACTCTTGATTCTATAAGAATGCAATTTTTTTCCACACTAAAAAATACTTATTTTAAAAATAAATTAAAATTTACTTGTTTCAATCTGTTAAAACTTAGTAGTGATAAATTTGAAGAATTAAGCGAAGCTGATATTATTTTGATGAAAGGGTCTTTGTCCATTTTGGTGAATAATGGAGACAGACATAAAACAGTTGAGGTAAGTGATATTTTAATCATAATTTTCTAAAGAATGTAATTTTTTTCACACTAAAAAAATATTTATTTTAAAAATAAATTAAAACTTACTTGTTTCAATCTGTTAAATTTTAGTAGTGATAAATTTGAAGAACTAAACGAAGCTGATATTATTTTGATGAAAGGCTCTTTGTCCATTTTTGTGAATAATGATGAGAGACATGAAATAGTTGAGGTAAGGGATATTTTAATCATAATTCTTGATTCTATAAGAATGTAATTATTTTTTCACACTAAAAATACTTATTTTAAAAATAAATTGAAATTTACTTGCTTCAATCTTATCTCATGGCATGTTTGTTGATATTCTGATTTTATCACCTCATGCTTTGTATTCAAAATTTCGCAATGTTATGAGTTGAGATGTGAATGAGTTTCTGAAAAAGGTAAAAAAAAAAATCTTCATAATAAAGTTGAGTCTTTTTTTAAAAATATTTCTTTCTCTTTTTTTTATGAATTTATTTTAAATTTTCAACAACTAGCAGTAGTCAGCAATCATGTTGATATTCCGCATGATTATTTATTAAATCATAATTCTTGATTAAATAAATAATTTATCATAATCATAATTCTTTAATATATTTGAATCATAATTCTTGATTCTATAAGAATGCAATTTTTTTCCACACTAAAAAATACTTATTTTAAAAATAAATTAAAATTTACTTGTTTCAATCTGTTAAACCTTAGTAGTGATAAATTTGAAGAATTAAACGAAGCTGATATTATTTTGATGAAATGGTCTTTGTCCATTTTGGTGAATAATGGTGACAGACATAAAACAGTTAAGGTAAGTGATATTTTAATCATATTTCTTGATTCTAAAGAATGTAATTTTTTTCCTACTAAAAAAAAATACTTATTTAAAAAAAAAATTAAAATTTACTTGTTTCAATCTGTTAAACCTTAGTAGTCATAAATTTGAATAATTAAACGAAGCTGATATTATCTTGATGAAAGGGTCTTTGTCCATTTTGGTGAATAATGATGACAGACGTAAAAGATTTGACTTAAGTGATATTTTAATCATAATTCTTGATTCTAAAGAATGTAATTTTTTTCATACTAAAAAAATACTTATTTTTTAAAAAAAATTAAATTTACTTATTTTAATCTGTTAAACCTTAGCAGTGATATATTTGAAGAATTAAACGAAGCTGATATTATTTTGATGAAAGGGTCTTTGTCCATTTTGGTGAATAATGATGACAGACATAAAGCAACTGAGGTAAGTGATATTTTAATCATAATTCTTGATTCTAAAAGAATGTAATTTTTTTTTCATACTAAAAAAAATACTTATTTTTTAAAAATAAATTAAAATTTACTTGTTTCAATCTGTTAAACCTTAGTAGTGATAAATTTGAAGAATTAAACGAAGCTGATATTATTTTGATGAAATGGTCTTTGTCCATTTTGGTGAATAATGGTGACAGACATAAAACAGTTGAGGAAAGTGATATTTTAATCATAATTTTCTAAAGAATGTAATTTTTTTCACACTAAAAAAAAATATTTATTTTAAAAATAAATTAAAACTTACTTGTTTCAATCTGTTAAACCTTAGTAGTGATAAATTTGAAGAACTAAACGAAGCTGATATTATTTTGATGAAAGGCTCTTTGTCCATTTTTGTGAATAATGATGTGAGACATGAAATAGTTAAGGTAAGGGATATTTTAATCATAATTCTTGATTCTATAAGAATGTAATTATTTTTTCACACTAAAAAATACTTATTTTAAAAATAAATTAAAATTTACTTGCTTCAATCTTATCTCATGGCATGTTTGTTGATATTCTGATTTTATCACCTCATGCTTTGTATTCAAAATTTCGCAATGTTATGAGTTGAGATGTGAATGAGTTTCTGAAAAAGGTAAAAAAAAAAATCTTCATAATAAAGTTGTATCTTTTTTTAAAAAATATTTCTTTCTCTTTTTTTTTATGAATTTATTTTAAATTTTCAACAACTAGCAGTAGTCAGCAATCATGTTGATATTCCGCTTTCCCTGATATTTATTTCCACTTTCTTTAAGTGTTGAGGAAAACGTTCATCTTGTTTTCATTTATCGTACCTAATTTATTTTTTTAAAATTTCCCGTGTGTAAAAATGAAAATGAGCTTTTAAGTTCTTATCACACCCTTGAAATTATATCTTGATACTTGCTAACGTCTCTTCTACGACCTATTTGCAATTTGGTCACGGAAATTTAGTTTAAAAAAAGCCAGTTATTGAAAATTTGGAAAATTTATAGGAATTTCAGTTATTTGTATACATTTTGAACTTAAATTTTTCCTATTTCTCTAATCTTCTGACAAGTCCATATGAATACTATTTCTATGAACCTTTCTTTAGATAAACTGTTGAGTTATTTGAAATTTTTCTCTTTATTTTGATAATAACTTAAAAAAATTATTTTATATGAATCAATTTAATTTATCATTAATTTTAATTTAATATTTATTATTAATTTTAATTTAATATTTATTATTAATTTTAATTTAATATTTATTATTAATTATTAATATTTTATGTGAATCAATTTATAATATTTTTGTAGTAATCGATAAAATTAAAACCTTTTTGTGACTTAATTAAACTGTCCACATATACACTGAGTGAGGTCTAAGAATTTTTTTTTTTTTGAACATCCGATTTTATATCGAGATACGTGAGGTGCACTTCCTGCCACAAAAATTTGGCATGTTTCTTAGTTGTCATTTTATGTATGGCAGGAAAACTTTGAAGAATTGTTTCATCTTCTTGAAACCATTTCTCATCATCGCAACACAAACTAAAATTTAAACAGATATCACCAACAAGTTAGCGATAGACATTTAACCTGTTTTCTCTGGCTTTATTATTGTGTTTTAAGAAAAAATGCCAGTTCAAAAGAAAATCTTAAGTGTCAATTTCCTTTTTATCGGATAGAATTTATATAAAAGAAATTAATATCTGAAATTATAAATACATAAATAAAATCATATAAATAATATTAAGCTGCCGCTCTCATACAAAATACAAAATTTACACTCATAATACTTGTAATTTACATAAAAATCTAATTTAACGGGAAATTTTAATTATTTTTATAATTAGCATCCTGCAAGTTATAGAAAACACTGATTACGTTTAAAACGATTTTCTCGCCACATATTTGTTTTAGAAAGTAAATATAATTATGTTAAAAGATAATGTTTCTAAGACATTTACAAAAACAATATGAATATTAAATAAAAGTCATGAATTAAGACTCAATGCCATGAGATAAGATTATTTTAATATTTTCTTATAAGAAAACAAACAAAAAAAAATACAATGAAAATAGAAAAAAAACCCTTAAAAGTGTGAGAATTGAAATTTTTATTAAAACATATTTTACATTATCTCTTGACTGAAAGTTATTCTTTTTACTTAGTGGTATTTTTAATCTATTTATTGTTTTTCAATAAATAACAATAATTTGAAAATAGTGTCTTATATAGTTTTTGCAAAATAGTTTTTGAAAATAGTGTCCTATATTTTATTGCTTTCAGAATATTGCAACAGCAATGAAACCGGGATCTCTACTTGTAATCATAGAATCACCAACATATGAAGTATATTTTCAAAAAGAAGGTCTACGTTTGGTTTTTACTACTAGAAAATTCCTTTCTGCTAGTTCCGAGTCTTTTAATTTGAATGAGACTTCTGCAGACAGCCTGCAACATTCCACATCTCAAAACACCAATCTGACGTCTCTAGATTCAAATATGACGACATCCTTCAGTTCCAACCCTGAAGATCAAGGTTTCATTTCTCAGAATCTCGGAAGTGAGTCTCTAACATCCGATACCGAACTTCAAGCTTCCGACTCAGAGTCTGATCATGTTTGGCAAAATTACAATCCTGATAGAGAACCTGATATAATTGATAAAATATATTTATCTGTTCCTGAAGTTAAGAAATATGGCAAGGGTTTCTCTTCTAATGGATCAAACCAACAATTATTTGTGCTTGTAAAGAAGTAAAAAATCCTTAAATGAAAAAAAAAATGTTTTTGCCTTTAAAAAAATTTAATTAATTAAATCATACAGTATGTTTCAAAGCTCTTTGTTCAAACTTTAAGTAGTGATTGAACACATTTTGGTATTTATAAATTACAATCAAATCAATTCGTGCTTTATCATTGTGCAAGCATTGAATCACAATAGGTATTTACTAACTTTTTCTAAAATTAAATAAGATAAGAAAATAATTAATGAAATATTTCTTTAGAAAAAAATAAAGATATCCGCCCACTAGATGGAGCCACTACTTTTGAAGCTGTATTCACATAGTCACTGCGATAGTTGGTGTACAATGGCGAGAGAACCATTATATACTCTCAAGATTTCTCATTTGGCAATTACATCTGTAGAAATCTTGGTAAGAAGTTTTTCATTGAAATAAAAGAGACTGTCATCGTTAATCACCAAATGATAGCAGAAATATATTTAGCATGAAGATTTGAGTGTCAGCACTACAACTATAATAGCCATCCTACCACTTCAACAAATTCTGTAGTGAGTGTTGATAATTTTGAAGCACCCTATGTTAAGTAATAATTTTCAAATAAATTGTCATACTTATTTGAAATTCTATATAAAACGATATAAAATCTAGTTGTGAATGCTTCCTGTATAATGTGAATTTGAGTGTTTATATGATACAAATAATGTTGTACTTGTTTGACCTGTACTGAATATGATTCGATAAGATAATATAAAGAATGAGATTTATAGTCAATAATTAAATACATTTATTTATGAACAATTTCAAGATACAAGAATACTAATAAAAGACGGATTTCCGTCCAGACTGCTGTTCAGGATCACTAGGTTAAGAGCAGGTCGCAGATATAAGAATATATTATTAGTTTTATTTGCATTGATTCATTTATACCCAATTGATTCATTTTATTTATCTTTAACTTTTTGGATGCTAGTTGACATTTATTTCTTAGAACTCTGAAAAATATTAAGAGTTTTGAAAATAAATCGAAAGTATCCTGCCACCCATCCAACAACATTATTATTTACAAATAAATAATTAAAAATATATAAATTGCACCGATTATAAAATTAATAAAATTTTATTACAACTTTATCAAATGTCAATGCCCAGTGTCAATCAGTACTTTTTTATTACGTTCGTTTAGTTATTATAGTATTTATAAATATCGAATGTCGACTTAAATAGTATTGTGTACAAATGGATACTTTAAAATATGTAACTACGCAAAAAATAATATAATTTTAAAAAAGAACCTAAAATTAATTATTAACATAAAAATTACTTAAAAATGGTAATCTAAATTTTTAGTTCATGAAAATAGGGCCCCATAATCTGCACCGCATTTATTCGCCACTGATACCAATATGCACACAGCTAGCTATACAGACTATAGCCAACTTCTTAGAGATATTTGAAGCTCTCACGTCAAGTCATTACAGACATCGTTCGTGGCGCCATCTACCTTCGTTGGTAAGACAAAATGCATCCAGCACATTCGCTAACAGTTAATTCGAATACTAATCAGTTAATTACAAGAAGGATAATATTATTAACAGCAAGTTTTGAGGCTATTTTAAAGCTCATATTTTATAATCGAACTTTAGGCAGAAATTAAAATAAGTACGACAATTTCACTTAAAAATAGATTTTTTTTTTAAATCAGTTTTATCACAATTAACTTTGACACCAGATATTCAATTTTTGAAAATCAGCACTTTCTGTTCTTTTAACAATCAAATAAAAATTAATACGTTTTTTCATTCGAAAGTTGCCTGGAATTCGTTAAAATAAAGGCCTGGTACTAAGCATTAAATGCATAAGAATTTAAAATAAAAACATAAAAATTGTGGGAAAAAATAAATATAATGAAGGGTTTTTTTTTTTTTTTTTTTTTTTTTTTTTTAACATTATAAAAACTGATAGTAATGAAAAATATCATTTTTAATTAAATTTTGAAAAATAAAATTGCCTGATGCAAGAATAAAAAAAATGCAAAGTTAAAAATCAATGGAAAAGCTCATTCAAATAAATTTTAGTTCTCTGAAATATCTATTTAAATATTTTCATTGTCATAATAAAGATGAATGTGTTTGTGAGTGTGTGCGCGTTGGAACTCTACAGATCAAACCGTTTGACCTAAATCTGCCAAACATGGTGATTATATACATTGAAAAGCAGATATGTGTACGTTGGATAATTTTTTGAAATTTTAATTAGATATTTAAATAATTAAGAATTAAGCTAAATTTCGGAGTTTTTTCGTGATAACTTCCGAAAAATTATAGCACAAAATAAAAAAAGAAAAAAAACATCATAAAATTTAAAATATATATATATATATATATATATATATATATATATATATATATATATATATATATATATATATATATTTCAATGATATTGTTTTTTATCTGCATACTTTTTTTAAAAAAATAATTAAGCTTAAAAAAATTATTTTAAGCATATTTTACAGCAACATATAGCATTGTAGAAATGAAATTTAAATTATTTTCTTTTTTTCTATTAATACATCAATCTGGCTTTATTCCTCATTAACAATGGGAATTAAAGAATGGAAAATTATTAATGATGATTAAGATATGAAGATTCGGATTATTTTTTAATGTTGGGTAAATTTAACGGGTTTTTTTTTGTACTTTTATTGCTCATGTAAATAAGGTTTAATTTCAAAGCAATGGAAAAAATTAAAAAGAAAATTAAAGCGATGCATTGGAAAACGAACGGAATCGTACAAGGCTATTAAAATAGTACGAGTTATATGTTTATGAAAATTTGAAGTTTAAAAATATTTTGCTGAGCAATCCATTAAGACTTAGTTACACAAAATATTTATCTGAAAATTTTAGCATTTAATAATATCATTGAACAAATGCGGCTTGTTTAATGTATTTTATATTACATAATCAAAAAGAAACATTTAAGGAAAAGTATGTAACAATTTTAAAATTTTCAAGCAAAGTGAAAATATTTTGTTGCGAACGTGGCGCAGTTAGAAAATAAAATAGAAATTTTTATAAATTTCAAAGCAATTATATGCAAGTTATTTAGAACGAATCCTCGATTTTTTTTTTCGTGATATCCTTTTTTATAAAACAGCAAAAATAATTTTATAAAAAAAAAATGCATGCATAATTCATTTACTGTTCTAAAATTTCTTAGATTATTTAAAAAATATTCTGTCTACCTCAATAGGAAAGCAAATCGTCAAATTAAAATAATATAAAAATGTTTAAAAAGCTTGAATTAAAAAAAAATATATCGTTGCATGCTTCTAAAGTTTAAATATTATCTGTGACAGTATTCAAAATACAGTATACCAATACAATACAGTAAACGCCAGTATTCAAAAGTTTTGTTAAATACACTCTTTAATCTAAAACTTATTCAGTTTGGAAAACTAAATGAAATCTTCATATCTTGATAATTAAGAATGGAAAAAAAGCAGAAGGAAATATTAACAGCAAAAATTAAAAAAACAAAAACAATTTGAGTTTCATTTCCAAAAAGGAAAATGTTTTTATAAAATATATCTTTAAAAGTTTATTAAATAAATTCAAAGAAAATGTACAAAAATTAATTAGTGTCATGAAAAAAATAATCTTTTTGTAACTTGAAAAGATGCAAAAATCATTTTTGTGTAAACAACATTTTTTTAGAAGTTATCGCGGAAAAACATCAAGATCTCACTTACTCTTTAATTGATAAAAATTTCAACAAAAAAATTACTATAAACAATTTATTTTTATCCTCTAGGGTATATATACATGCAAAGATTGGTAATTTTATGTCAGATGTTCCTCCCTTAGAGAGTCAAAATACACATTATTATCAGTTATTAAAAGTAAAATTACAGCACGATGAGAAATAATGTGCAATCAGAAGATATTACCAGGAATGTTACATTTTTGATGGCATTGAGATGCCACTAAATTTAACTCCATTAGGAAGAACCTAATTAAATCAGCAAAAAGATATAGGGCTTTAAAAATAACACAATTTTAATATCTATTCTAATTTGATGGTTAAAAATACATTGTTTAGTGAGTCATGAACATCAAATTATTAAATGTAATTGATATTAAACACAAACAATATTCCTGGTGAACAGTCTGGTCGCTTAAGGCAACTAGTATAAGATTAAACAAGAGATTTGGAAAGTTCATGAGTGGAGTACTATGATACGAAAGAAATTAAATTTAATAATTATTTTATTCGGCATAAATTTTAGTTTTCTTTTGACGAGGTTCCTACTTAAATTGTGTTATATAAAGTGAAAGTGTATCAATTAACAGATTAAACACACGAAACCTTTTTCTGTCATTTTAATTAATAAATGTATCTTTTGCACATAATAAAATATACAGTACTAAACAATTAACAACGCATAACATTGAATGAAATACATAAAGAAGACGAATAAAAAAAACTATTTTTCAACATAGTAATAACAATTTTGAGTGATCGACGAGTTAACAAATAACACTACTCTATAATATAACAAATAACAATGACTATTCTATCACTACTACTAAAACTACACAATACAACTAAAAGTTTACAAGCCATAATTTATACACTACAAAATATACATAGCTATTAACATTCTCTACGATTTGAGGTATAACTTGCTTTTAACAAATTCAACGGCTATTATATTTGAATTGACAATACACATTTTAGTTATTGAAATAAAAACGTTTATTTAGTATATTTTTAGTAGAATTTATTATTATATCGTTTACATCCTTCTTTATGATTCGTATGTTATTTCCATTACCAGGAGATCAAGAATAGTTTGCTTATGATACTGACGGCATACTAATAGATTTCCAATTAATTAATACTAAATAGACTTCTGTTGGAATTGCTTTGGGTTTTTTTAATGACAAAAAGGTTTCATGTAGCTAAAGTATGCTGGCAATTTTCTCTTTTTGTAATAAATAATGAGTCCTATATTTTGATAATAATTCTCAAAATATAGAACATAGTTTCTTAAAAACCGCCAACACATACTGAAATATAAACGGAAGCAAATAAAAAAGGTCAATTTTTTCAGAACTAATTAAAAAAAATTTACTCCGATAATATAAAGGTATCCCAAAATTAACGCAAGATTTCAATTTGCCGACATTAGTGTGGTAAAGTGTTGAAAACTTAATTTAAAAAAAAAAAAACATTTGACAGCTGATAGCTTAGGGTTAGTAACAAGGGAGCATTACACGATAGAAAAACCATGTTAACGCAAGATTTGAATTAAATAAAAAACACAGTTTTTTTTATTATTATATTTTTATTGAATCATAAAGTACACAAGATAGGATTATGTATGGAATAACACATAAGGTAAATGGCCTCCACGACTTTGCTGGTACATAAGCACTCTTTTGTCGAAATTTTCCCATGACCATTTTGCCTAAACATAGATGAATTTCGTTGATGCAGCTTTAAATTTCTTCCTTCAATGCACACGTGCTTATGGGCTTGTTGGCATAGATCTTTGACTTCAAATAACCTCATAAAAAGAAATCCAATGGTATTAAATCCCACGATCTAGGGGGGGTAATTCTCAAATTTTCGAACTGTGGCAGTCAGACTTTCATTATTTTTGAAATATTGTTCAACAATGAAAACACGTTGTTCTATCGTGAAATACCCATTGTTACTAACATCTATCAGCTGTCAAATGTTTTTAATAGGATTGCCAACACTTTTACTGCACGAAAGAGATAAATTCAAATCTTGCGTTAATTTTGGGATACCTTTTATTTTCAAAAGAAAGTTTATCACGCATTTTAAAGACATCTATATTACATAGTAATAGAAGTGTATATGATCTGATGGTTATCCATTCGTTAAAAGGCAACGGAAGATGACAGAAACTTGCAAAATAGTCTAAAAGTTACTTCGTGTTTGTTTTCCTAATGATTAATTTTGAAAAGTTCGTCTTCCAGATCCTGCAAGCAGTGGAAATTGCATATGCATTTAGAACATAATTAATAAAAATATTTGAAACGTTGCACTAACGAATATACTTGATTCACCGTAATTTCAGCTAAATCATTGAAATAAGTAAGTGAGTAGTAATAATAACTTACTAATATTATTTTAACATTCAAGCTATTCTGCACATAGTTAGATTTAATATGAATAAATAATATATGACAGGTCCTTATATTTTTAGCAAATATCCACCAAAAGTTTTGTATTATTTATTGATTGAATAGAATCTGATAGTGAAAAAGCCAGTTTTTTGCTAATCTGGATCTAATAAAGAATAACGGTTAATAATACTAAAATACAATGCTGGATGGGTGTACACTAAAATAGCTCTAATTAGCTGTTATATAACAGGAAATATCACAAAAAAGCAGTTTCAAAATTGCTCAGTGACGGTTCAGACGCGATAATTTCCTCATTTTTGATATGAATTCCATTCTTATCATACTTATTAGAGGAAACTTCATGGACAGGCAGATGCCTTCGAAATCATCACAGCTAAAATCTTTTATAAGGACACCGCCGTAACCACTCTCGGCAATCCACTTGATCTTCCTTACCACCATGAGAGGAGGGTCGTACGCAGCCCACTGGTCACCGGAATACGCGTAGAAACCTACGGCTTTGTCTTCTCCTTCTGTCCAGTTTACAGCATTCAAATATTGACATATCTGAAAGAACAAGTTATGAATCACGTTTAAGCAAAATGTTATCTTACAATCTATAAACCAGCGAGAGGGGTCTCCCGCAAAATTTTCTCGTATACTCTCTACTAAAGATGTTATCCCAGTTTTAAACATTAACAATGCACTACTTTACTATATGGATGGCGTAGTATTGCTAAAAATGGCCCACGTGGCAATCCACCTGGAGAACGCTTTGGAGGATACTGGAGTACGATAGTTACGAAAATTATCCTTTAGCATAAATATATCATTTTTTACAGAATCCATCACGTAATCCTTGGCGAGTTATTTGGCGATGAATCCTTGGCATGCAGTTAATAATACCCGAAAATCGATTTTGTACTTTAGACGCGTTTTTCCCAATCGATCGAAACAAAAATTTGACATAAAGCTACAATTGTACTTACAAAATCTCATGCCTGTTTTTATATATTTAAATCATTGTCTTTTTGAGTAATTACGTTTATATGTTACTGAATGTACTGACTGACAGGTAGTCAATTTAGCTGAAAATTTGAAAGATGTCTAGATTATAGATGTTAATTCGGCTTATCAAATTTTATCTGTTTAGTTCTCTTCGTTTTGTAATTATCGTGCTGAATTATATTCGAACAGCCGGATAGCCAAATTTCCTCAAAATTTGACAGAAATCTACAAATTTGATATACCAAATTTCATCCGTCTAGATCAAAGAGTTTTTGAGTTATCTTTACCATAAATGTACAGACATTTTCTAAAAATGTGTTTTTCGAACTCGGGTGGTCTGAAAAGTGAGGATTTGACAATTACAATACTTTCTCTATATTGCGTATACGAGAAAATGAAAAGATCACGAATTTTACAAGCAAATACAGAAAAGTGACATTAATAATATATCATTCGTTAACAATGGTTCATTATCGATTGTATTACTTTAATACTTCATTTGTATTGAAGTAATACTAATAAATAATCAAATAGTAAGGCACAGAAAAATTTCGAAACTGTATTGTTAATCAAAAGGAAGAGTCTGAAATCCGATCTTAATGCTCAGTGCCAACATATAGTTGAATATTGAGACAAGATATTTTGTCAGCTACTTTTAAATCTTGGCAATATGCTATAATCAAAACAGCATTTATTTGGGAATATATAATGTAATCTGGGAATTTTGATGTTATTCGTAATTTCAACAAGATTCCATCCCTTAGAAATTCCAGACTGAATACGAGTCAATAATTCAAACTTACAAAATTTATCTTCTCATTATTGGTATGAAATCCGTTCTTTTATCTTTACTACCAATAAAGAAAAGTGTGCGTTGCATGCTTGTGTGTGTGTGCATGGGTGGGTTAGCCCTTTAAAGGCCAGACCGTTTGACTGAGACTTGCTAAATTTGGCACATATATACTTTGTAGATTAGAAATATGACTATGAAGAATACGCCATAAAGACTATGAAGAATTGCAGATGTTCGCCGAATTTTGGACAGAATCTATCAATGGATTGGCTCTCTGTCAATCTGCCTGTTCTTATATGTATGAACGTGAGTAAGCAATTAGAAATCGCAATAAACTAAAATGCTAAATTTAAGAATAATTTATTTACGAAAAAAATTCTAAATATACATCTAATTTTGAGCTAAATCTGGCACATGGCAAACTATCTATCTATGAAAATTAACATGGTAGCTGAAAAACACAGTTAGTATGTGGTATCAACACTAAAATGTTAGATCTTTAACAAAGATTGAATCTAGTTGGTCGTGGGAATAAGTCCAAAGTGCATATTCCACTCTCCTCACTATTATACTAAGCCTAACACATAACATTCTACCCTGCTCATACTTGAAAGTTAAGAAAATGTTCTAATTATACCAGAAGTACAACAAAATAGAAAATTTCTTTCTGCATTTAGCATAAATTGGCCAATATGGGAATAACTATGCCTATAAAAATAAAGAATTTCAAGGAAAATTAGTGGAAGTTGTCTTCCCGAAACGTTCTCGCATATTCCCTTATAAATGTACTTGTGTATTATTACCCACATGACATAAAGTAAATATTAGAGTGAGATTTTTTACGATTAATCGCTAGGATGTGGTTAATATAAAAATACCAGATGTATTTTGGCCTTTTTTTCTGGTAGATTAAAACCAAAATGTAATGACACACTACTGCAATTATAGCCACAAAATAACATACCTAATTTCATATATCTGTCATCGTATTTTTGATTTATCGATTTCACATATTTGAGAAAATACAGATTGACAGACGGTCATCTCTTAACAGATCGGTTCAAACTTTGATGATTATTTACATCTTAAATGTTAAATGCGTACACTAAATCTCTTCCATCTAGCGCTCTTCGTTTTATAGTTATCGTGTAAACTTATATTCGGACGGCCGGACAGAACAACTTCCTCTGAACAGATTTCTTTTAAAATATCATAAAAATCTACAAATTTGAAATTGGGATCATATGTATTAAATTTCATTCAATAACTCAAAACATTTTTAAGTTATTGTCTTCACAGTCAGCAGACATAATTTCGAAAATGTATTTTTCTTACTAAGAAAATTTGAAACGTTTAGATTCATAAGAATCTCGAATTTGAATACTTTGATGTTACAATACTTTCTCTCCCTACATTTCGTATATTAGAAAGTGAAAATGTAAGCAAATTTAACCAAGGTTTTGATAAATAAGAAACAAATAAAGAATACTCAGTCATAACGTGTTGCATTTAATTAAGAGAAATACTTACTTCTCTGTAACAAAGGGAGCCCCCATTATTGCTTAATGCACCCGGGGCTCCTGGACCCCTGGCTGGAGCACCAAATTCATGATTGGCCGGATTAACCAGAGTGAAAGTCTTAGCGTAAGTTGCTATTCCCAAATTAAGTTGCATCTTTGAGAATCCGTTATTTGCCCAGATTTCCATCGCCGATTTCTGAAAACATTAAGTAGAATTGTAAAACAGAAAAGTTGAGAATATTTAAATTCGAAAACTATCACATTGAAAAGATTTGTTTTTCACTGTTCAATAGAGGATTGACATGAAATCTATGGTTCATGGTTATAAAAAATATATAGAAAATGTGGAACTAATACATAATGGCGTATATGCTATGGTTCATATAAAACAATCATACGGAACGATTTGAAAATTAATGAAAATTATATCTAGAAGTTGTTTAGGTATATTTTCAATTAAACTGAGAATTATTTTAACTCAATCAACAATTGTCAAGCATTCGTCGTCGACGAAGAAAGAAAATATGCATCCATTTTCAACTACTAAATGGTCTAAAAGAAAGCAAATTATATAGAATTCATTTTTTCTTTTTTGAATTCTTTGCTATAATATTTCCGATTCCAAGCCGTTTTCGAAGCTGGATTAAACCTTAAATGTCCTATTTTTGTAAAAGTTGATTTAAAAATGTTTTTTACTTTCAATTCTTGAGTAACTCACGCAAAAAAGGCTTTATTTAAAAAATTATATTGCATTTTATTTATGATTTACGGCTTACGATAATGTTATTTATACTATTTACTGCTTAATTTGAAATTAATAAAGTACAAATTCTATCTTTATTGTTATTTTGTCGTCGAATGAAGAGGAAAAAAATCAATTTATTTGGATTTATTCAATTAATAAAAAAATAAGAATTAAGAGCTTTTTACATATTATTTGAAGATTTGAGGTAAAAAAAAAAATTGTCATTGAAATTCTTTAATTATTTCAGAATGAAGACTTCCTTTGGGAGATTACATGGGCGGCTAAAAGATATTAGCACAAAGATATGAAAATGAGGAATTCAATTTAACCTGTAGAAATGCTGGCAATAACTTTTGAAATTTATAAGAACTATCTTTTGAAATCTATTGGAGTATTAAACTGCATTGCGTAAAATAAAGGTTTTACTTACAATTATTTTCGAACCCTGTTATTATAAAGTTTTGAAGGTAATTTTGTTTATTAAAGCAATTCCATAAAAATATACAAATATGAACAGAACTTTAGATACGATTTATACACATAAATATACAATTGGAAATTAATATACAATTAATATTAATATAAATTAATTATATAATTAATATTATCATCCATTATATAATGGACATTACCGACAGTAAATACCGTTTTATTTTGTGCTTGCCAGGCACAGAAAGTCCAGAAATTTCATTCTTTTTTGTTGGTCATGCTTCATTTCGGCTGCATAAAAATTTGCTAACGCCATATGCTGGAATACATTTGACAGTAGAAAAGAAAATATTCATCTACGATTTGTCAAGCAAGAAGGTACACAGAATAAGCTTTTCATATTCTCAGCAATATATGGAGAATATTCCATCGGTCTTTTAATATTCTATCACAATTTGTGCATGATATTATTAAAGCCTGCATTATTCTTCATAATTATGTTAGGGATAGAGATGGATACATGACTGTGGATACAATATCCATTATAGGATTGAAAGGTATTCAAGGAGATAATATTATAAGAGGAGACTTCAAAGCAAACAATGTGAGAAACATTCTATGTAGATATTTTATTTCAAATGCAGGCATGATTTTCTGGCATACATCTGCAATATAAAATATTCTTAATGTATATTAGCGATAGATAACTATAAAATAAGCCTCTTTCTTATTTGAAACACGTATCGCAAGAAAAAACGTTTTTCTTCGCGTTATTTTTATTTGCTTGTAAAATATTTTTGAATAGATAGAGATGGAGACATGATTGAGGATACAATGTCAATTACAGAATTGAAAGATATTCAAGGAAAGAATATTCGAAAAGGAGAGTTCAAAGCAAACAATATGAGAAACATTCTATGTAGATATTTTATTTCAAAGGCAGGCATGGTTTCCTGGCCTACACACACTACTACATCTACAATATAAAAAATACACTGATCACCATGATAGTAGCAGCAGATAACTGCAAAGTATGCCGATTTCTTATGTTAAAGAAGTATTGCAAGAGAAAACGTTTCTCTTCGCATTATTTTTATTTACTTATGAAATATTTTTGATTTATTAGAAATAAGTTTAAAACATAATTAAACTTTTTTGAAAAACGTAATATTGTTATTAATTTTCCAATAATGTTTATCTTTTTACAATGGCCAGCTCAGAAATAAAAAATGTACTGATAATTAAGTCCAGAAACAATAGTGTAATGTAAATAAAATTCTCTGGAACTAGAGAGTATTACTACTATAATTTTTTGAATCTCGAAATAAGATTTTTTTACGACTCCATTTTTTCGTTCGACTAAATCGTTTCAGTCCTTTTCTTCCAATAAATCAAAGTCTTACAAATTTCATGCCAACCGCTGCGTTTCTGTCTTTAAAAACCCTCAAAACAGACTTTTCCTGGATTGAAGCAATTAAAATTTCATTATCAATATTTAACTCATTTATGTTTATAATAGATGAAAACTTATTGATGCTAAAGGAAAAATTGTGCTTCACGCAGGAAGGTAAATTTCACTGTGAAAAAGCAACTTTAGACGTTAAAAAAACGCCGTGTGTGCAAGCTTGTATTTGATTATATGCGCCAGTACTTGGACTGCAACGATCAAAGTACCGTTGGCGCCAGTGTCAGCCGACGTCTGCACAGCATCCACTTACGACAAATTGATCGGGCCTTTATTTTTCCGCCAAACTGTTAAGCTCTAAGGCTGGTTACACACACAGCGGATTTTTCTGACGCGGTTGATTCACCGTCGCCGCCATAACAACAGTAGTGTATTGAATTATATTAGAGCTTATACATTTGGCGGAAAAATAAAGGCGCAGCCAATTTGCTTTAAGCGGACTTTGTACAGATATCGGTTGCCACTGGCGCCAGCGGTATTTTTACCACCCTGTTCAAGCACTGGTGTACACAATCAAATGTAAACTTACATACGTGGTGTTTTTTAACGTCTAGAGTTGCATTTTCACATTTCTGCGTGAAACACCTTTTTTTAGCATCAATAGAATTTCATGTATTATGAATGAGTTAAATATCGATAATGAAATTTTAATTGCTTTACGCCAAGAAAGGCCAGGTTTATGGATTTTTAAAGACATAAATGCAGCGATTGGCATGACATTTGTATAGAAATTTGTAATGACTTTGATTTATCGGAAGAAAAAGAGAAACGATTTATTGGAAATCCATACTTTCTCATAAGTACTTACTAGAAAAAAGTTGGAGTGGTAAAAAAATTTAATTTTGAGAATCTAGAAATTATAGCAGTAACACTCTCTAGTTCCAGAGAATTTTATTTACACTGCACTATTGTTTCTGGACTTAATTATAAATTCTTTTTTATTTCTGAGCTGGCTATTATTCACATTTTTTTTTATAAAAATATAAACATTATTTGAAAATTAGTAACAATATTATGTTTTTTTTAAAAAAAAGTTTTATTACGCTTTTAACTTATTTCTAATAATTCAAAAATATTTTACAAGTAAATAAAAATGATGCGAAGAAAAACGTTTTTTCTTGCAATACTTGTTTCAAATAAGAAAGCGGCTTATTTTACTGTTACATATCGCTAATATACATTAAGAATATTTTATATTGCAGATGTATGCCAGGAAACCATGCCTGCATTTGAAATAAAATATCTACATAGAATGTTTCTCACATTGTTTGCTTTGAAGTCTCCTCTTATAATATTCTCCTCTATAATTGATATTGTATCCTCAGTCATGTATCCATCTCTATCTATTCAAAAATATTTTACAAGTAAATAAAAATGATGCGAAGAAAAACGTTTTTTCTTGCAATACTTGTTTCAAATAAGAAAGCGGCTTATTTTACTGTTACATATCGCTAATATACATTAAGAATATTTTATATTGCAGATGTATGCCAGGAAACCATGCCTGCATTTGAAATAAAATATCTACATAGAATGTTTCTCACATTGTTTGCTTTGAAGTCTCCTCTTATAATATTCTCCTCTATAATTGATATTGTATCCTCAGTCATGTATCCATCTCTATCCCTAACATAATTATGAAGAATAATACAGGCTTTAATAATATCATGCACAAATTGTCATAGAATATTAAAAGGCCAATGGAATATTCTCCATATATTGCTGAGAATATCAAAAACGTATTCTGTGTACCTTCTAGCTTGGCAAATCGTAGATGAATATTTTCTTTTCGACTGTCAAATGTATTCCAGCATATGGCCTTAGCAAATTTTTATGCAGCCGAAATGAAGCATCTCTAGCAAAAAAAGTATGGAATTTTCTGTGCCTGGCAAGCACAAAATAAAATGGTATTTACTGTCGGTAATGCCCATTGACACAACTGAAAGCTAATACTAATTATATAATTAATATATAATAATATTAATTGTAGAATGATTTCTATTTGTATATTTATATGTATAAAACGTATCTCTGTTCATATTTGTATGTTTTTAAGCGATTGCATCAATAAACAAATTTACCTTCAAAACTTCATAATAAAAATGTATGAAAATAATTGTAAGTGAAATATTTATTGCACTTAATACTCCAACTTACAGATTTCAAAAGTTATTGCCAGCATTTCTACAGGCTGAATGGAATTCCTCATTTTGGTATTTTTGTGCTAATATATTTTAGCCGCCCATATAATCCATCAAAGGAAGTCTTCGACATTCGGAAGTGTTTGTAGAATTTCAATGTCAATCAATTTCAATCTCAAATCTTCAAATACGTGTAAAAAGCTCCTAACTCTTCTATTTTTTTCATTAATTGAATAAATACAAATAAGTCTGTTTGTTCCCATTTCCTCTTTATTCGATGACAAAATAACAATAAAGATAGAATCTGCATTTTATTCATTTCAAATTAGACTTAAGCAGTAAATAGTTTAAATAACACGGTTAAATTAAATTTGTTTGATGATGAAATTACGCTGAATTTTACGACGGAGACAGAAATTTTACCGTCGTGTGTGTGAACCTTCGAATTTCTGGAAGCGGTAATGATAAAATATCCGCAGCGGAAATAAACGCCGTGTGTGTAACCAACCTAATATAATTCAATACACTACTGTTATTATGGCGGTGACGGTGAATTAACCGCGTCCGAAAAATCCTCTGCGCATGTGTAACCAGCCTTAGGAGGATCGTAGCAAACGCCACTTCGTGTATCTTGGCAATGTTGCCAATGCAGTGCCTTACCTTCCTCAATTAATTACGATAATTCTTTATCCTTTTAAACCAGGCCGGATAACGCGGCCTAGTTTTCTAACTAGGCCGAATAGTAAGGAAGCCTAACAGTCGTTAACTCGGAAGTGCACTGTACTTTACTCTTTCAAAACTTTTAGAACTTTCAACCTTTCTTTGAATTGCAATTAATTAATATTAAAATTTTATGATTAACAAACACTCTTACTCCCACTACTTGTCATATATTTAATGTAAATTTATTTGGAATTTTCACTCTAGAACTAAACTTTGATCGTAGTTGAAACGTGAATTTTCTTTAGATAACTTTTAGAGATTATATTTTAACTTAAGAGAATACCAATTTTAAGAGAAAACAACTTAAAAGATTCTTTGGTCTTGATTAATATTTATTTGATTTAATACTAGGTGTAATAATACATGTAGATTTCTGTACTTCTACTTGAAATTCGATAATTACAAAATGCAAACACGTTCGAGCAAATGATTTTCATAGAGCAAAATGCAACATGTGTTCAAATGAAAATTTACACTTTAGAAAATAAATACATTTTTAGAAAATATTTTTGTTCCGTTGATTTGTTTATTTTTTAAGAAAATATTTTTGGTTCCGTTCGTATTTTGTAACCCATATTGATATCCATACTGCTTTACGAGTAATGATTATTATATATTCTTTAATATTTAATTAAATATTCAGAGTCTAGTATTCCGAGCAATATAATAGTAATGGTTGATAGGAAAAAATGCTTCAATTCTATTTACAACGAAATTAAAAAGAAGCCAAACATGTCTAGTTTATAAGAACTGAAAGAAAGTGTCGGTTGACAAGTTTTAAAAAAATAGAACTATAAATTTGGTGTGATAAAATATGTAATATAAAACTTCAGAAATTTACTGAGTGAAATAAAATTTATGATTTGACCGATAAGACACTAAAATTTGAAAGTGCTAAAAGTTGAGAGTAAAATTTAAAACAAATAAATAGTAAAAAGGAGTTGCAGCAATTTTAAAATACAGTATTTAAAGTTAAATTATTACATTCATATATTAAAAAGTATCAAAAAATAAAAACAAATCTGAAGATGTGCAAAAAAAAAAAAAAAAAACACCCATTAATCTGAATATTGGCAAAAGCACGCAAAATACAGATGTAATTGAAAAGTAAAATAGGTTTAGTACTCTAAAATAAATAAAGGCATTATTATAAACTATTTTTAAATATTTTAAAATGATGTAAAGATAATTTTTGTACAATTACATGTTTCGAAATTATGAAGGAAAACGTGAACTCATTCTACTCGATTTCGCACCACTTGAAGGCAACATGGCAATTTTATAATGGTGCAGGCAATCCTTTAACATGCTGAGAAACATGTGCGCCAATATTTGTTCGATTCCGTCAAGAAGTGTGATTTTTTTAATAAAGTTCAAACAAACAAACAAACAAAAAACGGAAATCAATTTTTCATATAAAATTAATAAAGCAAATATGTCAGTTATTTCAATTTTTGTCATACGACTTCTATTAATTTCCTTTACTATCTCAGGAAAGGATTTCTATAATAATTGAAAGCATATAATATCTTATAGAATTAAATATTACAGTAAGAAGAAAGACAATCTTTACCATACCGAATTCAAAGAGGGATCTGCATCTCCAGCTTTTTTGTCAAACTGCGTATGATGACCCGTCTTCCTCTCCCATGGGCCGTGCATGTCATAAGTCATCACGTTGACATAATGAACTGCTCTAAAAAAAGTTACCACAAGCATCAATCAAAGAACAATAATGATTTAGTTTAGATTTGTCATACATTTGCTATAATTTGGTAGCAAAGAAAGTTACCACAAGCATCAATCAAAGAATAATAATGATTTAGTTTAGGTTTGTCATATATTTGCTATAATTTGGTAGCAAAGAAAGTTACCACAAGCATCAATCAAAGAATAATAATGATTTAGTTTAGATTTCTCATATATTTAATTTCGTAGCAATGAAAGTTATATCACGATTCATTATAATTTTCTAGGATTAGACAAGAATGTGTCATAGTAATGCCGACATGGTTTACCTCCTTCAGCGACAAATGTTAAAATAAAATAAATGTTGATAAAAGCAAAGGTAAAATCAGATGTTAGCAATCACATAGGAGCATACGATAACAAATATTACTATTATCATGAAAAACCTTGCTTTTTAAGCAAAAAAAAAAAAACTCGTTTTAATCGAATAGTGTGTATTTTACAAGAACCATTTTAAGTTTCATATTATGCAGACTGACTGACTAATACATATCTAATTATTGGGAGTCTTCGAAAAAAAGAGTCATAGTGGCAGCTACATGGCTCATATAATTAGTCACTATGAAGTTTGTTATGAAATATTTGGAATACGTTTCTTTTATCGCGTCTTTCTGTTTATTGGGAATGCTGATTGAAAATCTGAACATTGCCTTTTTTTAAATGATTATTCAACAATTTAGAGAAAATTTATGAATTTAAGAATTTCAAAAGTAAAGCTTTTAGACTAAAATTATTTTACAGCAGCTTTTTTTTTTTTTTCGAATTTTTGGATATAACCAAAAAATATTCTTGGGTATTTAATGTGTATTTTTTAATTCAAATGCTATCAACTTTTGGGAAAACTATGGGATTTTTTGTTTGTTTTCAAAGATCAAATTTATCTATCTAGCGACTTTCAATGTCATAATAAACATTCTAATTACTTTTTCACATAACTATTAATAAGCGTTTAATCGTGCAATTTGAACGCTTTAAAAGCGCCAACGATATATGAGTTGTAGATATTCTAATTATGAGTAGCATTTGTTTTGGTGTTCGACAGGCCAGACCAATAGGCCCAAAGCTATTAATTTTAACGTAGGCATTTCTGAGAGAGTGGAAATGTGCATTCTGGAACAATTATTTTAAAAATTTAATCAATTAAAAATTGTGTGAAATGTAAACGTTTTCTTGCCAGAGCATCCCGAAATATCATAGAACAAAAATAATTTTCACGTCATCGTAAAATTTAAAATATTCTCTCTTTAATTTAAAAATATTTTAAGTGGATTTTTCAGTAATATACTACAATATTCAAATGAATCTCAAATCGTCTTCATTGTTGCTGAAAATATTTCATCTTGCATTTTTCTTTTATTGTTGATGATCAATGTATGGATATTCTGCTTATTATTCAATACGTAATTTTTAATTGAAGGCTTCTATTTAAAGCATGTTTTTTATTAAGAGTATTGAATATCCTCCTACTAATAAGAAGGGATATTTATGAGGTACATAATTTCGAATACAATATTAAAAAATACAAGATTAATAAATACGAGAGGAAATGGAAATGGAAGTGTAACAAATTTATTATTTTTCGACATCGTTCAATAAAAGTCAAACATTTTTTCCTAAGATGAATCAGTCTGTCTGACATACCTAAGATGAATCAGTCTGTCTGACATACCTAAAATGAATCAGTCTGTCTGACATACCTAAGACGAATCAGTCTGTCTGATATACCTAAAATGAATCAGTCTGTCTGACATACCTCAGATGAATCAGTCTGCCTGACATACCTCGGATGAATCAGTCTGTCTGACATACCTAGGATGAATGAGTCTGCCTGACATATATGAGATGAATCAGTCTGTTTGACATACCTAAAATGAATCAGTCTGTCTGGCATACCTAAGATGAATCAGTCTGTCTGACATACCTAAGATGAATCAGTCTGCCTGACATATATAAGATGAATCAGTCTGTCTGACATATATAAGATGAATCAGTCTGTCTGACATATATAAGATGAATCAGTCTGTCTGACATACCTAAGATGAATCAGTCTGTCTGACATATATAAGATGAATCAGTCTGTCTGACATACATAAGATGAATCAGTCTGTCTGAAACATAAGATGAATCAGTCTGATGAACAGATCGGTCTGTTTATTGCAAGTGCTATTATTATGCATTCTTTGGCTGTGATTTGTTGTCTGTGTGTTCATATTTTCCAATGGAATAAAGCATCGTTATTTGTTACTGAGTCCAGTGGATTGCTTCTTGTACACCCACTGCACCGAACTTTGATTTTTAAAGAAATTTTCCTCATATTTGGAAAAGTGTAACATTTAGGAGTCTGTGGTGAATAGCATATAAGCCAGTTAACAACTCTTCTACCGGAACGATCGTTTTGGTATAATGGTTTAGTTACTGGAACTGGTTAACCACAAGGTCCCAGGTTCTATCCTCGCGCATCCCCATACCGTTAAATTGGTGACCTCGGACGATGAACCTTCAACCTTCGTACAGCTGTTGTGGCGCCATCTACCCGCAACCAAAGTCGTCAGACTCACTTGACTCAGCAACCACACATTCGCTATACAACTAGGGTGCAGCCCCATTAAGACAACAGCTATAAATACATCACCACTCAACATCCATATCGTTCGTCTCAGTTACTGGACTGCTAACCGCAAGGTCCCAGGTTCTATCCTGGCACATTTCATACCGCTTCAAGTCAGATAAATGAGCAAACAGTAATTACATCATTACTTGTTTTCAATTAAATATAGAAGAATTACTCACTTTGCAACAGCTGGGCCATCATACCCAGCCTCAATTTCTCTCTTGATGGCAGTGACGCTGATTGATAAAATTTTATTTTCAGCATCTAGGGCTTTCCGTAGTTCCTGGAAATAAATTTAAAAAAACGCATAAGAATGCATGTCATGGTTTAAATTTTTATAAGCATTAAAATCAGTTTATTTTCTAAATTTATTTCAAATTTTGGAACACACAAAAATAATTTCACATTAATTTGATTTATCTGTTAGATATCTTAAGAAAAATTCTCATGCTTATTTATTTCTTTATTACGCAAACTGTCCACTCTAATCTCTTGATCCAGTACCTGATTTCTGAACTGTTAGAGGTAAACACATCTTTCGAGTCTTCGAATTTGAAAAATGCTTTAACTAAAATGAATAATTAGTAATTTACGTTGTTTGAATGAAAAATTTACTTTTGAAAAATAACGAAACATAACTTTTTATGCAATGTTTAGATCTTTTTAGTCAGATTTGGTAAAATATTTTTGTTACTCCAACATTTAAATAAAAAAAAATCTGCACTTCTCTGCGACTATTAGGACATCATTTTACCCATTTTAATTTTTTTTAAAAGAAAAGTTCCACTTTTCTGCAATTATAAGTATATTATTTTTACGCCAGTCAATGATTGACTAAGAAAAACGATTGTGTTTTGATTGGCAGATCGTTTTCTAAGTCACAAATAAAAATGTCTAAAATAGTGACATTCATAACTTGGTAACTTTTAGTTGTATAAGCATGGAACTTTTTTTTTCAAATATGACTGATAGAATCAAGAAAATGTGTAAAAATTAAGATATCGTAAAATTATTCAATAATATATTTATTAAATGAAATAATTTAAAAATATAATTTTTTCGTCATATAGAGAATTTTTCTATTTAGAAGTATAGTATGTCTATTCATTGGCTAAGAGATTATCTATCGAGACGAAATTAACGGATTCACACTGTATATTTTTCAATTTGAAGTATTTTTTTTATACATTTGAATGACTTTTTTGAAAACATTCATGGACTGCAATAAATTTTACAATACAATCTATTTCATCTGAATTATGAGCAACTACTACTCTTCATTTTTTTTTAAAATTATCGTATCATTTTCACGGTGTACAAAAGTTTCAGCAAAACTGAATGGTAATATTTTCCTTCTTTCATAAAATGTATTTAAATTATAAAATGAATTTTATTGTGGAATTTAAAATTTTTAAATGCTTGCTAAAATATATTACAAACCAATTTTTCTGTGTTTTTTTTAATAATATATACTTTAATTGTGCACACAGTTTTGATATTTAACATCACTAAAGTTAAAATGTTTGCTTTAAAATAAGACTTTCTTGGGTTTTTTTTTCTTTTTAATTTAAAAATTATTACAATAATAATTCAAATACAAAAAATAATACTCATAAATAATTTATTTACGAAAAATTCTTGTATAATTTTACATAAGGTAGATTCAAAGGCTTAGAGTTACAGCAAAAAATACAATTCAAATTGAGTATAAGAGTAGGTTAAACGGAGCTCACACACACACACGCGCGCGCGTGCGCACGTGTGTGTTTTACATAATCCCTAAAATCAATAAACTACACTTATGAAGCTAAAAATTATATCGAAAAAATTATCTTGACAATTTTTAGTAAACTGTAATTGATAAAAGATTCCATTAATAAAATCACAATTTTGGTTCACTTTTCTCATTTTTAACGTCTTTTACACATTTGAAATTTTTTTATTTTCGAATAATAAAATGTCTAATTTTGAACCTACCATTTCTTTTCACTGTAAAAGATACATATAATTTAATATATTGTTAAAGTTTCCTTGTATATAATCATGACCTCCATACAAAAGGTGAAAAGGCTGGTCTCTTTTGCGTTTTCAAGAAGTTGAACCATTGAAAAGATATGCGATTACCTATGATTAGGTTGATACCTGGCTGTGTTATATCAGGCATAGATTGAAACTGATATTTGATTGTTTGAAATAACTTAATGCATGTACATTAGGTAGATGAATTCTTCATCTTGGAAAAATAATTTAATGATCAATTCCCTTATTTTAATTATTTACTAAAATAACTCTACTAACCTGAAGAAATACCGTAAAATTATCCTTGTCAGCTGGACGGACGCCCAGTTCTCCCTGCCAGCAATTGGGGTATTCCCAGGCAACATCCAAGCCATCGAAACCGTGCATCCTTAAGAAATAAACGGCTTCTGTAATGAAATGTTTAACCAATTCAGGGGACGCAACCAGCTCCGAGTACTTTTTAGTGCTGTCTTTCCATCCTCCCAAAGACAGCATCACTTTCAACGAAGGATTTAACTTCTTCAAGCCTACTGTGTCCTGTCTCAAAATCAAACAGAATGATAGAAGTTAATACAAATAAATAATTTCTAGTTTAAACATCACTCAAATATAAACATGCTGAGAAGAAGAGTGATGCCCATTGTTTAAAAACAAAATTCTAAAATCAAGCTGGTCACAAATGTTTTCAATTTTAAAAATAAAGCAGTTAGTATAACGCATCCATGAATTCAAAGCTAAGCCTAAATAATGAAGTAAGAAAATTGTTCTTAGTGAATTTCTTTTATCAATAATGTTACTTGAAGCAGATTAATAACTTAATTTCCCAATTGCTTCTTTCGTGACTTTTCATGCAGTTATCAAAATCATACCATCTCTTAATTATTGATTTAATGTGTGAAAATTCGAAATATTTTTTGGAGTAGTCTTAATTTCCAAATTTTATTAAATAATAAAATTTGAAATGATGCGTTCACTTTTATTTCTTTTTAAGCAAAAATTTTTTTCACATCATTTTACAGTTGCTTGAAGTTTAATTTTCTGCTTAAAATATCAAAGTTACTTAAAATTTAATATAATAAAATTTTTGTGTCTATGTAATTTAAATTTCATTGCGCTACTTATTATTTTTTTTATAAAAACAAGGGAAGTATTTTATGTCATATAATTAAATGTTTCGCTGATATTAAATTGAAAAAGCTTCAGTACTGTTATTACCTAAAAAACAATCGACTATTACCTAGAATATTACTTATTATTACCTAGAAATAAAATTTATATATTTTGCAAAGAAAAAATAAAGACATGTTAAACATATTGTAAATATTAGAAACGGCTGTTGAAATCCAACGAAAAGTATAATATACTTTTCATTTTTTCTGAGCATAGTTATTTTTAATAAGAGTTGATTTTGGAAATTTCCACAAATCTCTTTTATTTAAAACATACTGATAAAGTTTCTAGACACATTTCAAATTCTATAGTATACTATACGTATTGTATTTACATCAACACTTTGCGTGTTGTAGGAGTCGCTGATGACCGGCAGCCCATTTGAATTACAATGTAAAAAAGTCAGCACGGCAGTCAATATGTTAAAAAGATTAAACTAACATTCTTTAACTGTAATTCTCGGTGGTATACTGATGACAAAAAATTTCAATTTATTAACAATAGGCAACAATTATCAGTATAAATTTATTTCAGTCCTCAATATAACAATGATTTAGAATAGTTTTGATACAGGCAAGGATATTCCACATTCAACTTAAAAACTGTAACTATAAAGGCATATATGACAAAGAAAGTAGCCCAAAACATACACACAAAGGTAATCAGAAACGTTTTCCAGACGTGGTAGAAAATCCACTAAGATGCAAATGTGCTAAAAGCTAAATGACTTTTTTTGGGGGGGGGTGTAGGTCATAAATTTGTACATTTCGTTCTCACGTCCAGTTTCCTATAATCCTACTTCTAGATTTTAAATTCTATAGGTATGCAATCTTCATATCATGGTTTATGGATAAAGGAAAGTTATCGAAGATACCTGGTATTTTAAGAACATTTACTATAGCAATAGAAAACTTGCAATTGCATGGCAGGCATGTCAGCTATCTTTGGTTTTATGAATTATTGAGTGTTCTTCATACTCATTCACATCATTAATGCTGAAACTTCACATCATTAGGGCTAAAATCCAACTGCAATACTAGTGAACCTTGTCCTGTAGTTCATAATATTGACGTTTTCAGTCATGTTTCCTGCTGCAACTTTGGCTTATGCATGTGCTTCCCAATCCCCCATAACAGTTTGTAAATGAAATTTTGGGTACTTGTTAATTAAAGCTGAAAGAGTCAAAACTCGCCAAATGTAACACCAAAAAAAAAAAAAAAAATTGGCATTGAAACCCTATGAGGGCGGTTTCTAAATTATGAGAAGAAAACAAAAATCTATTCACGCCTTTTGTATTAAAAGATGTCACTGATGTTACAGATAAAAAAAAAATATGTCAAATTTATCGCCAACGAATTGCCATACCTTCGCCATTAATTGGCATAGGAGCAAAAGGAATATTTACAATTGTCATAAGAATATAAAATGCGAATATATGCATTAATACAATCTAGTTAATGCATATGGGAAAGAATGGGAAGATTTAAAAAAAAAAAAAAACCCGACACGTTTTTTTTTTTTTTTTTTTTTTGTAGTTTCTTCCAGTTTTTTTCATATTATTTTCCCCCTTGGAATTTAAATGCATATTAATTTAGAGTCCTTTCGGCAACTTGCACGTTTTTTTAACTACATTTTAATAAGTATAGTACTCTTAATAGAAATACTCTAACTATTAATAACCATCTATTAATATAATACACATAATATAAATTTATTTTGATAATTGTTCCAAATGTTTAAAAACATACCAAACAAATAACATTTGGCAATAAAACAACAACAATTGCCTTTGAATTTTAATAATAATAATATTAAATAATTTAGGTTAATGCCGCTAGTATGCATACAAGCAAAAAATATAAACAAATATTAAAGCTCATAATAACCGTTATATAATTTCAGCGCTTCCTTGTTACTAACGGATTATAGACAATAAAATCCTTTTGTGTTCCAATAAACTTCCTCCAGTAACAAAATGACCTTCCACACCAAATATACTGTCAAAATTTGCATTTGATTGAATAAGTATTATGGAAAACAAAAGAATGATTTCGACAATGGACTGGTTTTTTTCAAAAAAGATCTCGTAAAGTAACTCTAAACAGTTTCGGTCTAGAGTTTATCTGTCTGCATTCAGCTCTTGTTTTTTTTTTTTTTTTTTGTTCGAAATTCTTTGAAATGCCGCTGCGAGTCTAGTATATGGTATGGAAAAGAAGCACGTGAAAACAGTGTAACACGTGAGAAGAAGTAATATTTAAGTCTTTTTAAATCACTTATTTGCTATTTATGGCAGCGAAAATGTTTATTTTTTCCTAAACAAACGACTGAAACAATACAATGTGAAATAGAAAGCAATTTCCATAAAAAAATGGCAAAGCGATTCAGTCAAATATATTGAATATTTGTATACAAAGCAACTCGTTTTTTTGTGTGTACATGATCCCTGAATGCACGTGCTTAAACATATGAAACAACACATCGTCTGCGGTTTTATTTTATACTTTTCACGAATGTACAATGGAATGTTAATATTTTATTGTAGATCTAATTTTAAATCTGTTTAAATCTAAATTAATTTTCTAGCAGTATTTTTTCTAAATATTATTTCCTTTCTATATATTTTCAGAGCAAGACAATTCCATGAAAAAAATAGCACAATTTGATTATTATTGTAAATTTATTATATTATTTGCAAATGTGCAAATTTTTTGTAGAAAATAGTATATTTTATTCATATTTATTGACATTTTATTTATTTATTCATTGATATTGATAATTAGGAAATTTTTTATAGCGCATTTATTGAATAAACAATTTATATAGATTTAATTTCTATGTCTAGTTAAATCCTAAATAATGCTACATAGATATTAAAAACACATCGAGTTCCATTTCCATGTGCTTTTATTTTGCTGGAGATTTCTTGAATTACACCAGAATGAAATCACAATGAAAATTTTTTTTGAATGAAACTTCAGTTATTCAATATAAGTAGACTGAGACCTTCTTTATAATAAAAATTGACTTCATATTTGGGCAGAAGATCAACACCACCATAATTGTCAGAGAGATGTAACTGGTTGCTTGAAATTGCACTTGAAAGAGAAGATTTCTTGTTATGCTTCAATGATATTAACCACTTTGTTAAGCCTAAAGGCATTTTCATTTCTACCAGTTTTCAGAGAAAAAAAGAAGCCAATAATTCTTTGAAAAACTTTTATCAATGTTATTTTTTTTTTTAAATGACTTTACAATTGGAAAGGACTAAAAATATTTACATTATTTTCTTTTGTAAGAGTTAAAATTGTCCAGTTGATATAACAATCAATACATTTCAAAGTCAAGCATGCAAAAGAAAAAAAATAGGGTCTTTTTATTAGGGAAAAGAAAATAATTTTTAGTGAATGATAAATTTAGTTTATATTATCTCGATAAATATCAAAGAATCATAGCATGATATGGTGAGAAATAAAAGGATTTATATGCTGTAATATTTAAATAAAGAAATATAATGATAAAACTAATAAAAATGAATTCTAAATATTGTATTAGTTGAATTATTTAATGATAACGAAACATTCATTTTTAACGAAAAATTGAAATGATAAAAAGTTGACTTGGATGATCTCCAAAGTAATCAAAGAAGAACATGAACTATATCCGAATGAATAGAAACAATTGATGCATTTTAATTCGACTTTTTACAATTAAAAAAAATCAACGTAAAAATTAAATTCAAATATAAGGTACCATTCATTAGAGATTTAATGTTAATATCATTCATCGGAGCACTTAATGCAATCACGTCACTCATGACGCCAATTCATGCTCACGTGATTCTGAAATCTCTTGTGTAAGTAGAAAGAAAAAGAACAAAGAGGGTTTTAGGGTACATAGCGTCACAATGCAACTCAGTCGAAGATGCCATATGCCTTGTTATATTTGTCGCTTGACTATGATTTTATGCAAAATGATTTCCACCCGTTAGTTGGGATATCTGATGGATAAACACGATTAAACAATTTGCAAGATATTACTTTTTTAACTTGCAAAATGAAGCAGTCTATGAATTAAACGTTTAGCCCGTTGAGGACCGCGATCACGTATACGTGATCACGCTATTCTCTCTTCAGGACTCGCGATCTCATACTTGTGATCAGCCTTTCCCACTCCAGGAGCCCGTGATAGCGTATATGTGATTTCAATTTGGAACGTTTATTTGAATTTTTAAATAACACTAGATGGCGATTGAAGTCCGTTATAATTTCAAATAATGTTTCACAGAACATTGATCTTCAATATGCTCATTTGTTTTCGAGTTTTTTTTTTATTTGATCCGAGTATTTAAACATATACTAAACGATTACACTTTTTCGGCTCTCTCGAGAGGTTGGGTATTTAAAATACCTTGACTGCTTGCGCTCTGGGTTTACATTTATATTTTGACTAAGATGGATAAAAGATTATTTATTGGTTATGTAAGTGTAGATTTATCATTTGCATTTGGGGTTTGCTAGATAGGAATTTTTTGTGTGCATATTTTGGGTCAGTTTTATTTTAGCCACTATGACGAAAAGAGCAAAATATTTAAGTGAGAGTGAGATTTCTAAATTGATGAATGAATCGGATAGAGAGTTCTTTAAAAGAATAAAAGCGGAAGTTATCTTATTGTAAATGCAAAACTTTCAACGTAGGGCTTAGTCACGAAAATGGTTTTGAAAAATATCATAAATTTCAAACATCTTAGATATAATTAAATAATTTTTATATTAAGTTTTCTAATATTTTCCATGTTTTGAATATTAGTAAGCAAAAGTATGTCATTTTCTGAAAGTATATATTATACATAACTTTATTTATTAGAATTTTACTCTAATAAAAATGTTTCTTTTATTTCATTTTCTTTAAATTACGCAATTGTTTTTTTTTTAAATATCGCGACAATTTTATTACAGTATATTCAGATACTATCAATAATAATAAACTGTAAATTTCAGCTTATTTATTTGCTGTAATGATATTACATGAATTTTTAATTCAGTGGGGAAAATTGCCCGGACCTGTGGGTGCGTACAGTCTCGGAGCGCGCGGGCCTGGGGGAATACTTCTTTCTCCTTCCGCCGGTCCTGAAGGGGCTAGGAACTTATTCAATGCGAATATCGCATACCTTTCTCACCCAATCAAAATGAACATTTTAAAAACTGTTTGGAGTTAAATTTTTAAACAATATATATATATATATATATATATGTGTGTGTGTGTGTGTGTGTGTGTGTGTGTGTGTGTGAGAGAGAGAGAGAGATGCCCAGTCCCCCCTGTAAAAAGGGTCTGTGCAAGTGAATGCGATTCGTGGGAAGCTAAGACGTACTTTTGGCCTTAGTCGGAGCTACTAAACACAAGAGACGCACCCTCGGCTTAAAATCGCTGACTTTGCCAGCGAGCTTGTTCATGGCAAGTGCCATTAGAAACAACAACAACTGTTTCGCGTTAATTCTCGTTTTTCTCTTTGCACTTCTTCGGGCGATAACTTCTTAGGACCCATACCCTTTATTTTCTGCTTACGTATTTTGAATCTTCAAAACCCCTAAATCAAAACATAATAACTTTCAATATACAAAAAAAAAAAAAAAAAAAAAAAAAAAAAACAATTCTTGAGGGTATGGAAGTTTGGTTTTTGGACCCTAGATAATTAGTATCTTTACATGACAGCCTGGTTTTGGCACTCTACAAAGCAAAAATTGAATTCTTGTCAAACAACAGGAAACTTTTGTTACTATCCAGGATAGTGATCATTTAGCAAACACTTTAACTGATGACGCACATTTTCCGATATTGGTGACGAGACAACATCAGAGAGTTAAACTAAAACAATGTAATGTTGCAGTCTAGAATTCTAGATAAATGACATTAAGTGCAAATAATATCAATAATTATTGAGTAGCACACAAATGAAGCATGAATAGGCATTTTAAAAATAATGGCAATTTTTTAAAGTCTCAAAAATTAACGAAAAAAAAAAAAAAGCTCCAGCATTCATTAAAGCACTTTATGAATCAGGCAAATATTGAAAACAACTTACATCATAAAAGTTCTGGTCGATGTCTATGTCCGGTTCACTCGGGACCATTTCATAAGTTTTCGGATCAAGCTTTGCGAATTCGTAGTTGATGTGGGTGCACAGGTGCGCATCGAGGTCTTTCGGCTCTAATCCAGACTTGTAGTAGTTTGCATTGTTGTATAAACAGACAATCCTTCTGCCCATCAGGGGATCATCCTTTGAGTAAGTTTCGAACGGAGTTTTTCTTGGATTAAAACTCGTATGAGAGGCGTATCTTGATCCTGCAGGCGTATCGGAAGTAGCGTAAGGATAACCGTAACTTGAACCATAATGACTCGAGTGTCCTGAACTTGAAGTAGCATATGATTGCGCTGAGAAATATGGAAAGAAAGATTACATTTTACATCTGTACATTTCTTCATAAAAGTATCCGAATACTATTGATAATTAATTTGTAAAATTAAAAAAAAAACATGTCATTTTATTTAGAAATCATCCTCTATCAGAAGAAAAGATGTCTTACAAATATTTTTAATTTTAATTATAACAAAGAAAGTTTTTTTAAGTATAGTTTTGGACATTCATATTAGGGAACATCTATAAGAAATATTTATTTTAAGTGCCTCCTCAGTGAAAATAACCATTATTTGCCATTCTTTAAAGCTATTATTATTTTCTCAAATACCGACATTTTGAATTCAAGTAGCGGTGTTAGATTTTTGAAATATATTGTAAAATGCTGTGCAAGGGCTTCAAGTAGGTTTATTCTTTTCAAAATTTTTTTATTTAACTGTATGGGAAATAGGAGAAAATTTAACAACGCATTTTTATATGAAAGAAATTAAGAATAAATACTTCTTATTTGCACAGTTTTTGATTATGCATGTTAGTAAACAGACACAAAAAGTTAAAAATCTCTATTAGAGAGATATAAATTTCAGAATATATTTCCCTTGAGTTTATGAATAAAAAAATTCTAGATAATTATGAAATATTGAAGACACGAGTTTGATATTTTTTGTGGAAAAGATTTAAAAAATTCTAAATTCCTGAATAAATAAATTGATTAATTTTTCGCTACTTTAAAATACACGTGAGTGGCTTTACATTAAGCGCTAGCATTTAATTTATTTTTTTTTTTTTTGTTCGATCGTCTTCAAGTTTCCTAATAATATCTCTGTTTTTCTTCTTAAATGATTCTACATATTTTTAACTTACCGCATATTCAGTTTTAGATAATATAATATTAAAAAATGGGATTTGACTAACTAACTAACTGAATGGCGAAACTAACTGAAAAGTAACTGAATGAAACTAATTGAAGTCAAATGCGATTTATTCAAGTCTCGTACTTCAAAAGCGTATCATTATAATTGTTCTTTAAAACAATTTCTTCTGAATGCTTTTTTATATGTTTCTCTTCAGGAATCAGCTTACTAAGTGATTCAAATGCTTTGGCTTATTTGAATTTTTTAGCAATTTAAAGAAGATATTACTGAAGTTAAAGTAAAGTAATATTTTCGACTTATCTTGATATACGATGTTTAACAAAAAGATGTGCAGTATCCAGTTCTCTGTTATACTTTTTCAGTTAAAAAACAATAATACAAAAATAATCCATTCGTGAATTAAATATCAATTTATTTTCAATGAGATATTAACAACTTTTCAGTTTTTCATTAAATAGTTTTTAAATATAAAAATTGAAAATCCTTAATTAATTTGTTGATATTATGTTATTCCAAATTCAATGATAAAATGATTTGGCAATTCATTAAACCTTTCTATTGAATTAAAGCTTTGAATTTTGCTTCGATAAATAAATCAAGTATTCTAAATATCTCTAACAGTTAACATTAAAAACATTCAGACCAATCAGAATAATACTTCAATGTATCTAAAAATGATAGACTTTCGTTTTGAAAATTTTCTTTCTACACATATAAAGGAAAAAAAAACATAAATTTAATGCTAATTTTTCTGCTAAAATTCCTACCAAAGAAAATTAAAATCAATTGTATAACTTTTTAAAGTGAAATATACTTGCACTTTCATTAGAAAGGATGGTAAATTAAATATAATTTACCATCCATTACCATATATTTCTTGATATATCCAACACTTAATATATCCATTGATTTATTATCATATTTTATACATTCTAAATTTCTTTATTAATATTTTATAATAACAATCCTGCACTTTAAAAGGAACTTAATTATCATATTAAGCATAATCGATTCCCATTTTTGTCCTATGTGGTTTTAATGACAAGTAATTTGTTTCGAAAGGCGATTAAATTCAATCTGCTTACAGAATCAATTGTCTGCATCTGCCCGTTTTTATTACGTCCATACGTTTTTTTTTTTTATTTTGATTTCATAAAAGAACTATTTATAAATTAATTTTATAGAGGTTCTCATGATTATTTATATAAGTTCTCCTAATAATTAAATAATAATATAATAATAAAATTGAGCCTATATATGTACGTGTATACATGAATGCGTATGTTTTTGTGATCTCCAAACTATATGCAAGGGCTTCAAACCTCTTTTTTGATGCGTTTTAATTTTTGAAGTACGGAAATATTAAAAATTAAGCCAAATCAGATGCATTCATCGTAAGGTGCTTTTGTTAACAAGTTCGGAAAATTTTTTTATTAACATTTTAAACTACAAAAATAATTTTTACAGAGATGTCAGTTTATGCATTATACTGTTTTAATTCCGATAAAATTTACAAATATTTTAGGCACCGTGATTGGTTCAGGAGAATTCGAGATAACATTACTATTTGTTTCCTCCTGCCAATATATATTTCAACAAACTCAATTAAAACATCAAAAGTAGAACAGAATATATAATTGAAATTTAATTTAAAGGAGCATTTAAGCAGTTTTTCGCCAAGTTACGTTTTTTTTTTCTTTCATAAATATATAAACAAAGAAACTTTTGAAACTGCTACATGAATGAAGGAAAAAAGTTCAAATTAAGATTTTAAAAGAGGTAACAGCTTACTAAACTCCAGTACAATTCTGTCATCATGAAATTAAAATTTTTGATTTCGAACTGAAAAAGTCTGTTGTCTAACTAGCGTACATGAGCATGATAATTACTCATTTTTAATATATATGAATTTCTTATTAATTTTGATACTTATAATCTTATCTAAAAAAACAACACAAAATAATTTCAAGCTTCTCAGTTTGGATTCAAAAGAAATGAGCCTATTTAAAACATTAACTTTAATTTACGTAAGTAGTTACCTAATAGGCCTTACTAAGAAGTGTAAAATACGTAAATATTATTATTAAATAAAAATAATTTAACGGATGGCTGATTAATGGTTCAAACAGGACGGAGAGTATATTTAGCTCGACTTAAAAATTATGCCCCATGCTAAAATAGAGTTTTATAACGATTTCTTGCCTAATAAGGTTAAAAATAAAAATTCTAATTGAAACTTTGAAAAGGATTTATATTTATTATTTGTTTCTTTATTATTTCTTTATTTTATTATTTTTAGTAGACATTCCAGATAACAGACGTTTGGCGATTTCTTTTGGATAGTTGGCACAATTTTGTCGTAGAAAGAAACAGGACATTATTTTTAAAGTCTTATCCATATTTTATTAAGTTATAGGAATGTGGTCAATGATGACGTCATATATTTGTTTGTTTCTCCAACTATCGAATTTCTATACACATGAATTACAATTACAGTGGCTCAAAAAATTGAGAGTACACCTTACGTTTACTTGAGAAATGCAACTTTCAATATAAATAACACATTAACGGGAAGTGCAAAGTTGTTTTTATTTTTACACATAAAAAATGGTTTAATTTAGAGTAAAAATGAAGAAAAATCAACAAAAAATTTCTAAATTGAAAATTTTCAGAAGCATTTTAAATAAACATACGCAGAATTTTGCCTCAAAAAATTGAGAATACACCAATGAAATTTTTGCAATATCACGCATAGAAACAAAGTGTCACTATTAAATTGCATGTCTTTTGGCTCTTACAATGGTCTCTAAACGTAATGGTACCGATTCGACCCATTTTTGGTGGTATCTGAACATATTTTACCCCATTCTTCTTGCACCACTTGTTTTAAATGGGTTTTGTTTCTAATTTTGTATTCTTAACCACTTTTTCGAGTAAGGCCCACGGATATTCAATGGCATTGATGTCAGTGTAATGTGGTGGTGTGTGTAACTGTTGTTTACAATGAAAAAGACATCATATTTTGACGTTACGTGCATTCTGTTTGGGGTCGTTGTCCTGCTGAAAAATGGAATTTCCATCTAGACCCAAATTTTTAACACTTTCCTTTAGATTGCTGCTACCATATGGTTCATCCAACTTGTTGAAGAAACTTTTCAAATCATAGGCAGAAGTGTAAGTGCTGAAACTGTGCAAAATGCCATTAAACAAGCTGGATATTAAAGAATCATTGTTAGAGAGAAACCGTTCATCAGCTTGCAAATTCAGAAAAAGCATTTGAAATTTGCAAAAACTCATCAATTGAAGACCAATAACCTTTGGAAGAAATCTATATTTAGTAATGAAAGAAACCTCAACATTTTTGGCAGTGACAACCATCTTACTGTATGGAGAAAGCCTAATACTGCTTTGTATCCAAAAAATTTACGTCCTACAGTTAAACATGATGGTGACTCCGTGATGATTTAAGGTTACATGGCTTCATCCGGGGTAGGAAATTTAATTTTTATAGATGGCATTATAAATGATACGGTTTACTTGGATATACTTAGCAGCAATCTAAAGGAAAGTGCTAAAAATTTGGGTTTAAATGGAAATTTCATTTTCCAGTAAGACAACGACCCCAAGCAGAATACACGTAACTTCAAAATATGGTGTCTTTTTCATTGTAAATAGCAGTTACACACACCACCACAGTACCCCGACATCAATGCCATTGAATATTCGTGGGCCATACCAGAAAAAGTGGTTCAAAAACACAAAATTAGAAACAAAACCCATTTAAAACAAGTGGTGCAAGAAAAATGGGGTAAATATCTTCAAATACCACCAAAAATTGGTCAAATCGGTACCATGACGTTTAGAGGCCATTATAAGAGCCAAAAGACATGCAATTTAATAGTGACACTTTATTTCTATGCATGATATTATAAAAAATTCATTGGTGTATTCTCAATTTTTTGAGGCAAAATTCTGCGTATGTTTATTTAAAATGCTTCTGAAAATTTTCAATTTAGAAATTTTTTGTTGATTTTTCTTCATTTTTACTCTAAATTAAACCATTTTTTATGTGTAAAAATAAAAACAACTTTGCACTTCCCGTTAATGTGTTATTTATATTGAAAGTTGCATTTCTCAAGTAAACGTAAGGTGTACTCTCAATTTTTTGAGCCACTGTATATCATTCATTGATAATGCTATTCAGTATAGATTTTACGAAGAATACATTATTTAAAACTACAGATTCAAAAAAAAAAACAGAAGATGATGATTTATTTATACAACAAAGAAAACAAAAAAATACAGGAATTAAATGCATATCCAATCTTAAAAATCAAAATAACAAAAAACTTACACCTGGAAGTATATTTATCAATAATAAGAACAAGTATAAGATCATTAATTTCCCTACCAGATTTATTCGAAAAGCGGATAAATAAAGTTTCTAAAATTTTCGATAATACCATTTCAAAAGCGAGTTTATGTTAAAATGCGTGGTTAATTCATTCAACAAGTTTAACTGCATAAATTTGCATTGCCTTAAATTTAGCAATAAAGTCTTGTTTCATTGTAAAAAAATTCAACAATAAAATTCGAAAAAATAATCTTATACATTCTATTTGCTACTTGTTTATTATTTTTTTGACAATTTTTAATGAAATGTAAAAAATCGTTTGCTTTAAATTAGTTTTGTATTTCAAAAAATTATTTGCTCAGCTGATAAATTATTGTCTGATATAAAGTGCAAATCATTGCACACTTGCATCAGTAAAATAGATATTTAGTGTGAACAGAAGATTAGTTTTTCTTTCTTTTTAAATATAATTATTCCTACATTTTAATTTAGAAATGCTGTTTTTGACATGTTGTTAGTACCTCTAAAAGAAGAATAATTACGATTTTAAATAACAAGAAATATGTATAAATTTGCAATAAACAAATAAAAGAATTAGAAATAGTGTCTAAAGAAGAAGCCAATTTTCCGCATATTTTTAAGGTAAGATTTTTAATTAAAAAATAATCATAATCTCAAAAGTATTTTTGTAATGTTGATAAATTTTTAAGTTTCAATTGTAAATCATATTATATCATCATTGATATTTCAAAATTATGTAATGATTTCAGTACAACGATGGTGATATTATATAATGATTTTAGATATGTGGCCGAACGTAAAACTTGATGCAGTATCGTTATGAATTACATTTATTTTTTGAAATATGTATATATTAAGGAATTACATAACCTTTAATAAAGAAAAATAAAAAAAACTATGGCTGTTTGTGCCAAAACAAATATTTAAGGCATAAATACTTCTTATGCCTTATGGATTTAAAAAAAGTCCTTTTGCTACAAATACAACGCACGGCTTTCTCCTACCTAAATATGAATTTTAAAGATAATAGAATAATTTTAAGTATTAAAAATATGTAAATAAAGTCAATGAATTCCTTATAAGCTGCTGGATATGGTCGCTCGCTTTTGCGAAATTTTTTTAATAACTCGTGCAAACAAATGTAACAAAATTTCTCTGTCTCATAATTCAACTTAAATATCCTCCAATATGTAAAAAGCTCGATATGATTCACTTACTTTCAGAATTGTTGAAATATGATAATACATTTTGTTCAAAAATTATATGTCAAATACAAGCAATGAAAACAAACCATAATAGTCAATGCTGTGAATTTGACTTATGAAATTATTTGCATACTTTTCTTCATTGTTCTTGTCTTGAAAATTTCATAGTGATATGATAAATAATATTTTTGAAATATTATATGATAATGGTTGCAAGATCTGAAAGTTTAGATTGTATATAAGTAATTAAAATAAAAAAAAAACCCTCACAAAATTTCTATATATAATTCGAAAAGAAGTGTCCATCCCTAGCTAACAACATTATAATTCACAGTTCAGCTCATTTGAATGTCAAAAATAAAATCTTTGGAATTCTCAGTTATTAGTTAAAAATATTATTACTTCAGTTTCATGTATTTTCATACTTACTCATTTGTGTAAATAAATTGCTATTATTATTATTTATATTAAATTAAAAATGTTTTCATGTATTTTAATGATTTATTTTATGTTCACAGATAATTTGAAATGATCGAAATAATTTCAGCTTTAAAAAATAACAAAAAAAAAAAAAAAAAAAATGGAAAATGAAAAGTTTAAGGACTTGGCAACATCATTAAACCATAGCTGTAATAAATAGATCTATGTATGTTCCTAAAAGCCATGAAAGACATTAGAATAATTTGTTGCAAGTTTCTAAAGAGATTTTAAACATGGAATTTATGTTTGTTGGCAGAACTGTAAGTGAGTCGGTTGTTCGTATTAGGAAAATGGCGTTAGAATTAGTAGATAGATTTTTATATATGTGGAAATAACTTTATTTCATATTTTTAAAATCCTTCCAGTTGGTGGGAGTGACATTTGTCAATAGATATGCAAAACACAATATTTCAATCTAATTTAAACGATGATGCCAATTTCAAAAAGAAAAAAAAAATCAACAAATATAAGTAGCGTTTACAAGCAGGGCATGGATAATGTTATTTACTTATTTACATTTTATTCAATTAATATTTTAGTCTAAGTTTTTTTTAATTCTTGGTTTTATCTTTTTTTGCGTTGTGTGTATTTTTTCTGGGTTTTTTTTTCGGAATCTTTAATCTTTTGGGATTTTCATGTCACAAGATTTAATTTTTTGAATGATTATCAAACCCCTCATACAAAAAAATCGTAAGTTTGAATCCATGCCCAAAAGTGATCTTTGATCGTTTAGCTGGAATCATTTTTTCAGCAACTTTTTTCATTTTAATTCCTATTTAATACTATTTTATACATTGCAATTTTCAAGGCTTTTCTTATTAGAATAAGTTGAACTATACGCTAAGAAATAAATCTTCTTCAGGTAATTTAAGAATATTTTTCCAAATTGCGAAAATGTATATTAAGCATTTTTAGTTTAGCCGAAGTGCATTGTGCATTGGATTACGAAGTCTAAGTGCATAAATCATTCTAATCTCCGTTCTAGAAAAAAATTATTTTCTGATCACTCGATATCAGGCTTCGTTTTATTTTCTGAGTTGCTCTGACTTCAATTTTCTTACTCTGTGCCTACATGTATAGAAATCAAAATTTTGTCTAATATTTTTGCAGTAGTTACATGGATATGGTTGTTACTGACTAAAGTTCTTATCCAAGTTCTCTTATCACTGTTTGAAATAATACGATCATGTTTAAATACGCCTCGTGTAACTTCAAAATAAAACATACTTAAAATCACATTATATTTAATGTATTTAGACAAGTTCATGTTTCATGACAAAGGAAAAAAGCCCCAAGGAATTTTGAAGCGACTATGCACTACCTGAATTACCAATTACCATTAGATTCAGTATATTGGGGTAGATTACTTTCATGGAGGACTCTTTGAGAAAAATAGCTATAATTCGTGTTTCACTTCGATGGGAACTCGGAAAATTCCTGCAGCCAATCTAACCGTAGCAATAATTCACTGACAAAGTATATCCATCTACCACATTGTAAATAATTCTGGGTAAAAACCCAAACGTGGAATGGGAATCATAATTTTCTTCCTTCAGTTTAAATTTCTCAGCCATATCTTTCACCACAGGCAGGCAAACGGAATGTTGATTAAATGAAAATTAAATGTTACAAAACTGAATGAAACGAAGAGTATAAAATAATGTTTACTTAGCTGCAAATATTCTTGAGGCTAGCCACTGTTTTTTTATTACTTTTGTTTTTGATTTGTATAGTAAACATCTGAAAAGCGCCACCAAATAACCACCCAGCCGGTCATTTTCAGTTTCTTCTTGTGATTATTCCTTTCTCCACCTGTTCCTGAATACATGATCCTAACGATTTATTACTTAGCATACGCTCATCAATTCAGATTTTACTACATAATTTTATGACTTTCATAATCTGTGTCAATATAAATGGATAAAAATCTGTCGTGATTTGCCAACAGATTTATTTTGCTGATGTCAGGCGCTTACAATTAAACGTCCTTAAACGAAGGAAACATTCATTTCTCTCTCTGTAAATATGTAACGCAAAATGTCAGGATCACCTACGTTGTGATGTAAGCTCACGGAAGAGAATTGTTTTAAGTGTTGAATGTATTTGTGAAGTCTATTTATTTATTTTTATTTTTTATTCACATGGCGTATACACAAATAACTCAATGTTCAGGAATGCCAAAAAAATTATTGTTATTTTCATTATTATGCAATATTTGCAGGTCCAGTCATTTAAACATTTAAGATTGATTATCATGTGTTGTATATCACAGACTTTCCGCTTACACAATTGGAAAACCTTTATTTTTTTCTTCCCTATTCAGAATATCAAGTTAATACAATCTCACATAAACCTATCCAGTCTCTTAAAAATGATACAAAACGCTACTTTGCTGTATTTATATTCATCTATCGTAAACAAAGATTTTTATTTATTGTTTGTCAACGGATTCTAAAACCCTCCGCTTAATGCGTTAGGGTGGCTTTAATTCGTCAAAATAAGGATAAGAGGGAAGATAAAAGGATGATATGTTTACATTTAACAATAATGTAAACTCGGATTACTCGCAGACTAAATTAAAATAAAATAATAAGGTCAGAAACGACACTATACTCACGTACACGCAAAAAAAAAAAAAAAAAAAAAATCGAAAAAGTATCTAATAGGTCAAGAATCAAGGTCAAAGAATGACGAATTCCGAAAATGCGCTCATTCTTTTGCGTCTCACCCCTTAGAAAGACAGAATAGTCGGAAAGTGGTCGTTCTTTTTAGAATACTGAAACGAACAGTATTTATTTATTTATTTGTTCGTTGGACATTCAAACATCATTCTCGGAAAACAACTCTCATTATTATTTGTTTTTGGCACTCTTACAAAGGCAGTTACAATTTTCTTAGCTCATTTCATATTTTTTGGAATGTATTGTGAAATTTCGAAGCAAACACTTGAAAGCATTTCTTTCGGCTCTATTTAGAAGAAAAATCCAGACTAAACTTGACATTTTGAAAGAAATTCTTTTATCTTTCGGGAAGTTGAATTCACTGATCTGACAAAAGAATGAATACGTAAGTGTGAATTAAGGGAAATTTATAGCTTCCCCTTCAAGCCAGAAATCTGAGAAGGAAGGTCGAAAGGAGTTTGATTTATTCGATACACTTCTTGATATGGATTTACAAAATGAACGCAAATGCAAAAGGTAAAAGTGTACACGGATTTTTCTTCATGAATTAGACATGGCGTTCTTTAAAGCTGTGCAAGCAGAAACATTCGAGCAAATATAAAGGATATCCCAAAATTAACGCAAGATTTGAATTGCTCCATTCGTGTAGTAAAGTGTTGGCAACCCTACAAAAAAAAACCCATTTGATAGCTGACAGTTTAGTAAAAATGGAGCGTTACACGGTAGAACAACGTGTTTTCATTGCTGAACAATATTTCAAAAATAATGAAAGTCTGGCGGTCACAGTTGCAAAATTGAGAATTAGCCCACCTCGATCGAGTGATTTAACACCATTGGATTTCTTTTTATACGGTTATCTGAAGTCAGAAGTCTTTGCCAACACGCCTACAAGCACGCGTGCATTAAAGAAGGAAATTCAAAGTTACATCAACTAAATTCTGCCATAGTCATGCAAAAATGGTCATGGAAAATTTCGGCAAAAGAGTGCCTAAGCACCAAGCCGTGGAGGTCATTTGTCCTATGTGTTATTCCATGCATAATCCTATTCTGTGTACTTTACAATTCAATAAAAATATGACAATTCAAAGAAGAAAAACGTTGTGTTTTACTTAATTCAAATCTTGGCGTTAACACGTTGTTCTATTGTGTAATACTTCATTTTTACTAACCCTAAAGTATCAGCTGTCGAATTGTTTTTTTTAATAGGATTGTTAACACTTTACTGTAATAATGGTGGCGAATTCAAATATTGACGTTAATTTTGGGAAACTCTTTACTTAGAAACAAATGGTTATTTTAAGGAAATAGTACTTTTATGTAGAAAGGTAATTTTTGGTAATGGCTTAACTACAAAGAAAAATTTTATATAATGAACAATTAATCTGGATTTTCCAAGTATTTATTAAAACATTAAGCACTAGCTTTAAAGTGACTGCCAAAATAGCCTAATAATTCAATTAAAATTATAAGTTTGGCATTACTAATTATGAAAAACTTCTGTATTCGAATTTAATAAATATTTCACTTAATAGTATAATTTATTTGTTGTACATTTTAAAGTCTAGAAGAATATCTTTGATAATTGTTTTGTAATTCAAAAAGTTGATGGAACCGTTTTCAAACATTTGTTTTTATTTAAATGCTATTAAATAATTTTTAAAATAAAATATGGTAATGGATCGAATTAAGATCCATGTCATTCATGAATTACTATTTAATTTACTAACCAGACCCAAATAAATTATAATCTCAAATGAAGAAAAGATAAAACTTAGTTGTTCAGTTCTGGAGAAATGTGAACAGTTAAGTAGAAGTCGGAGTAAAAGATGAGAGGCCTGATACTACTTTATAAAATATCAGTGTATAAATACTAGTTTTTAAAGACAGAAATTTTGGGACGAATTAAAACTAATATCATGTCCCAAATGTTATTTACCGTCCCTAAACCATGATGACAGCTGGGAGAAGAATTATTAAATATGCCGCAGATTCCATTTTTTTATACGCCCCAGGATATTAATGTTATTTAATACATCGTGTAAATAATATTTAAAATTTGTGTTAATTTTGTAGGAATTATAATTAATAATTATGTACAATTAATATTAGTTTAATTTATTTATGGTAATTTATTTTTAAGTTATTTATAATTCATAGATATATCCACCTCCGCTCGTTTTTATATTCCTTTGGACCAAGAAAGAAAAGTATTACGTCTTTTAAATTTGCAGATCCAAAAAGCTTTTTGTTGCAGACCTAAACCAAAACGCAAAGATCTATTGCAGATTCAAAAAAGCTTTTCTGAATAAGATTCCTTAATATAAAAAATTCTTATATGGTGCTGATTTTCTTTTAAGAATTTTTACCAGTTTCTATACATTTCGAGTTCATATTATTTTGTAACTCAATTTTCCCACTGATAATAATTTTTTTTAACAATTTATTTTTCGTATTTTACATTAAACGTAACCTGAAGTAATAAATGCTAGTTACTAATAAACCAAAAGATCCGGTTCCTAAAATTGTACTTTAAGAATTTCTGAAACAGTAATCTCTTGTTGCTCAAATTTTCTTTTAAATTAAAAAAAAAAAATAGCAATAATAAATTACACCTTAAATAATTTGTTTATATTAGTATTAATTTATAATTATGTGTACAACACTTATACTTTTTTTCATTTTTTTAACTCACATGAATATATTATAACAGAACAGCCCTACACATTTCAAGTATCATCTCAACCAGAAACTTTTAGCATAAAAAAAAAATTTTTTGTTTGCCAGCATGACACTTTCCAATGTGAATAACTTCATTTGTTTTTCATGGTAAAAGAAGATGAAAACAATAGTAGTAATGTATTTAAGTTCAGAAAAGTTCACTACATTCCAAAAGAGAGGTATTTATTGATCATGTGTATTAAAGACGCTAAACGTTTGAGAAAAATAATTCATACTGAATACATTACCATGAATCATCACATAGCGTTCAATTCAATTGAACGTTAAGTAATGTTTTTCATGCTCTTTTAAACAGAATATTAAAATCATCAGATTCAATCAGGGAATCAAAGTCCAAATTTTGATGAATATTGATGATTTAGACCTCTTTGAGTCCGATAAAAAACAAATTTAAGGAAATATATCTGAGTATGAGTGTGTTTGCCCACGCATATAAGGAAATGGTAATTCAAAAATGCAACTAACAATACGTAGTGAATTTGATATGCGATTCTTGCACTAATTGTAGATTTTCATAAAATTTGATTAAATCCGTCATTAATAAATAATTTTAAAACAGTGTTTCATTTACTTAAACAATAGATGATTTTTTTTACTTTACTTTCAAAATAGACAAATGAGGCCATATTTATAGATTTTTTAGAATAAAATTCGCCATTCATATTCAATTCTATACGTTTTTTGCATACTGTAGTGATTGTTTTTCCGTGTCACTTATTGTAGAGAAAATATAATTATTTGGGTACAAGTTGTGTGGCTTGAATTATAACATTTATTTTTCATCATAATGCAAAGTAAACGTTAACATTTTTATAAATATTAAAATGGTTATGAAAAAAAAAATATTTTTCTGATTTTAAAATGGTTTAAAAATCTTTTTGTTTCTCAGATAATTGTGTCCTCTTTTATCGCCAGAATCGTCAAAGTTTCGAATTAAAAAAATCAATAGCCATTTATAGACTTGGAAAAATAACTTTTCTTATGATATTTACAAGATTCTTATCGGTGCCAAACAAGAACATTTTCTTAAATGAAACATGGGAGAGATTATTCCTAAGTTATACACCATAATTAAGACTTCTTCTGAAAATATAACAGAAATCAAAAGGAAAAAAAAAATTACGATTTTTTAAAACAATTTTACAGCTCTTTTTTCAGGCTCAATACGAACCTGTACATCTAAATACCGATATTTTTCGTAGTTTAATTTAAATTATAATTGAAGGAATTGAAGAACAGAACAAGAAATTATTTAATAACTCTTTTCTCTCAGTAGTATACCATTTTCTGAATTTAGTCAATTAAAGATTCTAAAAGAATAAGATGAGATTTGTTTTACAGTTAATCAAAAGCGATCATCAGGATGCAACTACTTTAGTTCAATTTATAGTAAATATTTGATACTTTATTATTTCACTAAAATATTAATAGTTAATATTAAAATGCAAGTATTTAAGAATTTAGCATTCGTGTACATGAAATCTGTGATAATGAATGGGTACTTTAGAAACAAATTTAGCTATTTCAGTCAATCTGTTTCTAATATATATTCTAGATTCCAAGAACATAATTCTAACTGGACACAATATAAAGCTATATAGAATAACAAATAGACTTTTCTCAGTGAAAAACGGTATATAAACAGTAAAATATTATATTATAGTTAAATAATTCTTCCGTTAAGAACTTTGTCTTAACTTATTAAGAACTTATCGTTATTGTTCTGAATACGAACAGTATATATTACTTAGGATACAGAAAAAATGTTTAATTTCTTGTTAAATTCATATTATATCAGTAGATACATTATGCAGTTATTATATAAGGAGGCTATTTAAAGTAGATACGAAAAAATTATATAACGGCCATTTTTATTTAAAAAAAGAACGTAACATATTAATGTTAATATTAAAAAGAATTCTTAAAGAAAATGAGATTTATGTGTCTAGTTCAAAAATGCCGTTGAAAATTTAGATACAATATCAATCGCATTAAATATTTTAATCGATTTTTTAGAAGAAATTAAACAATAACCAGAAGGAATGGTCTGCCAAAAACTTTCTCGCATACTGCATAACAAAGGTGTTATCCGCCACCTCGTAAGATTATGGAATTTGTACAAGACCGTGGCGGCTTCGAGTGCACAGATTTATATTTTCTGGGACCCACACATGAAAAGAGTATAGTTAAGAAAACCGGCACTTGCATTTTAAGTGAGTACAAGCTGGCATTGGTGGAAAATAATAAAGAGAGTATAGTAAAGAAAACCGGCACTTGCATTTTAAGTGAGTACAAGCTTGCATTGGTGGAAAATAATAATGAGAGTATAGTAAAGAAAACCGACACTTGCATTTTAAGTGAGTACAAGCTGGCATTGGTGGAAAATAATAAAGAGAGTATAGTAAAGAAAACCGACACTTGCATTTTAAGTGAGTACAAGCTTGCATTGGTGGAAAATAATAATGAGAGTATAGTAAAGAAAACCGACACTTGCATTTTAAGTGAGTACAAGCTGGCATTGGTGGAAAATAATAAAGAGAGTATAGTAAAGAAAACCGACACTTGCATTTTAAGTGAGTACAAGCTTGCATTGGTGGAAAATAATAAAGAGAGTATAGTAAAGAAAACCGACACTTGCATTTTAAGTGAGTACAAGCTTGCATTGGTGGAAAATAATAATGAGAGTATAGTAAAGAAAACCGGCACTTGCATTTTAAGTGAGTACAAGCTGGCATTGGTGGAAAATAATAATGAAATCTGCATGTTAGAGGGAACTTAGCATATGATCTTTGGCGATTAATCATTGACATTCGTTTGATAGACAAATACCAGAAAATCGAATATGTATTTTGTTCATCTTTTTGCAATAGAGTGAAATTAAAATTTGTCATAGAATTACAATTGTAGTCATAACATCACATACCAAATTTCATTTATTTACATCATTGAGTTTTTGAGTCATCCTGCTTATATATATATACGTATATATATGCGAAAGTACAGACCAAAAAAAAGAGCAACCACTTGGCAAATTTGTTTTAAAATTCAATAAATATCTACACTTTAGATGCTAAATGAGAACCAAATTTCATTTTTTAAGTTGATATGTTTTTTGATTATCGCATTCACATGATCGCAGAAGTACAGATCCACAGGTGGTCAATCTCTTGACTCATTGTGATTCAGAATTTATTAAAGACTACATTTTAGATGTTAAGTATGTGTATGAAATCTTATCTATCTAACACTTCACATTGTATAGCTTTCGCGGTTACTTGTGCTCGTACAGCAAGGCGGATAGACTTTCATTTAATAGATTTCGCTTACAATTTGACAGAAATCTACAAATTTGATGTAAAAATCATATACCAAATTCCATTCTTCTAACTCAAAGCTGCATTTTATCAGGCAGACATAATTGCAAAAATGCGATTTTTAGTCTCAAGGAGGTCTGAAACTTGTATTCGGGAAAGCAAACAAAAATTATCATAATTTGAAAAAGCGAATTAATTAATTTAATCAGGTAATAAAGATTCATTGAAATAAGAATCCAAATGATTTTTTAACATTGTTTAAGAAACTAGCTTTAAATGCTTCGAAACACGTATTAAATCTTTAATAACATTTTAGAAGAATAAGTCTATATTAGAATTTAGAAATGAAATACATAAAATATATTTGAAATTTGGTTCTAAAAGTATTCAAAACTTCATACAAATGAAGTTAAAAATTTCTGCATATTAGAAATTGAATGTACGCACTTTTTTAGTCTATTTAATATTTAAAATTTTTAATATATTCTGTGTGAGTTAGCGCTCAACAGGTATGACTGTTTGACATGTAACGATCAAATTCGGCACATATATGCCTTAGAAAGTGAGAATCAATCATTTTTTTTAAATTTTAATAAATTAAAAATTAAGTTGAAATTTGACTTTTTCTGCTATAACTTCCGATTATATAATTGAACAAAAATAAATTTTATAGCGTTTCTAAATTTAAAAAAAATTATCTTCTTAATGATACTAATTTAGTGCTCGTGAAAATTTGTTCTGAATTTTTGCAACTTTTTAAACATAATTGTTTGCCTGATTTCCAACAATAGATTAGATTTTGATCTAAAATTCAACCCGTTTTTTCTGTTTCATCAAATACATTTTATGAATTTTCTTACTTTGTTGAAAACTGAAAAAAAAAAGATTTTATTTAATATTTGTGTAGTTTAAGAAGCAGATAAAAAATAATGAAGATACAATTCCGTGAAATTTAGAAAATAGATGAGTTGTCATTTACGTTTTTAATATTGCTATTATATCATGGGAAGGATCTCCATTAGAAAGGTACAATAAGCAGAAGACAATTAAATAAAAGGGCTTTAATAACTGATTATGTGCCGGAATTATGAACAAGAAATTATATCTATATGTTTCAAATAAAGTTAAATATAAAAAGGTACTCTCGGCGAACAGCTAGACGCCAAAGGCGACTAGATTTCCTTCATCAGTATGCAAAGGACTAAGTACTGTCACGAGACTTTACATTAACAAGGATTGTACACCCGTAATATTTAAATAAACGTTTTGAATATTTAATATTTTATTTTAGTAAATTTACTTTAAATTGGTATATAAAACATTTTTGTGCAATAATTATTTCAGAAATTGCAGATTGACTGGTCTCCATTGGAAAGGTCCATATACACAAAATATAAAGAATAAGAAAGAAATTAAAATATATTTTTTTAAACATCTGACAATTTGAAGGAATCATAGACATGAAGTTATATCTAACGATTTAATTGAAATTAAATATAACAAATATCCTCGACGAACTAACTGGTCGCTATAGTCGACTAGATCTCCCTCATCGGTTGGAAACATTTTGACAGTAACATTACCTTAAGAAGAACGATATAAAAATGAAAAAAAATGAACGATGTATCTTATAATATTTAAATCAAAGTTTTTGAAAAGATAAGTTTTACTCTTTAAGCTGGCATAAAGAATATTTTTTTGCAAAAATTGTTTCAGAATTTGCTGGATAAAAATAAAAGTAAAGAACTAAAGTTTGACATAATTTTTTTATTATTTAACTAGATTTTTTATGAAATAATTAATTAAAAATAATAAATTGCAGAAATATCACCGTTACTTAGAAATGGACCCCAGAATGGCATGCGCAAATTTCATGTTGTAAAGTATAAATGAAGTAAAAATATTTTGTTGAGGAAATATTTAAGGCATTAATTATTCGCAAAATATTTAATTTTTACAAACAATATAATAGCCAATCAACTGGTTGCTGAAGGCACCAAGTAATAAATAAACTTCACAGATTTCAAGCATGATATTATGAATATCACCTTACCTTCAATAGTAACGAAGTGTAAAATCGCAAATATTAATACGATCATTAATGAACTGGTAAACTCCATTATGGGAAACTGTAGTTCTTCAAGTTCGCAGTTGTCAAACAGAAATATCCCGCGGAGTGGTGTGCTTCCACGCAAAGCCCTGCTACGATTCACGAAAGTAGTGTAAATGAGTGAATGGCGTCAAAACTTAAATGGAAAAGGGCTTAAGACCGAGATTGTGACGTCACGCATGCGAACAGGTGAGTGCATTGAATCTGATTACGAATAAGAAGGCATAAAAGAGTATTTATGCGCGTAAGCATTACCATACACACGGTTCCCATGAAATAAAAGAGGATGACAGTTTCATTTGAAGTCGTAAAGTTGATTCCCTCGTAATACAAGAATAAATATAACAAATTTGCTATAAAAAAATTAAGACTATTTCAGGTGACGCAATCATTTTTTGTTTTCGTCGAGTCTCTCATTTCATGGTAAGGTATTCATATAAATTTATTTTGGAAGTTTTTTTTTTTTTTCAGAAGTTATTCCGAATCATTAACAACAATTTATTATATTGTTTCAAGAAAATTTTGTACAAAAAAAATGTGGATTGACCTAAATATACTAAAAAAATGTGCTAAACATACTAAATTGTTATGAGCTCACTTTAAATGGATATTTGTATATTGTGTTTTAAAGTTAAACTCACTTTTTCATCATAAAATGAGAGAAGTGACGTATGAAAATTACTTGAATATGTAAAAAGATTGCAAATTTCTGCTCTTAATGAGGTTTGATAAATATACATCAAAACAATAAATGTTTAAAATAGTGAATATTCTTGTGTGCGTTTAGTTGAAAAGAATAGAATGTATGCGCATACAGGAGTAATGAAAAAATGTATATTTTGAAAAACTGATTATAGCTATTATTAGTAACTGCTTATAGGAAAATTATTTTTAAAAATGTTTAATGATTTTCTTTTGTGAAATTTATAAAAAATTGAAGTGTGCTAAATGGTTACATTATGTATTTCACAATATTCCCCAGACATAAATCACATTGTAAAAATTCTGCCATAAAATTACATTGGGAACAGAATCAAATATGCATTTTGATTCTCCTTCTCCAAATCTTTTAAATTTGATACATCTACGATTTTTCTATTGAGATCTTTCACCAAATTTCTTTTATTTGGTTTGTTTTTTAATTATCTTGTTTTTATGCAGACGGACAGACAATCAAGGAATCTTGATCCGTTGATGGAATTTGTCAAAAATTAGAGACCAAGCAACAAAGAAATTTCATGGTAAGGGTCAAGTTTTAAAATCCATCCATCTAACTTATTGCGGTTTCGAGTTAGCGCATTTACTTGCGCACAAATATTCAGTGCGAAGACAGTCCTTTTATGAATTTAGTCCATTATTTGGTACATATCAACAATTCTAGAAATAAAACTTCGTACAAAATTTTATTTATCTAGTTCGTTATTTTTTAATTAAATATATTCACAAATGTGAATAGATTAAATCATATTTATGAATGCTCTATTTGCTGGACGTTCACAAAAATTTAATGGAATCCTATGATTTTGTTGAGAATCTCATTGGCAGTTTCTCTGCTTAGTTTGAGTCGTTTTTTAGTTATTGTGTTCAAAGACATATTAGCAGAAACATGTGACTGGAAAAAGGCAGTTTTTTCAGATTTAGTAATATTTATCAAAATCTAAAATAGTTGTATTAAATAGGTGTTAAAAATTTGTTAAATACTTTGTGTAGAAATTAAATAAACTTTTATGCAGACTTCCTCAGAAAAATATTTTTGACTTCAAATTTTGAGAGTTATTAATTCATATTATTTTAAAATCCTGTTCCCTGTCCTATACAATTCTATGATAAAAAATAACTGTAGTTTTTAAAAATGCACGAACTGAAATTTTTTTGCCATTACTTGATTCTGAAGTAAAGCCTTAATTGTAAGTACAATAACGTATTGAAAATTTTATTAAAAGCATACTTTATAATGAAACTGCTCGAATGGATCACCTTTTAAATATATGCATATGTCTTAGGACGGGTAGGAGTAGTCAGCTATGAATACTCAACATGGAAAATGAACAAAATATTCATATCCAAATCATCAATAATGGGGGGAAAACCCATGATGAAATATTATTAGTAATAATAAAAATGATTTCCATTTCACTTCAATAATAAAATATATTATTTTGAAATACGCTTACATTTAAAACAAATTGGCTTAAAATAAAAATTGAAATAACCCAGCAAAATAATAGGTATCACCAAAAAGATAATTTTTTAAATTTCATGATTTAAAAAAAACCATTTTTGTGCTGTAATATTTTCGAAAGTAGTAGAGAAAAACTCCGAAATTTCGTTTAATAATTAATTAATGAAATTTAAAAAGTCTCGCCAAATGCACATTTTCATTCTTATTTCTAGTATATATGTACAAAGTTCGATAATTCAAAGTCAAACATTCTAGACTGTAGAGCCACAACATGTACACACACACACACACACATTCATCTTTATTATTAATACAAATTTACAAATCAAGTATGTTTGAGCATTGCAAACATTAAAATATCGTATCTAAAGTTCTGGAAAAGGGCCGAATAGTTTTAGATATTTTCAGAATTATTCCTATGCATTTAATCGCTTGTGTATGAATTGGACGCATGATAGGACAAGATGAAGGAAACGAAAAGTGTGAAAATTGATTTGTGACACTTAGCCGAAATTCTGAATTTATATATCAAATCTCGGTCTAAATCGGACAAAGTAAATAAGTACTCTTTCTGAACATATGTTAATAATCTCTTAATGCAAGAAAATTTGTCGGCAAAAAAATTGGTATATTAACAAAGTGTTTACTTTATTCTTTATCATTGTTTGCCATTGTTTGAATGAATATTTAAATTTATTTAATTAACTTTCTCACTAAACTTATAAAGAAATGTTGTGTTTAAATTATTGCGTTTTCGGTTATTTAAAACCAATACTTTTTTAATTATCTTGTTCAATTTAATAATACTAAATTAAAATTAAAATGCGAGCTAACATTTTTTTTTTTTTTAGCTTTTCAACCTCTCATTCTCCTTATATTTCTACTTTTGCTTTCTGTATAATTTTAGAAATGCTCATTTATATTCGCTTTTTTAAGATTTCGTAAAGGTAATGATGGTAATCGAATCCACTTTATATTTCGATAATTTTCTTTTACTTTAAGAGAAAAGAAAAGAAGTGTTAAAAATAATACCTCTTATTCTTAGTCTTCTCTAGGATTATACTGAAATATCTCTAATTCAAATGCTACAGGTTAATTCTCGATATTGCAAATACGTTTCGCACGATATAATTACGAAATACGTACATGTTTTTATCTATTCTGGATATTAGCTGTTTTATTCTAATTTTATCGTTTTATTTTATATCAACGTTTGCTTTACTTCACTTGATTTAAAATTCATTTTATTTTATTCTCCGAAATAAACCTCAATAAGTACTCATCAATGGGAAATTTTAATAATTAAAAAGTTAATATATTTTAAACAATTTAAAAAAAATTAAAAAAATTAATAATCAATGTAGGACTAATCCTAATCTGCATCTTCAATAAAAATAGAAAGGAAAATTTTAATATTCTATCTTTTCTAAGTTTATCATATTTTCTGAATTTACAACCCAGAATTTTCTATAATGTTATGAGCAGAAGCGTATTGTTAACTTATGCCTGGCAGCTAATAACCAGACTAAACTACTGATTCGGAACGTATTTGTATTTTAAAATATACTTAAACCTCTCTCTGTCTATAGTTATTTTTATCTATATCTATATATATCAATCTGCCTCTCTCTCTCTCTCTCTCTGTGTGTGTGTGTGTGTGTGTGTGTGTGTGTGTGTGCGTGTGTGCGTGCGTGCGTGCGTGCGGTGTGATTATGAGATTAATGTGTATTCTAATGAAGTTTAAAAATATTTTATCATGAAATTTTTAGAAAAAATATTATTTAAACATGAAATAAATATTTACTATTATTAAATTAATATTAGTAGTAAAATATTAGTAATAAGTAATTAAAAATACTAAAAATGTCATGTTTATTTACTTAGACGGTCAAAATCACTAGTGAGAATTTGAATGAACAAAAGTTATGACAATAATATGGATGGCGCAAAGAATCTCATAGATTGCAGATTAAGTGTCAGAATAAAGAATTCATGGAAATGTGCACACAGCTTATATACTCTCGAAACGGTAGGATCTCCGGATTTTCACTAGATAAGTATCTTTACGATTTTCAGGGCATATTATTTTCTATGTCAGATGGTTAAATTTCCGTAACTAGAATTTTAGAAAGGTGATGGAAAAATAACGTTGGCGCGATTCATTAGCTAATCAACGGAAATGATCTCTCCGAAACTTTCTCGCATATTCTCCAATAAAGATGTTATCTCCTCCGCTTTTTATTTCGAATTTGGGTTATTTTTTCAATTTTAAACAGAATCGAAATAGATAAATTTATCTAAAAAGTGTATGTTTTTATTGCTGTTTTCTAGTAAGAAAATATTTTCTTTGTTAATAACTTGTTTGCATAAAAAAAATTAGATAGAAAAATCGGAGCATTCAGAACAAAATAAATATGAAAAGAGCATGCAGTAATATACCCTTTACATTGATTTCTGAAGATGCTTATAAACATTATTTAGATACTTTTCAGATAATAGTTATTTATTTTCAGAGCTTAAATAGGAATGAACAGAGCGCAGGATATTTCAAAATAAGCCTAAATAGCTTTTTTAGGAATTAATGCACTGGCGTACATTTCCATGTGCTGAAATAATATGTATTTTCTTCGGGTAATAAAAGAAATGCCGTATTATTTTGCTAGCTATTAAGATGAATATATTCATCTCGATCCTTCTGTAATTACAATAAAATAAATCAACTGGATACAAAAGAAACTCAGAAAAGAGAGAGCTAGTTTATTCTTCCAATAAAAAGAAGACAAATTTCCTGATCAAAAGAAATAAATGAATGCTCAAAATGATTGTTTTCTGAGTTTGCAAATCGCGATTACTCAGAAGTTCCTTTTCATGGCTTAGTATTTTCACGAATAACAACAATCTCTTCCATCTTATAACTATTTCATGTCTTATAGTCCATGCTCATCAGAAAGCGTGAATGAAGCAATTTTGGGGCATTTTGGTACACTTATACAATCAATGGGAATGTTCTCTTTTCAGTGTTCTCGAATATTTAACACAAAGCAATATGTTTTGTGTTAAGTTTCGTGATTTAATGATAAAAATTGACTTTGTATTTTGTAACTCTCCCTTTGATGGATTGCGACGAAGCTTACTAAACAGAAATATTTACCGTATTTAACTTTTGCAGCTTATAGTGATTTTGAATCTTGACATTCATATTTGCACAAAGACAGTCTACCGTTTTGGTTTAGTTTGGTAGAAAATTTGACAAATATCTACATGTTTAGTAATTAAAATTACAGACTAACTCACATAGTTTCTTGCATTTAGTGTTATGCTCACACATAAACAGACACATAACAGACGGAATTGTAAATATGGTCTTTTTAGAGACGTAGGTCTGAACAGTGGAGATTCATCAAACGATTATCTTTGAACTTTGTGATAAATATTGTAAATCCTCTTTATATATTTCATGACAGTAGCGTCATTTCATTTTAATGTAATTCATTTTTCAAATAATAATTATTTAAAGGAAATTATAAAATTATAATTCTTGAATTCTGATTGGTTTAAAATAAAACTATAAAATTGCAAGAAATTCATTTAATTAATACATGCTTAATAGCATTTAAATAATTAATTTTATGTGATGAAACAGAGTGTTAGAAATTAGATTCAATTTTATATTATTTATCTTTCTGCTTCTTTAAATACGTTCTTTTCGTGTAGAAAAAAATACCGTTCTAGTGAATAAAAGAATACGAGTTTTTAATAAGTGGGGAAAATAATCCAAAATTATATATTCGAAAGACAGAAATTCAATGTACGAGCGTAATTTTCAAATAATGTTTCTTTTTTTACAGTGCTAATATATTATTAAGATTCTGATAGGGATTTTCGACGCATGTCAATCACAAGTATACACAGGGATATTTTAAAAGATATTTTAAAACGAATATGCTTACTGGACATTTTTCTATCCTGTCACACGGAGCGTGTGAAAGTGCAAATGTAAGCATTTTTACAAAGCTTCTCTTGAATTAATTAAGTAGAAACAGTGGAATCGGAGCTGGAAATAAGAGAATGAAATTACTATGGGCTAAATTAAGATAAAACCTTAGAAATAAATTAAATTGAAATTAGAGTTTAATATATATATATATATATATATATATATATAGAAAATGGAGTATAAAATATATATTTAATTAAATAGTTAAAATATATTCTTAATGAAATTATCATAACCAAATCATACTTTGATAAGCTTTGACATTATCATATATGAAAGATGCATTTCAATAATGTATGTACATAAATGCAAGTGAATTAATATTGGAAATATAACAATGTGATTTAATTAAACAAGAAAAACTGTATTTAATAAAATAAATAGTGGGAGTAAGTGATATATTTATCTGTTGGTGCCAACAACGCTTGTTCAACTGGCATTTTATTATGAAATATTCTTATTATTGTATTTATTATTTATGAAAATTGTATTTAGACACATTATTGCGTATTTTCAGAATACAATTCGAGCATGTTTAAATGTCTGCTCACAAAGAAAACGTCATCACGAAGAAAACGCTACCGATTGGCGGGGATAATAAGAAAAAAAAATCACCTCGAACATGGAATGAGAGATGTTACGTACATATAATCGACCTACTTCTAAGATTTGTATTATCCTAAAAAACAAGTCTCTGATTAAGAAGTTTTATTCTTCTAAAGTCACCACCAGAATTTCTACTCAACGGCCAAATACTCTTGAGCAGTGTTAAAGGGTCCAGTCAGATAAACACGTGTGCCTTAGTGGCGGGTCAGAGTAGCCGGTTATTTTACAATTCGAGCAATCCCCGAGCCTTCAAGATGTATGAAATCCAGAAGAGCAAACTAAATGTTATTTGTAGGCCCAACAAAAAGGCTTGGATGACGCATTACTTTTTAATAAATTGGATCAATAAAATGTTTGGTCAGTCCGTAAAAAAAAAAAAAAAAAAAAAAAATCTGCTTTAGATGAATGTGCCACTCCGTGACTTGCTTGTTATGAACAATGCTCCTGCGCATCCTCCATGCTTAGATGATTAACTCTTTAAAGAATTTAAATCCATTAAGATTCAATTACTGTCTCCCAATACTACTACTTTACTGCCGCTCATGGACCAGTAGGACATCATAAATTTTGAAAAGTTCTGCACTAAAGCGTTCTTTGAGTGTTGCTCTGAAATAACCAAAGGAACCAATCTCATTCTCGATAGTTCTGGAAAGATAACATTACATTGTTATATGTCTTAAAATAATCTCTAAAGCATGGAAAGTGATCACCATGTAATTTCTTATTTTTGTGTGTAAAAACGTTTTAGTCAGAAAACTTTGTCGAAATCTGAGGATTTTGAGGGAGTGCTTGCGAGTCTGTAATCGATGAGTGGCCTCTGCGGCTAAGATTACGAAGTTAGAGGTAGATAGCAATGACATCGATAAGCTAGAAAAGAACATAACCAGCAGTTGACAACCGAAGGACATATGGAGATGCATTTTGCTTACTGCAAGAAATGTGAAGATATTTCGTCTGAAGAGGAGCAGACAACAATCTTCCAGATAATCAAGGGAGATGTTGAAAGCATGGGAAACTCTCATGTGATGAGAAACATCACCCAAATAAAGCAGCAGCTATGCTCGCTACAAATTTATTTAACAATAATGCTTGCTGTACCCTTTTCGGCAAATTTTGAAACGTGAACAAAAACAAATATCTTTAGATAACTTTCTTGTAAAATAACGTGCATTATGAATAATAAATTAACATTATAAATTTCTTAGAATATTTTTAGGAATAGAGTGCATTTTACACAGATCGTTTAGAGAAAAAAATTGTTTCTCGTTTCACATTACTGGTAAGATTTGGGAATAAATTATGTTCGCTACGCAAGGTTACACAGTATATTTTCTCTTTCCTTGCCTGCTAAAAGAATAGTGATATTTTTTGAGAAATCAGATTTTTAACGGTTTTAGATATTTAGTGGATGCTAATCGATACGAATTGTAGCAACATTGGATTCAAAAAATGATTGTAATAAGTAATATATAATACGCAAAATAATATAAAATAATTGCATTTTTTTTCAGTAATTCCAAATATTGTTTACGGATACAGACAGAAAATTTTTTTTAATCATGAATGGATTCGCCTCTAGATGGCGCCATGAGAGTCAACTGACAACACACCGGTAGGTTTGCTATGAAATAAAAGAAAATGCATTTTTGGGCACGATTTATTTTATTACTCTTACAATATTGCATTTTGATATTATGATTTATGTGAAGTTTTTATTGGGGGGATGTCTTTGTGAAAATCTGTGTTCTTTATGATAATTATTTTTCTTTCTTTTATCTTATATTCAACTTAATGCGGGACTCGAATCGACGACTATCCACGCATGAGATGGAATTATGATCACGATACTGATACGTTCACATTGAATGTAGATGCATATCAGATGTTGAATAAATGAGTTTGTGTATGAGTATATTATGATAAATGTTTATAAACATATTCCTTCCTAGCACATCTCTAATAAGTCAATAATTGTCCATATTCACGATCATAAAGTTAATTCAAGAGCAACAAGGTTTTAATTAATTAAAGATTAGGTGATTGAGACCCGTTGAGATCGGATGTTCAGTCAAAAAAAAAAAAAAAATCACAGGTGTAGAGGATATCGTCTAATTGATGGCTATTAAGGGGGATTTCCTGCTATTTACCCTTATAATTTTTTTATTTGCAACTCTTCCATCTCTAAAAAGTGTGATAAAATTATTTAAAGTAAAAAAAAAAGAACTCTTCTTTTCTATACAATGTTTAGTAGAACTTCTGCTCAAAAACCACTTCTATATAACATTTTTCAACATTTCGCTTTTTTAATATTCGTAAAAATTAGATGTTATTGATATAAAATTATGCAGCAATATATTCAGAAACATTAGAAATTATCTACAAAAGCCCGTTTTTCCCACAGATTTGTCAAATTCATTAAAAAACATGAGTGTTTAATGAAAGCAGTTACAAAAAGACAGAGAAAATTACATATTGTTGAAAAAGAAACAAGGAAACAACGAAATTATGGGTCAGAATTATTTTTAATCAAAAATAAATATTCTTTAAAATGTAATCCGTAAAAAAAAATTTTTTTTGAATAAATAAGAAAAAAAAAATCTTTCTATAGAAATACAAATACATAAATGCAATTTTAGCAATATAATAAAATGAATTCTTAAAAACGTAATTTCATATTTGTATTAAATTTGTTTTGTAGCCTTGAATGGAACATAAAGAAAATGCTCATGCTACCATAATTATGATTTTAAAATGTATAAAATCAACTAATATGTGAAATCAACATCAAATTTATTTACATTATATAAATATAAACCATAATGAAGTTGGAATTTTAATCAATATATTTTAACGCCTCAGCATACAATCATCAAAACAAACTTAAAAATAGCATCTGAGAGGTATATTTTCTGTAATTACCAGATGTGATAATAAAACATTTATTATAAAAGTCTAGTTTCACGAGAAGAGTTTTAGCCTAGACTTTGAAAGCTTCTTTCAAAGCTATCCATTGATTTCAATCCACCTGATGCCATATATGCATGATTTTTGTATTCACGATGCTTAGGACTGCTAGGGTACCAAGACGGCAAAGGATATGAACCAGGAAGCGCAATGTTCATGAAGATACTGAAGCCTTCTTGTTCACTCATCAAATCGCTTTTACGATTCTGGAAAAGCTTTGCGAATTCCTCCGATGTCAAATTCAAAAAATTCAGATAAGGGAGAAAATCTCCAAGAATCTCCTTAAAGGATCTCTTCTGAGAGTCTTTCAACAACTCGTTCTTAACCCAAGCAAACACCCAAGAAATAAGTTCATATTCTGAAGTAAATGAAACATAAGGCATGTTGAGTATGGTCGTGAGCATGGCTGGCGTGATGTTGCAGAGCTCTTGGGCAGCCAAGACTTCAGCAGTTTTTGTCTGAAGAATTTTATAGCAACGCTGAACCAGACTTTCGCAGTCGAGAAGCTTCCCGGCATCCAGCAACTGGAAGACGTTGTACTTAGTGGGAGTCGCACACAAGAATATCTCACTGCAAAGATTCTTCAGAGCCTCTACTTCATATGCTACTGCACCTTTATACAGTTTCAGCAGAAAGGGAATGTCTTTCAGATGTCTGTCTGGGAGGCATCCATACATGAACCTAGTGAAAAAAAAGAGTATCATAGCAAAGGCAAAATGAAGGGCTGGAGAATGTAATAAGTTTTATCTAGATCAAGTACTTGAAACTTGAAATTTGTACCACACAAATCAGAATCAAAATTATATGTATTGTTACGTATTTGTAGTACCATTTTTCTGCAACATTAGTCTTATAGTATAAAAGGAAGATCACATAAATTCTTTACTGAAACCAAGCCGAAAGATTACCGATCTTCTCAACGAAATTAAAGGTTCAGAATTGAGAAAATCATGACTCTACCTTTTTTAAGTACAGAGCTTTAGAGATTCTTTTAGAGAATTCCATGTTTGGAAGCTACATTGACTCAAAGAGGAGCTCAAACTGGCAGTAAATGGTTTTTTGCAATTTTCATCGCAGTACAAGTTAGTAAATTATGGCTGATGAGCGCTTTTATCATTATTTAATTAGGATTTCCTGCCTTCGTGTTTGTTAATTTTTACAAGCTCTGTTTCTTTTTAGGCATCTTGGATGAGTTTTGTTACGTGTTCTTCATATATTCTGGAAATTCAGTGGAATAAAGTTTCATTTTTCATTATCTAGCTTGTTGGACTTCATTCCCTGTACATACATCGGATGGATTTCTTAACAATATCATCATCCTGAGTTTAAGATCAAGTTTGTGCAGCAATGTTGAGATATCAGAGAGAATGACCAAACAAGATATGAATAAGAATGTATTGATTTGAATTATACCGTATTTAATGGGTATGAAAATAGCAGATAGTCTTTCTTTATATGAATGTCATTTAAAGTTTGACAGAAATCTATAAATTGGTGTAAATACAGCATACCAAATTTTATCATTATAGTTCGTTTCAGTGTTTATTTCGCAACGTGACAGGCCGACAGCTCTCTCAGCTCTAGAAAATGAATAACAATTTCATCCTAATAATAACTATTTGATCCCTACAAAATGACATAACAGACTTCTAACTATTTACTACCTATATTCAAAAGTCCCGGACAATTCTTACAGGAGGCGATAAACATTTTTTTTCCTGTAAAGATAATAATTTTCCTTAATTTAACTGTGTGAGCAGGCACTTCGAATAGAGGCAAAAATGTGATGATAAATAATCAGTGATATTGACTAATCAGGGCTGGATTTTCAAATGCACCAAGTAAGAAACTTCCAAAAGGTACATGATTCACGCCAAAGACTTTAATTTCTTTCGCATACGTGGCCTTACTGTGGTCTATAATTTTATGCACGGTGAAGGCTTTAAGATCTTAATAAGAGAGTATGCGAGAAAGTTTCGTGAAGACCATTTCCACTGGTTTAATTTTCTCGCAGCTTACTTCATCAATAGTTAATGTGTTAATGTGTATTACTGATACTAATAGTATATAACTAATACTACTAATACTTATAGTATATAATTAGTTACTAATAGTTGTATTTTGGGTTGTCTATTCCGCTAGAAAATATTTTACTGAAGACACAAGGGAAGTCGAATGCTTACTTCAACATTGCATCAAAAGTAGACGGAGAAATGTCTTCGATGCGAATGGGGCCGTCGCTTTCATTGCGGGGTTTGTAACACATATCAGCAAATACAGGACTCCACATGGAAAGGATGAGTTTGTGTGCTGAGTAATCCATCCATCCGTCGCCACATTTCACAGAAAAGGAGACGTCGGTATGCATTTTTTCCTCCAGAAAATATTCGAAGATCTCGTGAATTTCGTCTAGGCTGCATTGCTGTTCATAAATGAAATTCGGAACTGAAACAGAAAATAAAATTTGTAGATTCTTCCTGATGCGACATATATTGATAAGCGTTTATAGTGCAGTTATGAATTTAATTTTGAATTGAAACTCCTTAACTGGGTTTCATGACTTCGTTATGCAAAATATTGCTTCGATAAAAAAAAAGATATTATGAAGTTCACACAAAAAAATATAGTTACATTTCTCCCATTACCCATATAATTAATTTTTAGATCTCGAAATTCTTAAATTAATAAGTTTCTCAAGTTTTTATCCTGCCTCAAAATAGCACCTTTTTATAGAATCATCAAATGACAGTTTATTTCTATTAACACATTGAAAATGTTTTATTATTTCATTTTGCATTTATACGGACTCATTCCTAGTAATTTCAATTTCTATATCCATTAATAATAAAAAATAATATGTTTTTGTGAGTTTCTTTCTATAGGCCTGACTACTTGTTGTAGAATTAACAAATTTCGCACAAATATTTTTGGAGAATGGGAAACGTAAACCGCGGAATGATATTTCCGAAATTTTAATTAGATTTCTAAGTTAACCCTTTAAAGGGCCATTTTTTTCTAGTCATATTATGTTAAAATATTTTTAGGTTTGAAATTAGAATAAGAAAAGGGATTCATTTAGTTTATTAGATAAATTTAATTTGATTAATTAATTAATTTGGTTAATTAATAATTAAGTACCAAATCAAGACACATAATTTTGTCTGAGATAAAGAATTGAAGCATCTAAATTTCTGACTTACTAAAAAAATTTGTCAGAACTTATGCCAACCTACATAATTTCATATAAAGATTGATAAATTTGGCAGGAAGCATACTTCCCACGGCCCTAGAAAGGATTAATTGAAAAAACATGCGATTTTTTTTATTTTATTTAATTAATTAATTTATTTTTTTGCTGTAATTCGCAAAAATATGGCTATACAAAATTGATTTTCACGTCATTTTAAAATTTTGAAAATTGTCTGTTCAATCATAGCTGTTGTCGTGTCATCATGTCATCATGCAATTTTTCACTTATATTTTGAAAAAAATTAAAAATAATTTCTTGCGTGATTTTCAACAATCTAGTCCATTGTTGCAATGAAATTCTAACTGTTTTCATCAAACATTTAATCATGAAACATTTTTCAATTGTTGAAACTACTGCGCAGTGTTGAATAAAAATGAAGAATGAAAATGTAGTTCGATACGTCAAAAGACAACGTGAATTAGCGCAATTAGCGCAAATAACAAAAACCACAATGCCCATAGTTTCTGAAATATAATACATTCATTCATTCATAGAAATCATTCTGCCATAAATGTAGAACATTAAAATGTGGATATAACGTGGAAGTTCACGTTCAAATTGAAGTTACAATTTACTTTCACTATTCTTAGACATCATAGACACGTTTATCCGCGTTTGACGCTTTTGAACACATTATCTTGTATCTGTTCTTGTATCTGTATCTTGTATCTGTATCAGTTCAAATAACAAAGTTCGACAGCCATGAACTTATTCGGTCTCTTGATTGTGAAACATAGAATTATTTGAAATTTAAATTGATTTTTTTCGAAGATGAGTTTTTCAAATTAAAAACATATCCAATTTTGATAGTTGCAGTTGAAATTCATCAATGTGTAATTTTTGAAAGTATTTATTACTGTAGTTGAGAATTGATTTTTGAATGTTCAACATCAGAAAACTTTATTTGTTAATTTTAATCATATATCCTTTATCTTCATTTCAATTGCTATTTTAATTCCTGTAATATTAACTGCGTTATTTAAATTTGTTAATCTATTTGAGAAAAATTTAAGAAAAAAAATGATATTCATGTAAAATTCTACTCCTTTTAATAGCTTCTTTTTGTAGCAAAATTTTTATATATGTAGAAAAATCAAGATTAATTTTATTTCAGATTAATTAACTCAAAATTATACAAAAATAGTTTTCCTGCAATATATTAATAAAAAAATTGAATTTTTGCGAGATTTAAATGCTAAGTTATGATTGGTAAGAATTTAATGAAATCAGTGCACTATAAATAAATTTGAGTAAAAATTTTAAGAAGTATATATACTACGAAATTAAAGTAGAAGTGAAAATCCTGCTCTGGAATTAATATCAAAAGAAAACAATTTTTATCTTTATTTTAACATTGGCAAAAGCATAGATTGAAATGCTTTTTTCGTAACGATAAAAGCATTTTTGCAAATAAAGATTAAGATAAAATTTTAAAAAACTTATTAAAAGTGGCGAAAAAGTTGTAAGAAAATAAAACTGGCGTCATTAAAATAGTTTTTATTTTTTATTTTTAAGATAGTGTGAAATATTTATCTCTACTAATAACAAAGATGAAATTGTGTGTGTGTGTGTGTGTGTGTGTGTGTGTGTGTGTGTGTGTGTGTGTGTGTGTTGGCACTCTACAGATCGGGCCGTTTGACCTACAGCCACAAAAGGCTGCAGATATATACTTTTGATGTATGGAAAGATGCATCTCAGAGCGTTTTTTTTTTTTTTTTTTTTGAAATTCGGATAAAAAATTTTAATTGATTAAAAATTAAGGAAATTTTGGCGTTTTGATGGCATTACCTAGTAAAGATATTGCAACGCAAAAATAATTTTTATATCATTTTAAAAATCTAAAAAAATTGTCATTTCATTGATACTAGTTTATTGCTATATGTATATTTTTTAAAAAAATTACTCTAAATATTTGTATTTTACTACAATATATTTCATTGCTGAAGTGAAATTCAAATCGTTTTTTCATTGCTACTACAAACAGTTCTGGCCATTTTGCGTTGCTGATGTTGAAAATATGAAAAATCGTCTCAGTTTTTCATCTAGAATAAGTTTCTTTTTAAATCATACTTTTAATAAAATTTTTTGTTTTGTTGTATTTATAATCAAGTTTTAATTTCTGAATCAAGGAATGCTCAGCAGTTTTTTTTAAATGTGACAATAAATTTTCTCCAAATCTTTCTTACGATATAATTGGATGTCAGAAGATATAGACAGAATTAGGTAAATGCGTAGAACAGTGAAGAGAAAGACGAAGGCAGCTAAAATAGTATATATAAAAATTTGAAGTTCGAAAACATTTAATCAAAATTTGTGACAATTTTTCTTATCTGTAAAACAACTGGTCTTTAAACTGATCTAAACAACTGGTCTCTAGGCAGATAGTTTTCTTAATATAAATAAAAGTCATTGTGGCTATGTAGTTATGTCTGATCTATATATCTATTTAAACAGAAAGGTCGAATTCTATCAAACTTTGCACACTGATTATTTAAAACGAGCAAGAATTGCGTCTTGATTATTTAAAACGAGCAAGAATATTGTCAATTTTTCAAAGTCCATAATTTAATTAAATATTCAGTTAATTAAAAATATGCAGAAAATTTATCATTTCTTCTCAATAATTTCAAAGTAAAGGATCCCAAAATCAATATCTTTATATCATCATCAAATTCAAAATTTTGTCTTTTCATAGTTACCAATATCATTTCTGTGCAACTTATACTTTATTTTTCAAAATTTAATGAATAATTGAATAGATACAAATGATTTTGAACAAAGAACATTTATAAACATGGCATTTTTAGGCAATAATGAGATTTTAAATTACTCTGTCTTTATTTTTTGATATATCTGTTTTATTTCATAAATATTTTCGGAACTTTTTTATTAGTTTTAAAAGAAATCTAAAGTTTTTTGAATTAGGTTAAAAAATCTTTACCGTTAAAATCTCCTATCATCTTTATTGCATCTTCTATGAAGTAATAAGTAATTAACATAAATCCATCGCTCAAATTGAAACCAAGGCAAGAAAAATAGAACATTTGTGAGAAAATAAAATAAACATTCGACGCCAGGGGCTTCAGAGTAAGAAAACTGAGCCAAAACATTACGGGAGAAAAAAGCACGAATGTTTTAGTAAAATAAACTCTTAAAAACATTCATTAAAACCTCTCTTATACTTAGTACTAGGGAGCAAAATTTGTACTATAAGTGAATCCCTTAAAATCATAAGGATCCCAAAGTAAATTTTTGTACCCTGTGCAGATTGTTTTAAACTAAGGTCAATTAAATTTATAGAGTAATTTAGGACATATAATTTTAGTAAAGGGGCAACATGTTATGAAATTATACCCAGAAAGTTGTAAAATAGGAGTATGTTTTAAAGCTGTGAACATTTGTTGGAGGAAAATGGATAACGGTATTGAACAAAATCTAAAACATAAATTAATTAACGAAACTGAAAGAATTAATTAATTAAAAATAAATAAGCAAATGAAAGTTAAATAATCTGAAACAATAAAGCTATTCATTATTTAAAAAAAAATTAAAAATTAAAAAAGGTATCAAAAAGCATAAAAAAATACATATTGTCATTACTTAATTTTTTTTCTGAAGATTCAACTACATTGGTCATATTAAATATAATGGTGCTTAATGAAAATTTGAAAACAGAATTCTGCTGAAATTAATTATTTTTAAAATCAAATTAATCTTTTTTGATAATATGAAATATTTCCTCTTCAGTAAACAACAAGTCAAAATTTGAGATTATTTTCACTTTTTCTGGACAATCATGACTATAGGAGAAAGGTTGGTCACTTTAATTTTAAGAGACAACAAAAATTTCTTTGGAACTCGATACGAAACATTATAAAGGTAGAATATTTCAATCCAATTCAGCATACAGCTTCGAGTTATATAATTTATAATCGAATAGTTTTCCCAAGTTTCTTCACAAAAAATATTCCTTGTTCTTAATTCTGTGATTTTCAGTTTAACTCTTTATATCCTAACAGTATCTAAAAGTGCCTTTTAAATCATGCTGATATCTTCGTAATATAACTTTTTTTCTGACATATTTAAAAGGACGTGAAGATTGTAATTCGGACAGAAAGCAGCTGAAGTCATAAGTTAAAAATCTTTAATTATTAATTACAATAAGTAAGTAATTTTAATGAATTTTGTAAGTTTTTTCTAATTTTTTTAAGTTATTCCGCATGAATATTTATCTAACGATGCAAAAATAAAATTATAGTAAAATAATATCATAAAAAAAGGTCAAAACAGATAATTTAGCATGAAAATCACTCTTTTTAGTTTGACAACAAGATAGATGATATTTATTAGTATGTAATACTATGAATGTAATCAACAAAAATCGAATAACTTTTTTTCTGTATTTTTAAACAATGATTATCGCTCCGCTGCTCCTTTTTATGAAAATGGTTAAAAATAATTCGATATATAAACCAAATTTAACACCTTATATTTATATTTTAGCCATCAATACTTTATAAAAAGTGATTTTTCAACAAAAAAAATAACTATTCAATAAAACTTGAATGGCAAGATAACATAAATGAAAATACAAAACTTTGGAATAATTTAACTATCTATTTCTTATAAGAATTTCTTAGCTCACCATCAAATTATGAAACACTTTTCTCAAAACGTTTGAATTATTATCCAATTTCATTATAACTATACAATATAGCGGGATGGGGTAATATTTCTTGAAATGCAGGATGGTAGCACAACTTTCAAATAAAAACTAATTGTTTCACTCTTTTATTTAATCAAATAAGATTAACATATGAATATTCTACTAATTTATGGGAAAAATTAATCTCGAGCTTTATAATTTCGTGAAATTTAATCATTAAATATCTCCTAAATCTTTTCTAAATTTTCACAGCCAAAGGGAAAAGTTTTAATGTCGAAATAACACATGCTTTAAAAATGCAATTTTCAAAACAAAACAATTTAGAAAGAAAAAAAATTTGAAAACGGAAGGGACTTAGTAGCTACTATTGAATTAAATGATAATAGTATTTGATGTTTATTATATTTTAAAAATCCGAAAACTGTCACAAAATTTATAAACAAAAATTATCATGATCAAGAGATCAAAAGATATAATTCTAATCGGTCTATGAGAATCAACTAATGAAAATAGTACCTCTACGCCGACTTCCTTCGAAAAAAATATCAAGGTAAAGATATTTCTCAGTAAAAAAGAAATCATTCTAATGAATTTGCATACAGCATTTGAAATAATTACTTACTGGAATCCATGAAATCTTCTAAAATGGCAGTTTTTTAAACGCAAGTCAATGTTTGGTGTGCAGAAATAGGAAGTGGAAATTGTACTGTCCGTATATTTATTTCTGATAAGAAGAGCGCGTTATCGACTAAAACAGAAAAAAGGCGATAAGCATGGCGGAGACATACATTGCGGTGTGGTCCAAAGTTCACTTTAGTTTCGTTTGTTAGATGATTTGACTTGATATGGGAGGAAGAGCAGTATCTGTCAAAATTTTGCTGTCATTTGAATGTTATTAAAACTCAGTTAATTTTAATCTAGGAATTATTTCTAAAAGTATTAAAAAAATGCAGCTGCTGAAAAAAAAAAATTTCTTTCTAAGATTTATTTATGTATGGTTGATATTTTCTTGGCCGATGAAGATCCACCCTTTTGAAGAAAAAAAATGGTAAAAGTATTAATAAAATATATTATTTGCGTTTCTTTCTTTTGATTTTTTAAAATTATTAACTGTGATATTGTTTTTTTTAATATTGAATAGTAGCTGAATTTGGCGATCAGTTGGTTTACTGGGATTAGTGATTGCTAAAATTTTCAATATTTTGCTTAACTCACTGATAATGACTTCCTCAACAAAATAATTTTGGACTTTGAATTTTAATAGACATAGCGTATTATTACGATTTTACATACTACTTTAGTAGCCTTAACGCCTTTCTATTCGTTGTGCTGTGCATTTCCTTAATTTTCTATCCCTATTATTCATCCAATTAGATCACAGAAAAGCGTTATAAAAAATAAAATGCTCTTTAAAATATTTTCAAAATTGCTTGATTGTGAAGTTAATTGTAATTCTTCCATTGTAAGTATAACAAACTAACAAAAAATTTAATAATAAATTAAGTATAACAAAATAAAAACATGCCTTGTACTAAGTCATTTTTACTATGATCATAATAAAGATGTAAATCATACAAATAACAAACAGAATTCTTTTTCATTGGCTTTCAACAAATAGAAAATTTACGTGATTAAATATTTGTCGAAAATTGTGCAAAAATCATTTTTAAACTGGTATATTTTCAGAAGTTGTCGCGAAAAAATGCCAATATTGTACATAATTTTTAATTAGTTAAAATTTTGAAGAAACCGCTGCTTAGTATACATTCCCATAATCCAAAGTATGCAGGTTAATTCAAAACTCATCATTCAAATTTTGTGTGGAGGTAGGGAATACGTCAAGAAACCAATTTCATATAAGAAAGTATGTCGGAAAACGTCATATGCATGGACAAAATGGACAAGTGAAGTGAACACAAGGAAACAGTACAGTTTAAGTGACAGAGAATGTGAATTTTATTACAACAAGGTAAAGTAGAAGTTCAAGTAGGTGCTCGAAATTGCGAACATTTATACGAACAGGATTCACAGTGCCATTGCATTGACCGTTGAATATTTTCAAAAACGTCTGGCACATCACGGACGATGCCTCCTGCGGTCATAATTAGTGCAATAAGATCCATTTCACTGTCGACGGGGATCTCGTACTCATTGTCCAACACAAAAATAAATCCATGGGTGATAAATCAGGTGACCAGGGTGGCCAAGCGATCAGTCCACTTCTGCCAATTCAGGTAATCACGCGCAATAATGTGTTATGGTCTGGAACTCCATTGTGTTGATACCATATACCTCGGCGGATATGTCGCAGGTATTGTCCACAATATACCAGCGTTTCTGAAAATGTTCGGTGGTCGATGCAACGGCGCTGTGAATCTAGTGTTCATGTTAATAGCCGCAGTTCTGAGCACCTTCTGTAAAGGAACTACTGGTAACGAATGTATCTTACCTTGTTGGAATAAAGGTCATATTTGTTACCACTTAACGTTACTGTTTCCTTGTGTTCACTTCATTTGTCTATTTTGCCCATGCAGATGAAGTTTTAGGATATACTTTCCTATGTGAAATCGATTCCCTGATATATTCCGTACCACCCCACGAAGTTTGAACGATGAGTTTTGAGACTAGGTCTTGCCTAATCATATTATTCAAAAATGTAATCTGTAATTATTCAAAAAATGTAAAATGTAATTATTCAAAAATGTACATAATTGTGTAGCCTTAACTTCAATCCATCTTCCCCTTATCGTATAGTTTCTTTTGGGATGCGAAAAGGACGGGAGAATATGCGATTGCATTTTTTAAGAAAAGGAGGGGGTTGCTGCTTTAATATTTGCCCTATGCACCATTTCATATAGATACGCCTCTGAAAATGAAATAACCACTTGCACCTGCACGCAAAAGTAAATTAGACATGTCTAATGAAATACAGTTCGAGCATTTAACTGTATTCTTTGAATTGCAACAGAAATTAAAATCATGCAACCCTAATTTATATATTAGTTACAAAAAATAGAAACAATAAATTTAGTAATTCTATGTGAAACTATTTAATTACTACCGTGTGACTTTGTCATAACTTTTGTAGTTAAATGATCCTTAATATAAACAATAGACTTTCGACATTTTAGCTACAGTATGATGGGAACAACGTTAAAAGTATAAGCATGCTTAAATATTGAAAGTTAAACTAACTTACTGAGAAATGTTTTACTCGTTTGTTTATAATTATCTCGTATTATGGTATAATATGAGATTCATATGAAATCCTAATACTTAGATATTTGTAATATCTTAACATTATAAAACAAGTATCCAAAAAAATAATAATTTTTTTAGTATTTTTTGGAATTACGAACTAGCATTCAGCCTTCTATTATTTTATTTTCTGTTATTACACTCTTAGCAATAAATGAGAAAGGCGTTCGTATTTTTAAATCTCTGTTAACAAAATATAAATTCTTCAAAATAATAAAATAGCACTTTCTTCCTCACAACTGAATATTTTTCATGTTTGTAAATGATAAAAAAAAGATAACTAAGTTTTGGTTTGCGTTGTTCATGACAGATAACTCATGTCATTATCTGAATTCGGCATACGATTCATTTTTATTTTATCTCTCGGAGTATTAACATTAAATCTGTTGCGATGGCAGCAAATCTGCTACAGACGTTATAAATCTTTCATTTAGCTTTCATCATCATATCCAATGCATAAAAAGTCTGTTGTAATATTACAGCTTTTGTATTCAATTTATGTGAGTATGTCTTCATTTTTTTAAAATGTGTTTTAATATAAAATAATCGTATAAGGGTTGCATATAACTTTTTAATGTTAAAATTTTGTGTACGGTCGGAAGTCTTAAAACAGGAATTGCTTCTTCAGAATAAATATCGAATACTTTTAATAAGTTAGAATTATTTGCATCATTAAAGGAATTCCTTTATCATTTTTCATAGTATTTGTCGTTCTTACGTTTTTAAAAATATACCACTGCCATCGGATGTCTGATCTAGAAATGATAACTTTCGCTTCCAGATATCATATTGTTCGAATTTTTGCGATATGTGTGTGCAGTAACCAGTAACTACGACTGCAGGAATTTACTGAAAAAAGCAATTAAACATTTTAACCTTTTTAAAATTAAAGTTTCTATAAATCACAATTAAAACATATTTAAAATAATTTTTTCTCGTATCAAATCACTTATTTTATTGACATTTTTATATCTAATATTTATCACTGTAAATAAATGAATTCTATGTACTATTCGCTTGTGAAATATGTAATGCAAATTCTAAATAACTCGGTATATTTGTCATTAAAAAATTCTATATTTGAATTTTCATATTAATTGATACAAATTTAATGACATCAAATTCTCAGAATTTAATGACATCAAATATCCCAACTATTTAAAAATCATTTAAGTGATTTATTTAGACAATAATCTTATCAATTATGAGGTTTTCTTCGGCCTAATAATTAATTTATATTGTTAGATAATAGATAATATTAGACGATTGAATTTTTGAATTGCAGACATAAAATATTTATGAAGCCTTCAGATTTAAATTTCAAGATTAGTTCAAGAATTCTATTCCATCATCAATATTACAAAATTGGGATGAAATAGGCGAGTGGATTCTCTGCTACCTCTAAAAAGTATGGTGGGTGGGGGAGGGGAAACTAGGGAGAAAGCGAGTGATATTCGATTTTATGACTGGTTTTGCATGCTTTCTAGAAAACTACCCGTTTTCTTAAGCTTCAAACTATAGCTTGCAGAGCATCTGAAATTCTTAAAACTAAAATAATACTCCAAGCAATTTAGAATTCCATCTGCTTGTTTATTCTTTCAGCATAATAGCGTATCTTACAAACATTGCCAGATTTCAAAAGGTTTACAATTGATTATCAGCTATTATACACAAAAATAAATGAAATAATATTAACAAAATATGTTTATGAAAGAAAAAATCGCCTGCTTTTACTTTTTAATAATATTTTAACAAAATAAAAATAGTAGCAGTTATAAAACGTCTGAAAAGGAATCGTCTGATAAATAAATGTCTATTAACAGATTTAGAATATGATATTTACCGAACAACTGGAGAAGGGAAATCCCCTTCACCTGTTGCGCAATAGATATATTACTTGTTCATTGCTTTAAAGGCACTTGTGAAGAATTCACTACGTGATTGAATGACGATAATGAAAAGGAGAAAAATTGACTTTTAAAGGGTTTTGTATCGATTAACACAGTGGGTAAAAGAATTTTTATGTATACGCGATATAATACGCTGCTAATTGAAATATCGTGAATGTGCTATAAGTGAAAACTGTTTACTTTCCATTATCTACAAAAACCATCTTCTTTACAGGCAAGTAAATCTATGCTAAATATGTGTTTTATCCTAAAAATGTTTGTGCTTAATTCACATTTTTTTAATTACATTATAATCTCGTTTTAATCTTTTGTTCCTTGTTAAAAATACTATTTGAATTTTATAGATTTATTGTATGAAACATTTATCCTACCAATAGTTTTAATTTATGTGTCATTTGTCCGTGGAAGATCAGCACTTAAAAAATATAAAATGTGATTCTAATTTATAACAATGCATTTCATCTAGATACTTTTTGTATATATAAAAAACATAAAAAGAAGTGCAAAACTTTTACGATATTAAGAGATATGAGAAAGCTACAAGTATTTGTAATCTTAGCAATACACATTATGAAACATGTTTTAACAAACTAGCAAATTTCGATCACATTTCAAAATGTTTTATGATTTATTTTGTGTTAATCTTAATTTTTAAAATTTTACTCTAAAAATGAAAAAAAATTGTGAAAAAGTATTTGTTTTTATTATTTTGTTATCATTTAAAATTATTATTATTATTATTTTATTATGAGGTTTTTATTTTCCAGATTTCTTGGCATACATGTTTGTACAAAAAATTACAGAAACAAACGTATAATATTGAGGAATATTCTAATAACTAAGTGAAAGCTGTAAAATATATGAGAATCTTAGCAATTATATTTGATAATGTGTTAATATGATTCTGTTAACCTACAATTCATAGAAGATGTGTTTTACAACTTATTGCCTGACAATTAGGAAAAAAAAGAGTTTTTTTAGTGGGCCTGCTTGCGACTCCCTTTCGCCCTTGTTGCCTAGCATTTTAGTCAAAAATCCATCTCTGTTTATATTTATTCATTTTAAAAAGTTATGAAGTCTTTTTAATGAATTATTATCTTTTTCAGCAGAATTTGATGACAATTTTAATTAGTAGTTAACTTTAAAAAAAGGACACGAAAATTTCGATTTTTCGTTTCCAAAATATTCTTATGTATTTTGTAAAGCCTTTCAAAAACAAGAAAATGGATTTATTAAGTGCACAGCGATCTTTACTTCATTTAAACTACATTTTATAAAATAATATTTTTCTGGATTTTTAGCATGCAATGCGAGGGAATATCAGTAAGTGACATAATTTTGTACTCAGTAATAAAAAACACAACCTATAACAATATGAAACGGAAAAGAAAGTATTACCAAATCTTGGTTGCATAGAGCGCTGTTGGACCTCATGAGGTCGTCATCAGCGTCTAATTTTCTATATTTCTCTGTGCTATCAATTTTTCTTCTGTCGACACGTATTCAAGCATATAAAAATTTGTGGGCGCCACATGCAGGGCTGTGTGGTAGATGCTCCAAAACTTCGCAACAGAATCCTTGCAATTTGGTATGAAAGGGTCGACGGCGTTCTATGAGACCGGAATTTTTTTATTGTTCCTACCGTGAGACAAACACCTCAACTTGAATGGCAGTTACTCTGAAAAGTAGTTCAGTTCAGTTACATTAATGTACCGTTCTAAAGCAACACTAGGGCTATTTTGGGAACGTAATTTTGAGCCATGGTCAGATGATGAGGACAATACCTGAGTTAGCACTCCCTATCCAAACTTCCATAAAACACCTGTGGGAGGACGTTTGGTCCCGATGTATTTAACGTGCACCAAACCAGCTTATACGACGATTCTTCGAAGGAATCGGGTCTTGAGTCTGAAGTCCTCCGGTTCCGAAGCCGAGCGGCCCACTTTGAAAAGTAATAAATTGTTAAAACTTTCTTTTCCTCTTCGCAGTGTTATACACGGCTTTTTTTATTATTTTGTACAAAATTATGGACGTTACTTATTAATGCCTCCTCGTATTATTAAAATTTCTGCTCACGTGCTATCTTTAACCATTTAGTAAATAGACAAAATTTTGCTGATTAATATGAACGCCTCACCATTACATCACATATATCACTAAAATGGATATTATTTTTCATCATTTAACTTTTCAATCAATTTGGCTTTACTTAGAAATATGATTTATGCAGAAAACTGGATTAAACAGCATTAATTAAAGAATGGAAAGAATTTTTCTTCCTATACTCTAAAAACAAATTCGAGATTGAGCTTCAGTGGCTTTTACTGTGCAAATAATTTTATTGTAAATCAATTATAATTCTTCTTTTAATGACTCTATTTTTGTATTGATAAATAACTAGAATCTCATAATAAAGCGAAGATAATTTATGTATACTGAACAGTAATTTCATATCTAATTTTGATAAAGTTATTTTGTCTTAAATCAAAAAGTCTGGAGAAGGATAAAGAATTTATAATGAAGGCGAATTTAATTTTTGGTTTTTAAATTTAATATTTAAAATTAATCCTATTTTTTCCCCTTTTCTTTTATAATACATATACGTTTTTACTCCATTTCCCTGACATATGTTTCACTTAATGCGAATTCTTAGCAACAGTATATTTAAGAATAGCTTTTAGTAAAAGAAATATCTTAATTAAATGGAAAATTAAGGACAAAAATAATGTTCACTTCTTTTCAATACATTTGGTCGCTTTTTTTTAGTTCATCACTTTTGCATCATTTTCAAATGAAACGATTCTTTCTCAAAATTTCCTGCCTAAGCCAAGATAATAGAAGAAGGAGTGAATTATGAATTCAATGAAATTCGAAAGTACAGGTAAAATATATATACAGCATTTTTTATATAGTTATTATTTAAATATTTAATAATCACAACTGTCTGTTTCCCATAAATAAAATTTCAAAAAAAATTAAAATCATGCCTTACTTGGTTTCTTTTTACATAAAATCAAGCGTCAAAAGTACTATTTAATTTTTTTTTTAAACTTGACTTTGTGTTTTAACTTGAAATGTCACAGAAAAAAAAAATTAGCAAAAGTCATATTTTTTATTTTATGACAGATCATAATATAAAAAGATACGCTCTAAGAAAAAACTTTTCTAAAAGCTTAATTGTGAGTTTTAACAACAACCCTATGTGTTAGTTTAAATGGAAACATTAAGTTAAGATGTGTTAGTTTAAATGGAAACTCATAAGTTACAACAAGGAAGTAACAATGAAACAAAAACAAGGGTTCATGATGTAAATAAAAGAATTGTTACTAAGAAACTGAAATTTGTTTCCTGAAAAAAAAAAACTAAGAAGCCCAATATTTATAGCATCAGCTGAAATTTCAAGAAAGTACAATGCAATTCTTAGATGATGTGAGGTCTATTTTGACCCTTCACCAGCAAACTAGAATAGCATGTTAGAAATGCAAATGCATAGAGGTCAGGATGCATTTAAAGAAAGAAAATTTGTGTTAAATTTTTTATGATAAAATCACCCATTTTGATCTGTAGTAATTTACCATTTGTTAGCATTTTACACACAATAAGCTTTTCGTTACATATTATTATTTAACTTAGTTTGATTAATTAGTGTACTGTCTTATATTTTCGGAGACTAAAAACGTATTCAATTTATTGAAAATGTCGTCCTGTTCTGAGGTCAGAATTAGTTTACCCCAGTACCGCAAGATGATACTCTTGCATTATCTGTTTTAAAATAGCAAAATAATATTGATTATATTAAAATTATTATTTATTTAAAACGTTTCCAATATAAAATATTGCCATTCTCATAAGATATGCGGAAAAAAAACAATTTATCTAAAAAACTGAATTTATTAAAAATAGTCGACTATTAATATCATCATCTTGTTTTGATATTTTATGCATAAAAAAGCATAATTTTATGTACCAATTATTTATTTTTTTATTCAAAGGAATGAAAAAATTGCATTTTCCACAAGCTTATTTTTTATATTTCTCTTTCTAATTATTTTACAGAAGACAGAAAATCTCATTTTCAAAATGACTTGCTTGAAATATTTGACAAAAAAGGACCTCCGGACCTCCGTCTGTGTGTCGCAAATACCTATGTTTGTTTGGATGCTCACAAACAAATTTTGGCTGGACGAAGTGCTGTATTCGCCAGTATGATTTTTAAACAACAGCTCGATGGCCTTGATATCATAAAAGTTGAAGGGGTTACCCTACGAGTTTTAACTCTTATTATTTGGTAAGTATTGTACTTTGTTTACTTATTTTTAAACAATCTCATGAAGAAGGATACCCAAATACAATAATAATATTAATTGTGTGAGCGGATTGTAAAATGAAAGTTTTTATGTAAATTTGAGGTTTACAGAATTGTTCAATTTAATGCTTTTTTTTTTTTGAGAATACTCAAAAACAAAATTCATTTAATAATTTTTTTACTTATTTTTATCTTTATTTATAATTAGAATGAATGTGTGTTTGTGTATGTTTTTAAACATAAGGGATTTCAATTTCTACATTTTTAATTTAAACAAGAAACTAAACATTGAAACATTTTGAGATTCTTAGCGGAATTTAACATGAATCTGTAACTTTTATTTAAATAAGCGTTATTTAATTCGTAGCTCAATACTGTCTAAAATATAGCAGATCCAATTAAAAACAGCAAGAGTGGTGTTAGATCCTCCCATCCCCCACCCCGGCAGGAGATCATGGTTTACCCCATGTGGGAGGAAGTACACGTTCTGCCTAATGAAAGGGCATGATCTGCTATATAGGGGGGGGGGGTAGTGATAATCCTCTCAAATTTTCATATGATTTTTATTAATTTTCTAGTTAAATAATCTGTCACGTGAACGGGTATAAAAATATATTATGTTAATATTTTACATTTTATCCTGGTTTCATGCATTTCAAAAGAAATAATTATCGGAAAAAGTTAGCCTGAAATTAAGTAATTCTCTTTGCGTAAATAGATGCATATTAAATTCAAATAAAAGACATAAACAGGACTTGATGATCGAATTATGAATCTTTGAATTCAATTATGATAAAATGAATGTTCTTATATCTCAGGAACACTTTTTTTTAACTCATTGCTTTCGACGGTCAAGATAATTTTTTACGAGAGGTTACGACTTTTTTTTCAATTCACCTTTATTTGACATCAGATATTTTTGTGATGTATGAATAATTAAATTGCTTTATTCATATCAATCTTTTGCTTATTTTGATGGTGCTCACATCTGAGAGACTTGGCGCTTATGTATTTAATCAATTTTCATCAGCAAACATTACGTTTACAAGATATTTCCTTACAGGCCACATTATCAGACAGCCATATAAAATACATTGTAGTATTTCTCAGTATTATGAAGCTTACTATATTGAAGCTATGAAGATTAAAATATCTATCGCACACACATGTGTGATGTAGTCTTCTGGGAAGTGCGCGACATGACACACATTGTATTAAAAACGTTTTATCATGCAATGCTGATATAAAAAATATGAAAGCACACGTGATACATTTAAACGTGAGAAAAGTATAACGTATTTAATATAAATATTTAAAAATAAATAGTACAGTTTTCCACTATTTGTTTACAAAATGCTGCTGAATGGATGCTACTTTTGGATACATTTTATCACAACTTTTACTACGTGACGCAAATCTAATTTTTTTTGTGTTGCTATGTATTCGAAAGAACATGAGACTTTGAAGCATATTCTGCACCAAAGATATGCTCATATAATTTTTTACAATTCGAAATGTATTTCTTTTGCAGCATATACTTTGCATGCGTATACGCACTACAGAGTACATGCATTTTTATCAATTTATTCATGTCGTAAAATGCATCAGCAACTCGACAAATATATTGTTACAGCAGTAATAATGTTTTTGATTTAGGTGCATCCTTGCAAAAATGCACATTCTAAAGATCGATTTTTAAATCTAGTGATTTGCTGAAATACAGTTGACGAAAAACAATGATATTTTCAATATATAAAAATGTTGGTGACTTTAACCCTAAGGGTTTTTATCTTTAATACCAGAACTCATCTATTTATGTATGCATAGTGCCTTTTTGAAATAAAGTAAAATTACCAATATATATATATATATATATATATATATATATATATATAATCGGCTAAACGCCGACACTTTCACACGCTCGGAGTGAAGGGGTAGAAAACTATCCAGTAGCACATTCTTTTTAAAAGTTCCCTGTGTTTCCCTTACTTGTGATTGACATGCGTCAGAAATCCCTATCGGAATCTTATTAATATATTAGCACTATGAAGTAATATTTTTCCTATCAAAATCTCATGTTGTATAAGACGAGGGATAATTTATTTCGCGCTTCTTCCCCACTTCCGCTTTTTGTGCCGCGTTGTCTTGCCCGCGTCTCTGCGTGTAAATAATTATGCTTTTCCAATGGATTCAAATTAATTTAAAAATGTAAAAAGTCTTTTCATTGTCATGATTAGTTATTTTTTTTATTTATAACTACTAATTGCATTAACAGGCGCAATAGTTCAGTGTTCATCATTTATAGTTTTTGCTATGTTTTAATAGATCTTCATTTAGAAGTAGTTGTTTATTGTGTGTAATATACAGCTATTTGATTCATTTGAACTCGGAGAAATGTGCTGATTAAAGTAAACTACTCTCCAATGAATGAGCTCCCTTTTAATAAGCTTAAATTTTATTTAATAGCTTTAACTTATAGAAGATTCTCACATACATAACCCAATAGCACAGAACTTTGACATACTTAATAAAGAAATATTTACATGAAGAAACTCTCGTATACTTACTGAAACTCACAAACCTTAACACAAAAGAGACAAACCAAAATTAAAGAGAATTTATTTCCCTTCCCTGAAGTTAAGATTGTGACATTCAAATTTTTGTGAGTAGTGTAGACTGCTTTCTTGCCAAAATACTTCAAAAGTGCACCCATAAACATTTTCTTATTACAAAAAAAATTATGAGAAAATTTACATTTTAAGGATCTCTGTTCTTTATATAATTTTACCTTATATTTGAAAGATGTGTTTCATTTGGCTGTACGAATAAACTATGAAATTTCCAGAAAATTATTTGAAACAATATTTATATGGTTTGATAATATTTTCTTTTATAGTTACATGTACAACGACGAACTAAAGACTGATTCACCCAAAGAATTAATGGAAGTAGGCAAGGCAGCTCAGAAATTTGAAATCAGCGGTCTGATAAGATCGTGCAAACATAAGCTAATCCACTGCTCTATTGACAGATATAATGTCTGGTCTTTGATAGAAGCATCTAAGTTTTTCAAACTTGAAACATTTGGCGAAAGAGGCTTGCGATTTCTTAAATCTTTATCTACAAAATCTCTGTTTGGCATGCCAGAATTTTTGGAAGCAAATCAAGACACAGTGTTCTACATTCTGAAACGCAGAGATATTTTCATGGAGTCAGATGCCTTTTGGATGGAAGGCATCATTCGATGGTTGCAACACCACAAGAGCCGGGATCGATTTTTACTGTCTGCAATAAAACCTTTTTCTATTGATTGCAGTGAATTCCTGGATTTAATAGAGAAATATCCAATTTTCTTCACATCCAAAGAAATTTCGAGAGTTTTGTGCAATATGTTACGTCCTGGAATGTTAGAAGTACCCTCTTGGTGTGAAGCGGTATTGAAAAAGAATAACGTAAAACCATTTTCGAATTATAACGACATTGCCACTAATGCTTTAAAAATAAAGCTTGAATATAATAGGAGATTTCCTAAGTCTTTTTTCTGCGAAGAAGACGAATTCGAAGGTTCAGTTGTGTTCGAGATAAAACTCACAAAACATTTCCCACGAATGCCATATCTTGTGATGTTAGAGTTGGCATTTGGGACAACTTACGTCCCAAGAGAGAATTTAGATCTTGAGCTCTATCACTACGAACAAAGCACTGTGCTAGTGAAAAAGAAAATAGATTTTTTATTGAAAGCTACAGAGAACCATTACTATCTTATGGTGAATCAACGTATATATTTGCACAAGAATAGTCCATTCGTTTTTGCTCTCAAATTACGCGCAAGTGGACTGATGAAGTGGGGAAATGATGGCCCTATTTCAAATAGACAGTACCGAGTAGCTAAAATTCCTGAAGATATTTTTCAAAATATTTGTTTAGATATTGATGGTTATAAATCGATATGCCTCACTTTTCTTAGTGATTGGATGGTTTTCATTGATCCCAAATATGACAAAAAGAATCTAGTTTTGACTAGTTTTTATTTTGACTCTTATATAAAATCTGAAGAACTAAGCTCAGAGAGTTGACTGAATATCTTATTACTTAAGATAGAAAACATATTGGATATTTTGTTAACATATTAATATATAATAATATTTATGTTTATTGAGATTATCCAGAAATAAAATAATGTTGTATAATAAAAAAATAAACGTTATAATTTTAAGATAATTATCTTCTGTGTGTTATGAATTGATTTTCTGTCATATCTTCCTTCATTTACTGTCATCAATTTTTCAAAATAATGTAATATATGTATAAAATAAAGTTGAAAAAATCTTCTATGTTTTTTGTTTGTTTGTTTTGTTTTGTTTTTTAAAATGGATAATAGAAAATATTTATTTGCGCAACTCCCTGCTTTAAGAGTAATAAATAGTTATTTGAACAGATTGACCTTATACACTCGATGGAATGTACTAATTAAAGTGAAATTATTCTCCAATAAATAAACTCAATTATACTGAACTGTAGTTTATTTAATAGCTTACAGAGAATTTTCGCAAACATAACACAATCGTCTAGCACTTCGATACACACACAATAAAATAAAAGGGCCGACACAAAGAAGAATTGCACACTCACAAATCTAAATATAAAGCTTGAAAGTAATAGGGCGAATCTAAATAAAAGATAATCCAGTTTCCTTCCAAAATCTTTCACATTAATTTATCATTATAATTTACTTTTTAATGAATTTCCTTCAGGAATATAAAGAATCTAATAAAATTAAAACTCAACAACAACAACTTATTTTAAAGTTATTTTAAAAATTTAGAATTCAATTTATGGAATAAAAACACAACTTTAGTGAAAGTTACTGCAATATTTTGAATTGATTTAATAAAACTGACCAATTATGATAAAGCTGAAGTTAAGTAACTTTTGATGAAGCAATAATGTAGATTTATTGATGAGAAAGTCATCTTGAAATATTTTCATTCACAAGAAGTGAATCTTGATTTTAAATCATTTACGTACAAATATTCAAAAAAAATTTAATGTCTCAAATAGTTTAATGATTTTGTGAATGGCAATATTTATTCGCCATAAATAAGTTATGCACTTCCTGTTTACATTTGCGAATTAATCTTTTTTTTTCTTATTGCAAAACTTATTTGAATTTTTTGTGAAGTTAATTAAAGATTTGTCTACTATTATTTAGTCCTCAGAAGAAATTTTTACTTGATATCTGAAACAAAAGTATTCGAAATATTCACAGCTTCTTTTATTGTTTATTATGAATGGTAATAATATAGATTCATATCAATCAGAAACTTTTTAAAAAAACTTTTAAAATACCATTAAATATAATAGTCAAAAAATTTATTTATCAAATTATTTGGAAATTTTAGTGATTATTTATAGTTTTTCTGTAAAATGTATCTAGGATTAAAAGAAACATAATATATACCTTGTACTGAAGGTACTAGAATAAATCTTTTGTACACGATAATGAGAACTCTGTTACTCTCACCCAAGAACTTGCACTAATTGTAGAAGATAAACTTTTGCATATTAACATTTTATTTGAGAAACTATACCTGAAATATTAAAATTTTTACAAATATATTATTGCAACCAAAAATATAATTTTTTGAAAAAATGCAATATACAATAAACATTTTACAAAAACAATTTTTGCTTAATTTTAGGAAATTTTATCATATAGTTTGTGTCGTCAAAAATATGTGAATATAGCATAAAAAAAATTCTGATATATTTTTATATCGTATAAAATTATTCTTTACTAAAATATTTAATGAATTAAGTATAAACAATAAAATATTGTTATTTAATCATAAAAATATCTAAATTGAAAATTATCAGATTACATTTTCAAGACATAGTAGGAAACACAGCTTTATGCGAAGTTGAACATCCCTAAAGTAACCTTGCAGTTAGCCTGAATTATTAGCGTAGTTTGTATAGTAAAAGAAAAAAAAATAGTTTTTTCTTTTACAATTACATCATTAACAATTTATTTACAATTTAATTATTCAAAATCAATTTAATAAAGAAGTTTATATATATATTTGTGCATATTTATATTTTATTTGCACAACTAATTTACAGTTTTGTTTCATTTTGTTCCTTTCTTAAAATGCAAAGTATTATTTAATATAAAAGAAAGGAGACATTGGAATTCTATTCTTTCAGATAAACATCGGAAATATTCATGCAAAAACTTGAAAATTGGATTGAAAGGATAAAATTATTAATTTAACAGTGATTCATTTTAAAATACAATTTTGTTTAGTCATTGACATTTTTTTAATAATTGTATTCGGTAAGAGAAAAATGAAATATCTTTGCAATTCGTTTCACTTCATGCTACAAATTTAAAAAATAAATAAAGAAAGAAACGAGGTATACAGAACCAATTATATTTGCCACTAGTAGCATCGCAAGAAATGGATGTGAATTTTTAAATCAGAATTACTTACTCTGTGCTATTATTCATTTTTCAGGAACAATTTAATATGAACAATTTGATTCGTGCTGCTATCTAGTGTATATATTTGAAAGAAAAAGAATCGTTAATTTTGTTTTCAACAAAGTTTTGTTTAGTTTTGGATTTTTTTCATTTATTAGAATAAAAAAAGTAGAATAAATTTTTTACAGATTCTTAAAAAATTAACAATTTATACTACCTGTAGAAGAAATGAGGAAAGAATTTACAGTTTATAAAGTGAAAAGACAGCTATAAATAGACTAAACATCCGTGGTGAATCATAAGGCAACCCTAATTTTCAGCTCTTTTAGAAAATTATTTTTAAAAAATTCAAATTTTCGCTACGAATTCAAAATTTTTATAAAGTATGGTTTTATTTATGTGTATGCATACAGAAAGCAGCAATTAATTTCTACTGGCTACTTCGACATTTTTTCTATTGCCAATGTTTGCTTTTTTTCAATTTCATTTGGAATCAAGTGAAATTCCTAGTTAAAGATACAATGTAAATTGCCTCAAAAACTATTATTTAATTAGCAATATAAATTGGATAAAAATAATTTTTTCTTAAAGCTGTATTTATGTTATTTTATATAAAACAGAACCATAAAGCAATAGATTAAAACTGATTAATTTGCAATTCTCTCTGTTAAATAAATTCTACTAATAATAAATAAACATTTTTAAAAATTCTGTTGTTTCTTTTTTTACTTAATTTGTGTGCAATCTAATACGAAAGCAATTAGACTGCAAAAAAAATTAGAATTGTTTGTAAGAAAAGTTATCTAACATTATAATTTCTTTATTTTATGAAACTTTTTTAACTTAAAATGAAACACAATGCAAATATTTTGTTGATAAATAACGCAATTTAGTAAAAAGTTTAAGCATCTTTTCAAACCAAGAATCACATATGATGTACTGCATTGAATTGAGTTAAAGTTGAGATTCCCTCCTTTATTTAAAAGTACATGTTTTATCTACTAAATATTCATATGAAAATCATTTTACACTCCCCATTACTTATTTGTTGTACTTAAAATGGTCCCTTCGATTGAGAATATGGATTCCCTTCAAAAAGCAGCATTTTCAAGTATCCATTTATTAATTTATTGTTATAGCTGTATTACTGTATGCTTTCTAGAATATCTAAAGAATCTAAGAAATCTTTTTCAGTGGAATTATATATATTTTTATTCATTGCAATGCTTTTTATTGAATATGGAATATTAACAAATATTTTTAGGCCTCGTGATTCTTTAAGTATTTTAAGCATTAAATCCGATTAATCTTCCTTTCATTCTTCACCTATGTTTGTCTCCTTTCAATGATAATTAAGTCATCCTCCTTAACACCAGAAAGAAATGTCAACTGTAACATCTTGATTACTGTGTAACAGCCCCTTGTTAGGATCACCTTGGAGAAAATCAGGAATTGAACGGTGCCTTCATTTCGTGCATCGAAATAAAGGTTGTGCATTCAGACATGACGCGAAAAACATTTACAAATTGTCTAACTTTACCTTGCACCTTTAAGAATTTAAAAAATAGAATTTGGAAGGGGAGGTCGAGGAAAGACAAAAGAAAACGAGACGGCAGTGACGAAGCTCCCCTCTCCGAACTTGCACTATTTCCGCGTTTTCTTCCATGGAACGATGGCGGGCGTGTTCCTGAACGGTCGCCAGCGGTGAGTGTGCCTCTGGAGCCTCAAGACATATAAGGCATGCCGTGTTTGCTTATATTAGGTTTCTGTTAAGTCTCCCCCCGTCCACATTACTAACATATTTCGGCGCCAGGTTTATTTTTGGGGCAGGCTTTTCTTTTATTCTTCCCATACTTTTATTCCGGCCTAAAGCATGAAGCTAGAAGAAGGCGGCTGAATCTTCTCCCTACATTCGATACTATCTTCATTTTCTCACATCCTGATTCCGTTGCTATTGTTCAAGGTGTGAGGAAGATAAACTGAGGAAAAAAATTCAACAACGCAGTAACATTATTAAAAATGGTCGACACTCAAGAGCACTTGTTTATCAATTAATTAATTTGTTGGATTTTTGTTTTTTAACCATATTCCAGAATTTACTTCCTTTAACTACTACCTACAATAGTCCGCGAACTGATTCACCGCTTAAATTCAGTGTAATGAATAACAGAATATTATTAAGCTATGGTCGTTTTTATAAATTTTTACTATCCAACAAATTCTTGCTAAAATTTTCAACAAAAAGAAATGAGTCGCCATTTAACGAATAAAGAAAGAAGAATATAAAAAAGGAAGGTGCAGAATTAATTATAAATATATGCCATTCATAAATGATTATGTGTGTGGACTGGTGAAGGAAATAAAAAAAAAAGACAAATCAATATTGCTAATAATTTTAAAAATTTCTATTTAAGAAGAAAAAAAATCTGATTCTATAGAAACACAAGAAGTTGAAGAAAAATATTTTACTTGAAGTGAAGTGAAGTACTTAAAGTCGATCGCTTGTTTTTCCATACATTTTTATATTTATTTTTATGGTCTTTTTAAAAATATTAAATTAGAAAATTATAACAAAAATTAAACTTCAAATAAAAAAAATTTAAAACTTTACTGACTCCAATTTTTTATTTAATTCAATTTCAATTCATTGTAGTGCGTGAATACGTTTTCTAAAAGAATAAGAATTTATGTGAAAAAAAAAACAATTAAACAGTTTTACTTAAATATTCCAGTAGAATTAATAACTTAAAGAATTAATGAAATTAAAGGTCAAAGAATTAGTTAAATTTATTACAAATCACATTAAGTGATGACTACTAATTTTATGGAATATTTTTAGAAAGTAGAAACCAAGGAATTTGAAATATGTCGTAGAAATCATCCGTAGAGATAAAGAAGAGGGAGTTAATAGAACTTTTGAATTTCATAAATACTACAGTTTTACTACTCTACAAATATGAGTATAATTGCTGAACAATTACATAATATGCAACATCACAATTATCATAATATGCTAATATTCATCATTCGCATTATGTGTTTTATCTGTAACATCTATTACTATTTTTTAATCTGAACATAGAAGAAATTAATGAATTCAATTAACTTTTCATGTTGAAAATTATAACTTCAATGAATGACTTGATTTTAGGCTTATTAATTTAAAAGTCTGAGTCACGCTACATAGTGTTTATAAAGTTGGAGTTAAAAAAATTTTCGTTTGGTGCATTTTCTCAAAATATAAAAACAATATTTTCTTGAAATGCTATTGAATACTTGATAACTCAAATATTATTATATATATTTATATATATCTTGATATTATATATAATTACAAGATATATATATATATATATATATATATATATATATATATATAGCAAGAAATACATATTTCACTGATAATTAATTAATAAATTTATAAATAAACTAAGATCATTTTTATAAAGCATTTTTAGGAACTGAAATTACATTTAATGTAAAAATTAAAACCTTAACTTGCATTGCTAAAAATGTATATATTGAAACAATGTTTTTGCAGTTTCTTGATATATAATATATTTTGCACAAGTTTACTGCCAATTTCTTTCATACATACTTAACGCTTAACACTGCAACTCCGTTTCTAGAGCTCACGTGGCCCCTTTCTGGTTTGGTATATATGTAGGTTGACCTTTTAAAAAACAAAAAAGTTTCTGTTTTCACAGCAATTGTTTAATGTTAGTTATTCTGGGGATTCGAAATTTTACAATCTTCTTTAATTTATTGCCCATAAGAAATTTTCTTGCAAAAATTTAAACATCTTATTTTGAAATACAATGTAATCTCGTTTCTTTAATAAAAAAATGCCGTAATTATAAAATTTTATATTTAATAATCATATTTGAAAATCAACAGGCCGTTTCAAATTTATTTTCCTTTTTAAAATTAATTTTCAGCTGATATGATTGCCATTTGAATGTAAAAAAAAGTATTGAATTTACCTGATAAATTTGTTATATTTAATGTTATTAAGATCACACAACACACACACAGTCAATGTGTGTGTGTTAGTGTGTTAGTCAATATAACAAGAAAATTAAGCCAATACCGATCAATTTAAATAGTAATGGAAAGTCTAATCTTTTGAATATGCCTTGTTCATTTTCAACTATGCCAGTAAAAGTGAATATAATAATGAACAGTTTTATATTTTTTCCCCTTTCTTTATCTTTCAGATTAGTTAGTGAAATGCAGTTTTTGAATCTAAAGTAACATCAAATTTGTGCATAATTATTCTTACAAAAATCAATAATTTTAAAACATAAAATTATTTGTTCTATTGACTGCAATTAATTATTATTTCTTTTTGGTCTGTTATTAAAATGTTTTGTTTTGAAAATGAAATTATGTATCGTCACTATTTAAACATTAATATCTCAAATGATTTAATGTAAGACTAAAGTAGAGCAATACATGCGTTCGCTTATTCTATTGGATTTTACCAAAATTACAGCAAAATAGTCTTTAACTGAATTTGTAGTTTTTTTTTTCTTGAGGAAAGCTTTATGCTTATTAACAAATACAGTTTTAATTTTTTAAAATTATGACATTAAAATCACTAGATATCTTTTTAAAAACTAGGATTACACTTTGGCATTAGAAATTTAATGCATATTTGACTTTTAAAATTTTTGACTAAGCAACTATTTGAAATAGACTTCTTGCAATTCTTATTTGCACTTTAATGCTTTTTAATATAAAAAAGAATAGTATCCATAATCTCTGATAGTCTCATAGATATTTAAAAAATAATTTGAGTAGAATTACACCTCTAATATTTTTCTTCATTTACATGATGAAGAAAGAATATGCATTTATCAATTGTTTGAATATGCTTTTATTTCGCATTTAAATAAATATAATTTATGAATATATATTTGCCGATTTATCACGTACTAAAATAATGATACTATATGTATAAAAATTTAGTGAATTGCATCTATGTGTTTTTTTTAAAATTTAATTTGGATGTACTAATTTTCTATAACTATCATCTTTTTCAAAATTGTTAATCTCTTTGTTAAGCTCTAAAAATGATACCTTTAATGTTCTTTCTAAAACAAGCATACGTCAATTCCTGATTGATAATAAAATTATTTGAACTCTGTCAAAATTAATTACATTGTTTCTATTCATATATTATATTTGTTTCTGTATTTAGTGTAACTATTTTAAGCGTTTTATCAGATTTCGACGCTAGAATATCCTTAGTATATTGAGAATGAGGTACAAGAGCCTAGTTCATATTTGCCCAGCAGTGCAAAGAAACGTTATTTTTAATGCAGATCATTAATTAGGTGTGTTGTTAGCTATCAGAGAAAGAGAGCGAAAATTCCGCTGACTTCAGGCGGCACGTCTTTGATTTTAAGCATTTGCCCTCTCAGAAATAACCAGAGTGAAGGCCTGTTTGAAATGAGTTCAATTTTTACAGGCAAAAATAGGAGACTGAAAACTATTCAAACTAGTGAAAATGAAATGTCAGCTCTTATACAATACTCTTTTTAACCATAGGATTGAAAACATTTGCCATAGTGTGGTGTACTTCTTCAGCAAGGTATGCTTGGTTGATTTTTTTTTAAATGACTTATGTGGCTTCGTCTATATTCACGCGAGTGCTTTTATTTTATCAGAATAAGACAATAAAAGCTTTGTTTTTACTATGCACCTCAGGAGTCAAGATTTAAGCTGATGCTTGTGAAGTAGTTATTTTTATGCATTTGAACAGACAGGAGAAGAGGGAAGGAGCATTCGTAGGCAAGGAAATTGTACACCTGATTGTCTTCACTGAAAGCGAAATGAATTACAAATTGAAAACAATCTATATTAAGCGACATATTGTTTGAGAGCATGAGGTGTTTCACGCAAGAGCCTTGAGAACCATGAACGGAACATTAACCACAGATAAGATGCAGATTTTTTATAAATCTGTGCTATTATAAACTACACCTTCATTAATTTCTACTTAGCTACTGGCGTAAACATTTCTCTTCCAATAATAAGGACCATTTATTATCTTCTAATAATGTATACCTGGATGAAATATTAGTATAATGCAATCACTACTGTATATGCTCTGCCTTAATTGCTCACGATATGACAAAGAAATTCATTTGATTTCTATGCATGTTTTATTTTAAAAAGTAAAGAATTTTAATGTGCATAATGAAATGTGAAATATTTGAAATTTTTGGCAGTGATTCTTTTGTTTTCTTGACAAATTCTTCTGCCATCTAGCATTCTGCCAAAAGATTTTAATAAAAATATATTCTTAAAAAGTTTTCAGAAGTTTAAATTTGAAATCTCATGTTTCGAAATTTGTTCACAGTAGTTTCAAACATGTCTTTACTTGCATTTAAGTAAGAGTGATATAACAAAATCTTAAAGCGATTGAAGGGAGAAAGACCCAACCAAATATTTTTTTAAAAAACTAATTTTCTACTTAGTTTAAATACAAAAGAGTTAAATGTGGTTTTATTTCTGAGCAATAAAATAATAAATATTCCTTCTTCTGATGTAATTTCCAAAATTAAAACTTTAGAATTTCATCTACTCTTCTATGACCTTGAAATAAATAGGAATCTAAAAAAATGCAATTCAAAAATGTCATTTTCAGAATTCCAAAAGGTTCCACCTAAAGACTGCGATCTGTTTACTTTTAGTGTACGCATTTCTAGGAATAAGGTCATGTTTGGAAACGGTTCCTATTAATTCAAAAATTAAAAAATGTGCAGCAATTTATATATAAAATTAATTTCAGAAGTACATATTAATAGTTCTTAATATGTTTGAAAATTCTCATCATGTGTCTATTTCTGTTTCTTTTGGCAACCGAAGGCGATGTTAAATAATCACCCAATCAATTATATGTCACGGCGGAACTAATTTAAGCTCCCTGGAATTGTAAAAACGGCAACTTTCCATTTGTCTTCATTTTTGTACAAACTAACGCCAATGGAAGATTAAGTTTCATCTCCCTTTCTAAATTTTTATTTTGAAAGAATTATATGAGAATGCTCCTACTTCATTAATCATCTAAGCGCTAGATCGACTCCTTTTTGAAAATTAATGAAGATAGATCTTCGAATGGAAAAAGTAGCAGAATTCAGCATGAATATTTTCATGTTAGGTGATAGAGAGATAAAATCAGTTTTAAAAATTAAAATTTGTCGTACACAAATCAATTTTTTTACTAAAAATATATTAATATAAAAAATAGTATCATTTTTAGTTTAAAAAGTATATATATTAAAATTATATAAAATAAAAATACTCTATACATATATATATATATTACATTTCGTAAAAAATAAAAATTGTTATTACATGGAAAATAATTAGAATATTTGCTCAAATAAAAACGTAAAAATAATTTTTATTAATAATTGACAAGAAATTTTGGCTAAGAGCCATATAATAGTAATCATTACACACAAAAAAAATGATTCAGCTTGATTTTCCTTTATTTCTGTTCTCACATACTTTTGTGAATATAATCAAATGGTAAAACGATATTTAATTTGGGAACAAGATCTTGTGCATCTTTTATGTTATTTATAAATTCGCGTCTGTAATCGATCTTGAGTATACAATATTTCATTAGTAATTTTAAAAGGAAAAAGAGGAGGAGCTAATAATGGCATTGTATGGTACTTCTTGTAAAGAAACTTATCCTCGTGTTTCATAAATCTATTTTTTTTTCCACGAAAGATAAATATTGAACACAAAACATCAAAAGCTATAATCTTTTCTAAGTAGATTAATGTGAAAAATTAACATACTTTTTAAAATTCTTTATGTTATGGAATATAGTAATATTAATTGCTTTAGACTATGAAAATCAATTAATATAGATGGCGTAATTACAATAACAATATTAAATTCATAATTTTATTTAATTCTTATTATTCGGGAAATTTTTACTATTAATTCCACTTCAATGTATTCGTTCGATTTATTCTATTATTGAATCTAATTATTGATTCTAATTATTGAATCCATATTTCAATAATTAGAAAAGTTTCTCCAAAAATCTTATTCCAACTTTTTTAAAAGGTAAGATGTTTTTTAAAATTTTTGAAAGCAAATAAAAATGAACATTCCCGTTTAACTTCATTTTCTTCTAGAAACATTTCTTTAATCGTATATGAGTTCATTCTGTTTTTATTAAATTCCATTTCCATTACCTATTAGATCATCACAAATATTAATTATGTTTCATTTCAGTTAAATTTGTCGTATATTTTGATGATCATGATTTGCTCTACAAAGTACTTTTCAACATCGAATTATGTAGAAATTAAAGTCCTGATATTTTAAAAGACTTGCACCTATTCTATTGTGTCCATGCATATTTCTTATAGAACTCGCTATGGCATAGTATGAAAGACAATTACATGATAGTGCCGGTATGAATCATACCATAATGCAGGTAATAAATATTCATTTTTTAATTGCTTGTTTCTTTACAATATTGTGGCTCCAATTTCTAGTTCGCATGTAAGCTGATTTGATAATACACAAATTCATTTTTCCTCAGCTTTTCAAAGTGGAAAAAAAGACATGCAACTAAGCATTTGTTGAAATGATAAAGATGGCATAAGTTTCTTGCAAAAATGTATTATTAAAAATTATGTAAAAAAAAAAAAAAAAAAAAAAAAAAAAAAAAAAAACCTGTTTTACGAAATTATCAAACTTAAGGAAAAAAATTTAACTAATTAGTATCATTAAAAAGATTATTTTTTGAATTTAGAAATGGTGTAAAAAATTGTTTTTGTGCAATAAAGTTTTCGAAAATTATCATAGAAAAACTCCAATTTTTTACATGATTATTTTTACCATTTAAGGTATCCGAACACGTTCGGAGCACTGTTTTAGAAAAACATGGTGTAGACATAGTTTAACCATATTTCTGGGTTTAAGATTATTAAAAATTAGTAATAGGATGTCAATATTCGAAATATGCATTAAAACGTTTTTGAAAATTGGCATTTAATAGCATAAAGTTAAACAAATTCTTTAAAAACTTCAAATTGGCCACACCAAAAACTATACCTCTCATCCGAACAAATCTTATACTAAAATAAACTACATTGTTTTCTCTAGGGAATGCCCTTCAATCGTATGGTTATAAAAATAAATAAAAAGTTTAGAGCCAGTCGATGATTTATCATGAAATTTTTAGTAAATTTATAACGTTATTATTCAAACAATACGCTGTAAATTAAAAAAATATTCACTCAATATAAATTCTTTTAGTTCATTCCATAGAAAATAGTATAAAGACAAAGTTTACCAAATTTCCTAGCGATATAATAATTATATTTTGAGTTATTTGATTTGAAGTGAGCAAAAAATTAGTAAAAATCAATTTTGAGAAAAGTGCATTTAAAGTATTCAGTAATATGTTTTAATAATAAATTATGTGTGTAAATACTTAAAATTCACCACATTCATAGGTTATACCTTCTTTCTCCTCAGCTTTTGATAATTTTCCTTTTTTAATTATTTTATTTTTCTTTCTGACATTTTTTGCATTTGGCAGTGAATGCCGTCTAGATTCATTCATTCTATCTTTGTCGAGCTCAGCAAATGCTCTAACTGCATTTGCACTAGAATACACTAAAATAACCCTAAGAATATTCAGTAATCCTATAAAATCTTCATTAAAATGTATTACAGACATATATGCCCCGAATCTGAGAGTTCGGGGCATTTATGTCTGTCTTATGTTTAAAGGGCAAGACATCTTTAGGTACAAATTTCCACAAAAGATAGTTGAAACTCTCATTGGCATTTTGCATTTTGCCTTGCAAAACATTTTCTGGATTTAAAATTAAATTTGTGCTTATATAAATTTTTAACTGGTACTTCCGATTATTTACATGTACACTTCCTGTTTACCAATCATTAAGACAATATTAATATCTTGACTTCTAATTAACGTAGAGATAAAAGTAAACCTGTTTTAAATAGCTCAAAGACTGGTGTATCCAATAAAAAAAAATTTTAATGTCATTTTTGGTCAAAATTGACCATTTCAACGTGTTCGGATACCTTAAAATGTTATTCAAAATTTTCAAAAAAGCATTTCAGGTGTTTACTCCCACCCTCTAAAGTTTATTTGTGTCCAATTTGGTAGCTCTAAGCCATTCAATCTGATCAGTAAAGCGCTAACAGACAAACACACATACATCTAAATAATCTTTTCCTACCAAAAAGTAATCCGTAATTTAATATTTTTATAAGATTTATGGTTCTAATTTAATAAGATATTTTATGTAAAGAATCATTAATGTTTCTTCAAGGAAATATTTTATTAGATAATCTAGATATTCTTTTGAACATCCAATATATAATTAATCATTACAGAAAACTTCTGGCTTTTGAAATGCAAAATGTGTGAACAAATGTTAAAACATATTGCTTTTAAATTGTAGTATCTGATCTTTTTTTACTAACTGTTCTAATATTATTTTGTTTCGCTTGTTTCTTTTAGTATTTAATTTCAATCGAAAAAGACAACAATCCTAACGTCCACAGAAAGAACTATTAAATCGTGATCGTTTTTCTTTAAACAGACAATAATGTTAAAATTTATGATTACCCGAAAATAATTATTCATGTTTTGTATCTTCAAAATATATAAGATAAAAAACATGTGTTTACGTAAACTATTAATATTTCTATTAATAATAAAGAAGAATGTGTATATAATGTTGACACCTGACAAGTTAGATATTTTGATCTAAAGGTACCAAATTTGGCATAAACATCCTTTGGAGGATAAAATTTTTTACTTCGGCGCTATTTTTAAAAAAATTAAGCGAGATTTTGAAATTTTTTCTATTATTACTTCCAAAAATATTGTACAAAAAAAAAACTTTTGCGCCATTTTAAAACTCATATTCTTTTTAATGATAACTATTCAGCTATCGTGCAATTCCCCCCCCCCTTATTTTTGACAATTTTTAAAACATGTTTTTCTGCATATTTTAAATTTCATATATTTATTTTTTATTATTGCAAATGAAATTCAAACTTTTATATTGTTTCATCAAATATTTAATAGCGTGATGTTCACCGATTGTTGAAGCTAAGGAGGAAGAATTATTTTAATCATATATGCGGTTTATTTGAAGAATGAGAAAGTAAGGCTACAGTTCAACGGTATGTGTAATTATAACAGGGTTGACCGAACAATTACGTTTTTAATATGAAATCATGATTTGCTTCATTTGATTAAGGAGATTCATAGACAAAATAAAAAATGTTAGAATATTAGTATAAAAATGTATTGCTAATGTAAACAAGTGTAATCAGTGTTAGACTAATGGCAAGGCTTTGTTGCTTATTACAATTTGATACTTAAAATTGTTTGCTTGAAGAAATTATAGACATCAAATTTCAAATAGTTTATTGAAATGAAACAGTCAAAATTCCAAGAGAGCTGGTCGGCAAAGAAGGCTACTGCAAATAAAAATATAAATATAAATTTTGTCTTAATAATCAGGGGAAAGTGAAACGTCAAGGATTTAATGCAATATAACATCATTTACACATTTAATATTTATGTTCAAAGTAGCCGCTGCATTTACACATTTCTCTAAGTAGAACAAAATAACCACGTGATCTACTAATATCTCAGTTGCCCCGTTTTCATATGATAATAAACACAGACGCACGTTTTATAAATTAACTGACAATAAACAAGTAAATAGATCACAATAAACCCTCCCACTTAATTCATCCACCCGTCCAAACATTTTTACAGCCCTCTAATTTCCAAACGTCCTTAAAAAAAGCAGTGACCTTGGGCTTCCCCACTGGAGCAAACGCCTGTTCAAAATCCGAACCACCTCGGACTGCGGAAGCAGAGCTTGACAGCGGAGTAGGAGTTAAGAGACTAGACATCAACCTGGATTAGAACCAATAAGAACCTCCTCCTGAAATAGTAACATTCTCACTTATTCCTCGCTAACTAAGAATAGCCTTGGTCTTCTCTCGCTCCAGCGTTTCTCAGGCCTAAGAAATCAAGGGCAAAGAACTTACATAACTAGTTGTTATTTGTAGGTCGGAATTCTATCTCTCTAAATGGAGTACTTTGAAATAGGTAGGTAAAGAAATGAAATCGAAGGATATCAAGACTAACAACAGTTTTCCAAGTTTTGTGACGTAAATTGCTATTGATGGGGGGAGACTCATCTAAACCAGCCTCAAAAATGGCTTGGAAATAAATTTCACATTTTAATGAAGAAAATTAAAACAATTATAATATGAAACAGTTGAAATTTTAAAAAAATAAAATGTGGCATCATTCCTTGTTTTCATCTTCAATAATTGAGAAGAGATTTTTTTTATTTCGTATTCCTTATACCACTTTTATAGTAGTTCCAATAAATATTCCATTCTGTTGTTCACTTTTCTCTTTCAGATGAGGAGTTTTTAGAGAATTTATATTAATCGTGGAATTGTGTTGATTCTGTTATATTAAACTTTTCCAAATTTCTTCAATGTCTTCTTTTATTGCTGTTGTTTCTGAAACGAAACGAATAAGTTGGTTTCACATAATTTTTGCATCTTTTAAAGGATGAGGATTCATTTCTTTGTATCTTGTCACTTTTGTTTTGTGTGATGAGTATCATTTTTCTAATGGCAGAAAGCTTTAAAAATGATATGGAAATGTATTCTTCCCTTTTTCTGGATAGAGTTTCATTGTGAAATCAGTCTCAGTGTCACTCTTCAATCTCAGTGTCAATCCTGTATGCATTTAAGTGATTTTGAGCTTTATTAGAAAACAAGACTCGTAAATGTTTGTTTATAACCGAGAGCATATTTGTTACAGAAAGATATACTTTCTAAATGCTACAAAGCTTGACGATTGAAGAAATAAAATCCGGTATTTGATATATTCCATCTGAGTCATCATGGCAAATATCAATGTAATTACTTATTAGAAGAATTAACTTCGTATTTTTAGATTCTGGTTTAATAACAAAAGTTTGTAACAAATCAATATAACAATTTTACATTTCGTGTATTCAATGTATTCATAGTGCACTACATATCAATATTATTTTAAATATGTTTTTTAACACTCTTTATTTATCGCGTCTTTTATTATGTCTTTTCCACAGAGTCTACTTATTTAGTTTATTCTCCAAGGATTTATTACACTTGATATCTCAATTTCTTATGCGTTTGATTCGTGAATCTAATATTTCAAAAGTTTTGGACTCTGAACAAAAATTTTTAAAAAATTGTCAAAATGGATTTAATAATTCTGAACGATAATCAAATGATGAAAGGAACTGCAGAAAAGGAAACTCAAATCTGACACCCATTCTATTCCTTTTGCCTTAAAACTGCACTTTCACAAGGATATTGGGTGCCTGAAAAATTTGAACTAAAATTCGGCTAGCATACACATAACTACATTCACCCAGAATCCAATCGCTTGGCAGTGTCGGATTATTAAATTATCCATTTGCTTGACACAGATATGCAACTGAAAATATTTAATAAAATTAAGATATTACTTTAATGAAAATGAGATCTAGAAAAGGCAGGGAATTTCATATCGATTCCAAACGATCAGGTTTATAAGAAATGCACACATAAAATTTATTTCGAGCAAAAATTAACAATCTGATTCTTAATCATTTTTAAAATTTCATATATAATTAAATAATTTCTATCAGGAATGAACAGAACATTGGTTTAAGGCAATTCGTGTTGCTTATTAGAAAATTCATTTCTTAATATTTTTTTTCGCGTAATGACAAGCATATTGTAAGTATTATAAAAAAAGGAAAATATTGATTAAATTAGAGGAATTTTTTTTTTTTTGCATTTAGATCTAAATGAAATATCACTTTTGTGAATTTTGTTTTTAAAAAACGGTGACAATATATACAATAGCCGCCGCTGCTTTCATAACGTAATTCATAATTGTTAATAACTTGTGAATACCGGTTGTTTCATAATTAGATAATTACTGCAATGTTCTTTTTATTAAGGAATAATGCATTTTTAAGTACTGGAACCATAAAACTATTATGCATCCTTAAAATGCTAAATTAATCATTAAAAAATTCTTTAAATATTACTCTACGTAAGAGAATACTTAAGAATATTCAATGAAAATATCGTAACTGATTAATTAATTATGTTTTTAAAATCAACCTTCGTCCTTGGCTAAAGATGGCATGAAAATGTGTTCCAAGTTATTGAAAAAAAAATCACTTTAACAAGTGTATATTATAGATGACATGAAGGAAGCTAGGTAGGTAAACAATGGCAAGTACTAAATGTATACAGCTTTAATTTCAATCAATTATTTAAAAGAAATACTAGCTTTGAGATGACAATTCGCACTTTCTTTTTTCTATTGCAATGTCGGAAACAAAATACATATATTCAGTTAAATAAAAAAAAAAGTTAAATGATAATAAATGAATAAAGATCTTAACTTATTCTGCTATCGTTCATTGTACACATAATAAAGAAAAATTTCAAAAGAATAAGCCTTTCTTATTCAAAACATGTCGTAAGGGGTTGTCTACACATGTACCTACAGTAGAATTTTTATACATCGAACTTGAACAATCATGGAAAAAACATTCAATGCATAAAAATTTAAATAATTTCATTTCATATCACTTTTGTAATAAACCATTTTTGCATAATTAATTAGTAAAAAAAATTCTTATTAAATGCAAAGAAATTTATTTAAAAATGTCAGTCAACAACTATTTCTCAAACTTATGAATACCTTTTCCTGCAAGTATTTTATCTTTTCTTACAGTGTCTTTATTTTCCATTCTGCTTTCTACATTCTTTTCTTAAAGATTTGCGATTTGGTGTCATTATCATTACCGAGGATTTAAATGGAACTGAATTTAAATTAAAAACCTGGCGCTAAGTAGCAAAAAAAATTAAGAAAGGAATTAAGAATAACGTGTGGTATATTGTCAAGTATTTACTGCTTAGCGATTTCTGATTTTCAGAGAATTTCGGCTGTAGTAAAAATCAGAAAGTTTTTTTATAATTATAATTTTTCAGTTTTGATTACAGTAATGAAGCGTAATCTTTCATGCGAAAATATTTATTCGATTTACAGAAATTTTTTCGCTTTGCAAAAACTGTTTTTCTTTTGAAAATCAGAGATTCGTGAAGAAAGTTTTTTGATGTGTGAAGATTTTTGAGGAATCAAAGTTCAATATGTAAGCTCCACCGTGTTTTTAACTTTGAATATATAAACAAGCATATTAATTCGTCATTCCTAACATTTAAAACATTTTGAATGTTTTTTTAACACCCATTTTCAGAAATTCAAAATAGACCCTTTATTTTACGCTTAAACAACATGCTATAAATCAGTGTAAAAGTCACTTGCATTTTAATATCTTCTACTTTTTGCATATACGATGTATTAAATAGACTTTTCGTATTAAAAATGATTTAATATAAAGAAATTAAAAGCAATATGAACTATCATTAATAGTATAGCTTAAATATTAGATAAATAAATAAATAATAAAAATTAGAATTAGTTTTTTTGCCAAAAAATAAGTAAATAACTACTTAATACACATTCTGAAAATTTAGCATTACTAGTTACGGTACCAATGAACGCTTTGGATTCAATGATTCCTATTTTTAAATAAAATTCTTTTATATCTTTTAAGGCAAAACTTATCCTTTTATATTTGGCTTTATATGTATTCATAATTTGCTAGGTATTTGATTGTACTCTACTTCCTTTAAATAGCTATAGCAATATCCAAAAACAAAGAATCTTTGAATTCAAGAATTTTATTTAAACCTAGCATGCTGCACAAAGTTTAGCTGGTAAAAGAATGATATTCTTTAGTTGAATAAATGTCAAATTCTTTTTGCTGCTGCATTAAATAGAAAAACAACCGTTTTATAATCTGTAAATGACTTATTAACTGTATTGCATTTTTATTAAATAAAAAAAATATGTTTATAGTTGAAATATTGTCATAAGCAAGGAACAAAAATTTAAAATACAAATAAAGGCTAACATTTCATATTGACAATTGAGTAAAACGGTAAACAAATTTCTTGCAAAATTTCTGGATATAATAATTAACATTCACCACAAGAGAATCAGTTTAAAACCAGTGATGTGGAGAAGTGAAATAATTGTTATCAACAAAAACAATACCATTGAGTTATAGAAAACGTTTTATCATTTAAAAATTCATCGCTCTCGTTATTCCAGATTAGCTGAAATAATTTTTGTCTGAAAGCAAAGCAAGTAAGAAAGCAAGAATACGAGGAGTAATTTTTTAATTGCTTGCATATGCATCCATATTTTATCTTAAAAGATAAGTAGAAGATAAAAAATTGCCAAATGAACTGTAAGGAATCTGTAATGAAGTCTTCAGAGTATTATTTTTTTTTCTTCTATTATAAAATATAATGACCATTTATTGATAACCTTTTTAGAAACTCAAGTTGACAATGAAATTTATTTTACGTTTAAAGCATAAACATGTGGATAATCATAAATTGGGCGAATTTCAAAACAAATAAACATATTTTTGAGGTATTAGCTATTAGAGTAATCTATATGTATATTAAAATTAAAAAAGGCAAAACTTGGAAATGTTTTATTTTCTATTTACAACGTTTTACTGTATATACATATGCTCAATAGATCATAAACAAAGTTCATTCACAAAGTTCTTTTCCCATTCACTTCAGAAAATAAAAGTTAGTTGCATCACTCAAAGTTTAAAAATAGTCCGAAGAGTAAAGGAGCATATTTAGTTATTTGTTATACCAATGGATTTCCATTGTGTTTCTGGTTGGATCATTGCCATCTCTCAGAAAGTTACACATAATGTTAACGACATTTTGACTAAGGAAAATTTACCGAATCACATTAATGAACTCCCATATGCAATTCATTTCTTTCATTTCTATTGAATCATAAATAATAATACGTATCGAAATCATAAATAGATAATACATAATGCTGATCAGTTTTGCTAAACTGCATTTTTCTAAATTAACTGTGTAAATCAGATAATCAAATCAAATAATTTTGATTTGATTATCTGACAAGGTCTACTACAAGGTATCCTTTGGTTAAATTCATGAATAATATTTTATTTTTAACTGACAAAATCATTTGTATTCCTCCCTTTCAATCATTCTAAGCTAATGAAAATTTTTATTTTATTCAGTCTTTTAAGATTACAACAGAAATTCCATCAAACTGCTTTAGTCATTTTTATATACAGATAAGTGAATAAATTTTAAAATTTTCATCAGAAATAGAATAATTCTACAAGATTGACAAAGATTCTATAAGCAATGTGGATGCGTTCTAAGATGCAACAACAACAAAAAAAAAAAAAAAAACTTTAATTATTTCTTCTAATAATATTAGCAAATGTGTTGGCTCTCAACAAAACAGATCGTTGGAACTAAAACTGCCCCATTTGAAACAAATATGTTTTGGAGTTTAGAAATCTGAACTATAATTATTTTAGAAGGAATATTAATTAATTAAAAATTAAATAGAATATTTAAATTTTTATCCATATCTTTCGCAAATATGATTGCACAAAAATGATCTTCACTCTGTCTTAAAACTCAAAAAATATTGTATAACGAAAATAATATTTTTATTGTTAACGTTTTGATTAATAAAATTTTCCTTCTATGATGTATTAAGAAGATTTTTGATATCTTTAATGATTCTTTAAAATTTTTGTTCAATTTTCATATTATTAATTTTTCCTTAAAAAAAACAACCCAACAAATCTTTTCGTTGAAGGCTCAAAGAATTGACCTTGAACGTAGGCCAATATATTTAATTTCACATAGTGTAGGGAAAATTCTGTCACGAGAGTATATTGGGATCTGACTAGAACTTTATGAAGAAGTGAAAGATTTGGGCTCACTCGATTTCACAGAGAGCTAATAATTATTTGCGGCTTTCATCAAGATTTTATTTGTTGTACTGAATACTTACATGTATTTTGTAGCCATTTATATACAGCAGCTAATATAAAATTTTTAATTGAATACCATGAAGTTTCAGAAAGATATCGCCAAAGCAATGTGCTGCACTTCAGTTTCTTTCAAAGAGATATTAAGTGGTGAAGGATTTTCCACATTTTGATATTTTTTAGTTATATGCATCTACAGAGATATACAGATGTATATTCCATTCATAATCGGATGTTTTTACGTTTTGCGTATCGTTAGATGTGCCATTCATTAATATGAAATAAGCAATTTTTTTTTTCTATAGGGACGGCAGCTATTCTATGGGAAAGTCTATGCACCAGTTTTTAAAATGTTTCTAAGGGAGTTGCATATAATTCTTGCAGAAGTATCTCGCTATAGTTTACCGTTGTAGTCTAGCTCGAATTTGATGTACCAATTATTCTAATAGGTGAGAATAACTGGAACTTCAAACGTCTCTTTCAGGTTGAGATTCGGATTCAGAGCAAGTAAGTACAATTCCACAACATTCATTTCTTCAAATATGCGTATATCTAAGATTCGTGCTTTGTGGACAAATCATGTTAAAACAAGAATGGATTCATCCGAAACTATTACCACAAAGTAGACAACATTTGCGTGCTAAATGATTAATTGATATTTCTCATCACAGGAAACAGAAAGATAAATTTAAAAATCCCACGCTTCCATTTTCCTAGTCAAATATATATATTTATCTTGTCTTGTATTTATTATCAATAACAAAGTTCCTTTAAATACAGAAATAAGTAATGTTTATGATCTAGAAAAGTATATGAGGCTCTCTCAAAGGTATAAAAAATTGTCAAACAAATTTACAATTATGATCTCGAAGATATTAATGTAGAATGGGAAAAGAATGTTGTAAATGAATTTGAGTATGGTGAAAATATTGTTACTGCAGTGGAAAATTTGATTATAAGATATCGGTAATATTATAAGCTGTCTGTTTCGTTGTAAACAATATTGTTATTGAATAGAATCCTATAAAAGCTACAACTGTGCAACCGTGACCATATTATCTCCGAAATTTAATAAACTGGAATAAAAATCTGATCAGGAGAATCACGCCACAGAATTTCAAAAAATCGAATAAAAACATCAAGATGAATTCTTAGAAACTACTTGGTCGACCATTAATTCAATCCCTGTTCATCAGGAATTTTGAGCTTTTAATTTCAAAGCCGAGCAGAATCTTTAGAAACAAATATTGGCGCTCAACCTATGCTATGCATCTCTTATGATATTTCAGTCTAATAACAAAGCGTAGTAGAGCAACCGTGGTAACGTCAGGTTTTTCTTGGCATACTTGTAATAAAATCAACCTTATTTTCTTGTTACCCAACCTGATGAAGAAACAGCCAACACGAAATTAAGCAAATTATAATTATTTCAGATTTAACAATTATGAGAATAGCTAAAGCTGGTATGTCAGATTTAAAATCTTTAATAAAAGCGTTTAAATCTAATTAATCTTAAACTATATCAAAAATGATCTGGTAAAATTTTTAAAAAAAACATGTCTGAAATTCTCAATGAATTAATTTTGGATCTTCCAGCGTATGATGCAAGTTTCTTTTTTCTTTTTTAAAAAAAAGGTCTCAGGATCTTGGGCTGTATTTTTGATAATTTTCCAGAGAAGACGTGTTGATTTTCAGCTATAATTATAAATTCTAATCTTTTAATGTCCTATAAAATTTTTTCAATCTGCAATTCAAAATCAAATTACTTTGATGGCGACATTATCCTTTTCAAAAACTCTCAGTTAGCTTCTTTATATTTTTTCCCCTTTATCCAACCCAACTTGTTTTTTTCCCTTCATTTGTAATCGCAGAAATGGTATTTTTTTCCCATAGATTTTAATTAAATATATTTTAAATTCTTCAATAGAAAATTTTCAATTTAGATTCCATATACTTCTTTATCTCCCATCTCCTATTATGAGCAAATCCTTTCTATTATTTAAATTGATTTGTTTATCATAAACTTGGAATTCGAAAAATTCTATTTAAATAAAATTTTACTCTGAAGAAGGGAAGCACATTTTTTCATAATATTAATAGACTGGATTCAACTGTATATAATCCGTAAAAATATAAACCGTACTCCTTAAGGAGTTCAGAGTAAGAAGCCCATAATAATTAAAATATATATAAAAAAACTAATATTTATGTTGAAAACCAGCAGTAAACAGAAATAAGTACGATATTAGTAGTTCTAAGAAGATGCAATGTGAGAATATAATGCTATTTCTAAATTGTATACAGTTAGAATTTGTCAACCCGAAATTCTTTGGTCAGTAGGCATGGAGCATTTATTGTAATAAATTGTAATTTTCTTCAAAAAGTATGTAAAATATTAAGAATATTGCATACTTCTTCCAAGAAAATATTATATATTTGATGCTTTATATTTAGTTTTACGGAAATGTATTTAAACGTGGAGTTTTTATTCCACAAAGCAAAATATGTTTTTTAATTCATATCATGCTGTATTTTTATATAACAAATCAAAGGTGCAAGTTTTTTTAAAAATTAATTAAAGTTTAGTTTGGTTATAAACCATCGAAATAGTTTGCGCTTTACAGAATTATTTTTTACAACAAAATAAAAACTTTCTCTTTCCTTGCAATTCATTGTAGCAATACATGGATCATAATTATTGAAATATGAAAAATGTGTGTTAATCATTTGTCTATTTAGTAAATAAAATATAATCAAAACTTTTAGATCTTAATCAAAAGAATATTCGCTTAAATTGACACAAATTAAATCACCTTTCAGCCAGCCACTTGCTAAAAGAATAAAGAAAAATAAAATATTTTAAGATTCATTTCTTTAATGCTATATCCATTCAGATTATAATTAACATAAGAAAAATGACAGCTGAATAAAAGAAAAAAAAATGCATTTTAAATCTCAAAATATTCTCTAAGAGCATATTTGAAAAAAAAAATTCTTATTTAGCAGAATGTTTTAAAAAATTATAATGTAAATCAGTTGAGAGCTTGTTTTTTTCATATTCATTCAGTATTAATTCAAATGATTTTTCCATAATATAATATAAGTTGTGTCACATAATTACTACTATTGCATTCTTTTGTATAATATAAAAATAAAAAAAGTCCAAATAGTGATAGAATTCTTCCCTGATTAAAAATATTCTCTTTTTTTTATCATTATCATTTTTAAAAGTTGTCGAATAAGAAATTATAACTACATATTATTTATAGACCGACATAAACATGAAAATAATCGAAATTCATCTTCTCTCATAAAATACAATTTCGCATTCGACATTTTCGCATAATATTTAGCTTTTACGGAAAATACGTATTGTTTAATAATTCCTCTGGAAATTCAAAAATAATACCACTAATCGATTCTTAACTATTGCTATTATTTTTTCATTATTCTTAGACATTGTTAAAATTTTACATGTTCTTATTTGAATATTTCTGTGAATTACCTATCTCTAATCTTGAATGAAACATTTATATAGGTATCATATATTGCGGACAATGCTCTTTTATTCTCCGCTACAGAATTTTTCGAAATCTGAATGAATAAATACTGATTTAATATCTAAGAATTTTAATAGAATTGAGATTAGGTTGTTGTTTTTTTAACAAAGTAGGAAATGATTCTTTAAATAATGATTTAAAAATTAAGAAAGGTATTTTTCTTATTTTAATCAATTCGTAGTCTTAAAATCCATCCTCAATGAAATTTTAAAAGTAAACCACAGTTGATCCGTTCAATAGGTAGAGAATCTTCTTTTGCTTCTGCATGGTAAACAAGAATCAAAACACGACCACCCTTAGAACAGATCTTTCTACAGTCATAAGGGTCAATAAATCCCCACACATAAACCCTTCGTGTCCTGTTTTTAAACGGAGCAGCAGGGAGAAACAAAAAATGACGGAAATAGTGCTGATGAGGACGTGGGTTGCTCACGCACCTTCAGAAACCTCACACTGAGACGAGATTCGGAGGCTCTCAGTTTGATTCTCGGTCTGTTGGCTCTTCCAGTTGGGACCGCAGGGAATTGAGCAGGTGTGTTTGCAGTGATTTTTTAACCTTTCCCCAGAATTTCTGCATTTCTAGAGCAGAAAAATGAGTGTTCGGATTATCTCGTGTCTCATTGTGTTGTGCTTTCCGTGAAATCGTGAAGGTAAGGTGCGTCGTCGCATGCGCAAAAGGAGTAATCTGGCAGAGTGGGCGTTTCTTATTCATTACGGCATGCAATATTAAATCATACAATGTCAAAATAGGCGTGATTATCGTATTAAGCTTATATTATTCGCGTGTAAATTGCCGACAAAGTTTGCTATTAATAGTACATTTTTTCATTTGTTAGCTACTAATTTCTAAAATTTAGTATATGCTTGTTTGAAACTTTTTTAAAAAAAATGTTTTATATTGATTTCCGAATTAATCGCTCATATTTTCTTTATAGCCATTCATTTTCATAGATGGCAGCACGACAATATTTTTAGTTCTTAGTATATATATGTGATTTTGAAGACACGCGTTGCGTGTTTTTGATTTCAAAAAGGATTTTGCCATGAGGTATCATAGAATTGCTTTTGCTAAGAGTGTTTAGTTCTAGATAAGCTATTCGTGGATATTCATTGCTAATATTTTAAAGTTTGGCTTATAATTTCAATAAATGGTCTATTTTTAATAACTAATTATAATAGCATACCAGAATTAAAAATTTCAAAACTGAAATGTTTTATGCTTTATTTAAATGAATGCGAAAGTTAATTATGATGCATATAGTTTAAATGTACTTTTGAGCAATCGAGAAAAAACTTTCATTTCGCAAAATTTAGTTTTGAGCTTATAAATGTGTCTTATTTTCTCATGTCTAAAAACAGAAAAAAAATATCAGCAAAGTAGTTGATAGTTCAAATTTTCCACAATATCATTAACAGAATCAATAACTTAAGAAAAGCTTCAATTAACATTTTATTCAATACTGCAACTACTGTTCCTGATAATACTTCAGCTATTTATTATCTTGTTTAATTTTCTATTCATTATATTTCAGTTTTCAGATACATTACTCTAGAGCAAAATAAAATCGTAATACAGTATTTATTTTATTACGATAATGTCTAAATATTTCAGAGTAAGGGTCATTGTGAACGTGTTATACTATTTTAAAACTTAATTCGTAATAAATTTGCTTAAGCAGCATAAAAATTACTTTATTCAATTGATTATTTTTTAATAATCAAATTTCAATTTAATAATTGTTTAATTTAAGTTTAATTTCCAACTTGTCTCATTAATTTTCTTGATATTTCTATTGTGTCCTCTTTTTTATAATTATTTACAAAAAAAAAAAAAACTGTTTGAAATAACCTGTTACACGATATTATTCTCTAGAAACACTTCAATTAGTTTTGAAAAGTTAAAAATTTTCATGCCGGAAGATTAATTTTTACCAACTTTAATTTAAAAATTAAAACTTGTTGCATTAAAATTTTGTACTCAGTATTAAAAAAAGAGATATTTTCCGCCATAATCGAACTATGAATTAGACAGGTGCTATAAAAGTAGAGCAATGGATTTCTAAACGATAAGTTAATTTTTCTTATAGAAGGCTACCTCGATGCTTTATTATGACATAAATTGTTGACATTCTTTGTGTAAAGCAGAACGTTTCTGATGATCTAAGATCTAATCGTGATAGCTATTCATACGAAGTTTACTAATTGTGATGCTTTGAAAATATTTATGAGTTCCCGAAAGAAATTGAGAAGCAATTATCCAATAATTAAAACAATACCTATTGTTATTTAACGTCATGCTTGAATTCATGCATATGATCTTATCATTAATTACATAAAAGAGTAAAGTAGAAAGCAAACTCAGCATAGCGTATTTTTGGGAGATTAATTTTTTCTGGTATCCTAATACACTATTTACTACTTTCGCTGAGTCTATAGCATTTATATTGATTCATATGTTTTATGACATTGTCGGGTAACCAATTAGTAGAGTTGCATTATGCAAGAAAGCTTCATAAAGTTTTCGCTTTTGAAAAAAACATTTATTGCAGCTTTTTAAAGAAATTTATAAATTAAACTTGAGATTAAAGGCAAAAATTAAAAAATATATTTTTTGAACTTCCTTTCAAAATTATAAATTTAATATATCTGATATGCAAATTATGTATCATATTCATAAATACCAGAGTTCTACAAGATCTTTGATGTTATCGTACAAAATTATGAAAAAAATATCAACTAGAAATCTGGTCAATATGTATTCTAATTTGTAATATATACAAATATTATATACTTTCGGATTTCGGATTAATGCAAATTAGATAACTGCCTAGAGCTGATTGGCTGGTGGTCTATTTAAGATCATTGTTAAATTATTAATTAATTATTAAAGTATTAATTAATTATTGAATTGTTAATTAATTATTATATTATTAATACGATCTAAAATAACAAGGCGGGTTGATCTAAAATAATTTTAATCAGTATAATTAATAAATATTGTAATAAAAAGTATATTGAGTATTATGATTTGTAAGATACAAAAGCAGTATTAGTATTTTGCAAAGTATAATTACTCAGGCTACTATTTGTTTCTTAATGATCACTGAATTATTACATTATTTATAAATCACATGTATTATATATATTGTGTACAAATTTTGATGATTTTAGTCATGAGTCATAGTAAAATTTACGTTTTTTTTAAGGTACTGAAGTAAAAGAATAACCCGAAATGAATAATAAATGCATTGACTTTATTAAAAATGCGTAGTGAGATTAAACTGACTAATGGACATTATAGTGTGCAATACTTAGAATCGTTCTAAATGCTTAAATCCGCCACTAATAATATCATAAAACGGGAAGGAAAATGCAGTCTACACAATTATCTAGCAACGGCTCATATTCAAAATTGATAAATTCCGGATTGTATTCAATAGAAGTCCAAATTACTATATCAAATTATTAGCAAATCAACTTATTAGAGAAAATATAAGATCACTTTTGTTTTCAGTTTTGTAACCTTTAATGAAATTAAAACATTTACGAATTTTAAGCAGTTTTCTCTTTCTATAATATTTTTCTTAAAATTTTTATTGAATTTACCCTCCCCTCCCCCAATTTATTTCATATTGGATACATTCAAAACAATAAGAATTCCCCATTTGTATGCAAATTTTTGATTTATTCATTTGTATTCTTTTGCTTTAAATGCAGTATGAGACTATTTGAAATAAATCATAATTAGAAACAATTTATTTGCAAAATCTGTTTTTGTCTGCGGAAAAAAGTAATGATATGTATAAATAAATCCATATACTACTTTACTTTTAGTATTATGCTTTGTCAATTTAACCACAGCCTATGCTTATTTAAACTGCATTGAAGCATATGCTTATTAAACTCATGAAATTAACAATTAATCATAAAACTGTTTTTACCCGCATGGTATGTATACTTACAGTATTTCACGAAATTAAAATTTAATTATCAGAAAAAGAATCTAAATAATCCCTATGACCTAGATTGTACTATTATACTTAAAAATTTTAAAAAAAGATTTTTTTTTGTCTTACAAGCTAAAAATATGCATCTGACAAATATTAAATAAAAAGAAACATATATTTTAGAACGAAGTAATTTTAAGTTATATTTTTTTATGGATATATGATATTTTAAACAAATAAAAATAATTTAAGTGAAATATTTTCAGCTAGTCATTTATGGCTTTGACTTTACGAGCTAGGTCATCGAATGGAGTATGTAAAAAAATATTATAAAAATATTAAATGAGTGCAATATAAATAAAACAAGTATTCATTTAACATAATTTATTACAACCTCAGTTCTGTCTGAAAAACTTCATCATAATATCAACTAACTTTGCATAATGTTTTAAGGAAAGTTAGTAGATGTTGTTTTCATAATAGGGAATTTCATAAACAAGCAACAATTGAAGATTTTAAAAAATCTCATATTATAGATTACTAACTCAAAATATATACAATTATAAACAGACATTTGCAGACCATGTATTTACGATTTTGTGATACTTCAGGAGAAATTTCCAATTCTAAAATATGCCAATCTTCTTGCATAGAAATAAACACTACAGCAGTAAACACTTTGCGAATAAAAAAAATAAAACCGACGCAATTAGAAAGGTTCGAGACACTGAATCATTTACAATTCATTTAACAGACTCGCCTTGTTCTAATAAGAAAGCTATCTTTAATTCGGTAATGTTTGTAAGTTTCCTACAACTGCTTTCACAGAGTTCAGATTTCTTGACGACTTTTGAAGAGCTTTAGATCCTGAGTGAAATCTCAGTCTAGTTGTATTACATTTAGTTGCCGGTTTAATGGATATCATTCCTTTTTACCTGAATATTTAGCGATAATAATGCTTCCCAAACAAGTGAGTTTATTCATCTTAAACTTCTTATGTCTTCAAAACTCTGTTGGCAAATTTCGCGAACGGATACTATGTTAAATTAATTAATTTTGGTTATAAAAACAAAACTCGAAAAAATAATTAAATGTTTGCATTAATTTTGTGAAATTACTTACGTAACGTCATAATATTTTTGATGCAAAGCTATATTGTATTAGTACTATACAAATTAGTTTAATTTTTGAATTATAAGAAAAGTAAGAATACTTTTTTATAAAAACATATATTTATTTTTAAGTGTATTAGATAAAAGCATATTCTGAAGTAAGAACAATAATTTTTTTTTGAAATTATAAAAAATAGATTTGGATTTTCTCAAATAAAAATCTTGAAAACCTTTAAAAAAAACTATGAAAATATATATTTTAAAACCATAATGAACAATGAAAATGTAAAACATTTAATAGCATATAATTATGCAAATATTTAATGGCATATAATTAACTTCAATACAAGAAATACTTGTTGATAAAGTTAATATTCTGAAAATTGATTACTTTTTAGTACCTCATCTATATTACAACATGACAAAAATATTAAAATGCAGTATCAGAAGTATTTCATATTGTTGAAAATAATATATTGTGTTCATTGATGGGCTCTAACAATTTTATCTGTTACCTATTTAATATCAAAACCAAAAAAGGAATCATAATATGGCTTTTATTTTCTTTAAATTGCCATCAATTACTTTAGCACGACATTATAAAAACTCTGCAATTTTCATCCGACATAGACTTTAATAATTTTTAGGCTATTTATAGCTTTACTTCATTTCTGTACAGCCCATCGCTTGGTTTTAATTAAATATTATTATTGTCTGATTCTCTCTGATATATTAGAATTTCGAAATAAGTAAAGTAAAAAAAAAAAAAAAAAAATTAGCAGTCACTAGAAAAATAGTTTTACAGACTGCTTATGTTCGATTCCTTTTTGATTTAAAAAGATATTTTATCATGTGTTTTAACTGCTATTGTTTCGTATTATTTAATGTTGCTTTGATATAAGTAAAAGTAAAACGTATTCAGCTTTATTCTAATACACTAATTGTTATTAAGTTCACTTTTCATCTTTCTATTTAATTTAATAATTTAAGGGGGTATCCTCTTAATGATAACGCTTCAGTTATTTTTCATTTTAAAACCTATATATATATATATATATATATATATATATATATATATATATATATATATATATATATATATATATATATATATATATATATATATATATATATATATATATATATATATATATATATATATATATATATATATATGCGAACCAAAGATATTTTGGATGATAAAGCATATAATGTTTAATTGTAAACACATTTGTTGAAAAACTTATGATTTCCTTTTACTCTCAACTATAATTACTTGAAAGATGGTCGGTAGAATTTGCCATATTTTATACGGGAGGAAAATTTAATGAATTTCCTTAACGGAAAATAAATTGAAACATAACTTCAAATACACTTTTACACCAAATAATTAAATACTCGAGGGTTTTTTTTGTTGTTATTGTTGTTGACGATGATGATGACAATGACGAGAGTTTTACTCACAATAAAATCCTTAATTATCCTTTAGCTTTTTGTATGAAGGTCACATCTAATTTTTGCTATTTCTTTTCTAATAATTTACTGAAATATAATAATAAATTAAACTCCCTCATTTCCAAAATGCATTCATTCACCCTATAATATCTAAACAAATAAAGTATCTAAAAACTCTAAATATTCAGATGCTATTTTAATTTTAATTTAATTAAATTTTTTTCATTTAGCATGGTAATGCCTGAGGTTCGAGAGGTTTAAAATGTTATCAATGTGAAGAGCTTATAAAGGTTTTTTTCCCCAATGTTTGAGGGCTTTCCATAAACATTATTGCTATAAAACATTCGACAATCTCAAAAATCTTAATTTTAGCATTCAATTGATCGTCAACAGAACTTATATAAATTTATATTCAAGCTTGCATTTCCAGAAACAAAAAACAAAAACAAAACGGTATTATTGGAAAAGTTAAAAAAAATAATAAAGTAAATAAATAAATATCAATGTCAAATTAAATATAAACAGATAGATATTTACATATGATCCTCCTTTGGCAACCAGCTAGTTCACCGAGATTAATACTAGCTAACATTTTGAATTAAATGTGTCATGCATCTTCAACAAAACCCTTTTAACCTTCAATTTTTTATAGTAATATCACTCGTGCTATTTTAGAAATCTTGCATCGTTCTCTTTCTTATACTATGTATTCCCCTAATTTTTTGCATTTCTTTAAAAATTCAAACTTTAATTTGAAGCGGTTCGACTAATAAAAAACCTTTTTAACTAAAAACAAATGTATTTTTTAAAAATATAAGTAGAGCAGATAGAATCGTTTAATATTAGTCTTACATATACTACCAAATATTTTTTTTTAATTTATTATTATTTAGTATTTTTATTCCGAATATTTAATCAATCAGTGTATTATTGAATAAGCAATTCTTTAATTCAGTACGAAATTCAATTTTCAATTTTATTTTCAAAAGTATTTAAATGACGTAAATAAAAATTTTTATTTTGTTTCAGTCAACAAAAGTGCTTTTGAAAAAAGAATGGTCTAAATTTAATCAATAAGTATAATCAATTAAAGTAGGTAATAATTTAATAAAAAGTTTAATTATTTAAATTATTACCAAGTCTGACCCATTATGAAGCTCTGGATATCATTATTTAAGAACAGTTAACAAATTATTTTTAGACCAATCTTGTGGAGATTCCGAATGATGATATCTACTTCGCGATGGTCAACGAAGTGATCTAAAATTCTGCATTTTTTTAAAATAGTGATATATAAAATTTAATATATCAAGTAATTTTGGTTTACTTGTGATTTTTGAAAAAGTTATTTTTTTTATTTAAATTTTATTAAAAAAAGTTTTTTATTTAAAAATTTAGTATTTCAAGAATATTTTACTAATTAAGACATATAGGACTGATATTCTGCATAAAACTTTGAAATTCGCAATTCATAAGAATATTTATTGATTCAACATAAAATATATAATTATTTCATTTGCCCCATTTTCTTATTAAATGGTATTAATTTTTTTTTATTAAACTATCTACCTATTAATGATTTAGAAATTAGCTGTTGGCCCCCAATTGGAGTGGTTATCATTTATATACTACTTATTTTAAATAATCTTTATTATAAGTAGGAACATGTCGTCAACAATAATTTATCCTCTCCCACCTTCTTATTCGAACGAAATAAAAAGATCGGTATCAATCATCGGTAATAAACTAGTCAGAATGCTCTGTCATTATTGTGCAAATAAAAATAAAATTAATTTAATTGTTAAAATAAAATACTTTTGTTTACCTATATTATTGTAACTAATTACCTCAGACGACCAGCTGGTTCGCAAGAAATTTTAGTTACTAGTCGCCTTTGGTCACCTATGATTCTCTGGGGATATTAACTATATTTAATTTTAGTTAAATCTTTCAGATATAACATTATGTCTATGATTCCTTCAAATTGTCAAATATTAAGCATGCTTTACCTTAATTGTCACTCATATGTTCTGTTTATCTTGTGTATGGATCTTTCCAATGGAAACCATTTCTGTAATATTATAACGCTTTGAAAAATGTAAATGCGCGGCTCACTCATCTTTTAAATTTTGTGGTATTGTAATTTTTCTTTATTATTCGTTTTTTAAACTACGCAGATTTGAACAGAATTCTCCTTTTTTAGCTTTTCAGCAGTGGAACAGAATCACGCAATTAAATGTTTGAAGAAATAAGGGAAATAAATTGAATTTCAGGGCAACAATGTAATACATTGTTGGAAATAGGTTAAAAAAATACTTTTTTAAATTGGTAAAACTCAGAAAAATTCCGCACGATTATTAATTTTGCATTATTAAAAAGATAATATTTAAATTTTGAAGAGTCTAAAGTTTATTTTTATACAGTAATATTTTCGGAAATTATCGCGAAGAGAAGCAAAAATTCTGCTTAATTTTTAAGTAATTAAAATTCTAATTAGAATTTCAAAAAACTCGCTCCAAGGTGCCCTTTCTCACCATCCAAGATGTGCTAAATTTGGTAGCTGTAGGTCAAACGATCTGGTAAACAAAGAAGTGCAAATACACACACAAACACTTTCATCTTTATTATTAGTAGAGTTATACTTTTGTTGTGACTTTCTATTGTTCATTAATGTTAGGTAATATAATTAAATTATTAATATTAGGCACCTTCAGTGTAATTGGTGATGAAAATCAAATTTTACAATATTTTATAATTATTATGTGGAATTCAAAAGCAGAGAGGCCGACGACAATTGGTGGCGTGCCTAGAGATCATGAACTTTCATGTGAAATAAAAAATAGCGAAATCACTTCATTAGTCATTTAGTGTTTTTGATTGCTGTATCAGTTTTTTTTTTTTTTTTTTTACAAAAAATGAACAATGAGGTGTGATTTTCAGATTTCACTCCGATCAAATTTAGCACACTTTTTCTAATACAAGTCTAATAATACTTTTCTCGTAACCTACTAATACTTCATGACAGACTTTTCCAATTACTACTTGCTAATTTATTTTATTGCTTATAATTTTTTTTCTTCGACAAATTTTCAAGAATTAACCTTAACAGAAATAGTAAGCTTTATTTTATGTCGTTTATATAATTATATTTAGAGAGCATTATTTATTGTTAATTTAATGCATATTTTTGCCTTTATATGACTACTATCATATTTTATATTTGTATTATCTATATCACAAATGTGTACTTTGAAGTTTGTCAAAATTATATGTTAAAGAATCTGTGCTTGGTTTAAAAAAAAATCATTTTTTATTTTGCCTATATACAGTATTAGACTAAAGTTTATAAAATTTATTTCTTGTATTTGTTTTTTTTTTTTTCAGCTACACCAATTTCATTTATGGGCGACACTGAGTCTTCTGCTTAAAAAGAAACATCTTTGGTTATAATTCGAGGGTCATCTGACCCGCCCGCCTGAAGGGTCAAGATGGGTGTAGCCGATGAAGAGATAGCGCCCACTTTTACGAAGAAACCGACTTTGCGCGAAGAAGACGACGGTAATAAACTCGTCTTCGAGTGCGAGCTGGTCTCTAATCCCAAGGCTTCATTTCAATGGTATAGAGGAGATGTGGCTTTGCACGATGACCAGAGGACTAAAGGGACCTCAAAAGAAATAGGACCAAACAAATATAAAATTACTCTCGAGTTGAACGATGTTTTCGAAACAGATGCAGGAATGTATAAAGTGACTGCAAAAAATAAGTACGGAGAAGTTTCTGCATCCATCAATCTAAACTTTAGTCGTAAGTATTTTTTATATTTGATTTGAAGAGTATAATAGCTGTCACTATTTAAATAAATAAGAGAAATTTTTAAAATTGAAAATAAAAATTTTAAGTGTCAATATTTACGATAGTTAAAACTACTTTCTTAAATTTTCACTTTATTTCCCTAATTGTTGCATATTATGCAATAGCCAAAAATTAAAATGCGATTTTTTTTATAAAAAAAAAGATTATTTATTATAAAAATAACACTCTAAAATTATATTAAGTATTTTATGATATAAAAAGTTTTAGAAGCAGCAAAATAGTTTGAATCCCCAGAATACATTAAATTTCATTTGAAACTACATGAGAACCAGAGTAAATTTTAAAAATAATATTTTTCACCTTGTAACTCTGTGATAAAGGAGGCATATCTTAAGGAGAAAAACAACACCATGGCAAATTTTTGGGAAAATATAAAGGGTTAAAATATGAGAAAGTCATTGATCAAGCTCATTTTTATAAATACAAAAAGTAAAGAATCTTAACAAACTGCGATTTTGATATCAACAGATATTATAACAAATTGCAGTACTTAAATGTATGGACTTATTCCACTATTGTCGCAAAACAAGTTTATAAAACGGAACGTACAAAACAAATAAATAAAAAAAAATCTGAAAATATAGTAAAAAGGAAAAAACATTTATAGAAATATATTTTTATTATAACTCAAAATGCACACTCTTCCTTGATTATTCACTGCCTTTTTCTCTATGATCCTAAAAGGTTTTGCACACTTAGTAAAAACCAAGTCCCTGAATTTCTAATTGGGTACTAATGAGTAGAAAAAAAAAACATTGTAACAGCTTTTGAACTGGAGATTTCTTTTGCTGATCATTGATTTTCAATTTTGAAAGAATATGATTGACAACCAAGAAAAATAGATAAATTGCAGCAGTAAAAAATTAAATCATAGAATTAAAAAGAGAATATAATGCTGTATTTTCATTAAGATATATTGAAATCAAGGCTTATTACTGTTGCGATAATGTAAATGCTAGAGTTGACAAGTCTTGGTAAGAAAAAAGTTTTAAAGCACGTATCTATAAGTATACAAAACAAACTATGATAAATAATTAAATATCGTTTGAGGACGAAATAATAAATTATATAATATATTTAACATAAAATATTTTCATTTACATAATATATTTTCAATACAAGCATTTGAAACAAAATAATTACTAATGTTTTAGATTGTTACATTTTATATATTTAATTTTGCTAGTTTATTTGTAATTTACCTGTACCAATAGCACTTATTTTAATCGTTATTACTTGTTCATTCGTTTTCTAAGAGGCACTTCAGTGTGTTTTGTGTGCGTTAGTATTAAAATAATTACTTTGATTAGAATTGTGTTTTAAGCTTCTTTTACTCTGATATCGTCCTCATCATACAATTACGCTGTAAGGTTTAATCAAAACTGCAAGGTCTAATAGTCCTAGTGTTTATTCAAAGCGGGACATAACTAAACAAAACTACACCGATAAAAATAAATAGTACCAAGTATTAAATGGAAAATTTCTAATTTCCTTCTAATAATTTTAGATATTCTGTATGCCCTCTTTTCTCATTATTCGATACCCGTCTATAAAGTATCCGAATCTCTCCAGAATTGTTGGAATATGCTAATGTCAGGGTGCTTCATTGTTGCAATTATTGTAGGAGGGACATTTTCAGGCGTTATCGACTTCTTAATATCTTCCAAATAGTTATTTAGGGAATATCTCATTTATGATTGGCGTAATACGTGGATTCCTTTAGTCAAAGCATGAAAGAATCGAATTTTAGCTACTTCATACTATAATACATTGGGTTTTCTTTTATTCAAATAATTAAGGTAACAAGCTTAATGAAATCTATGTAGATTATTATGATGGCCCAGTTCGTCTCTTCCGCATATTTTTCAGAATAGTCATTGTTTTAAAACAAACGATGAATATTTCACATACTTTAAAACTCAGAAGACATCTTTTTAATAACTATTTTCAAGAATGAGATACTAAAAATAAATCTCTTCCTTTCTTTTACTGCTTAATTTTCAAAATCATTTTGTGTCACAGATGACATCTTAAGTAGAAAACAGAAAGACTGGTATTAAAAATTTAACATCAGCTTTTTCTTGTCAAGTATACATGTATCATTGAAAAATGTTATCTATATTTTTAAAATTATATCATTTTAAAAGCAGTTGATTATATTGAAACTATCTTTTGATATAATCAGTGATAATCAAAACCGATGAAACATTTACCTGTCTTGCATCATTGCTACATGTATATATCATTAAAAAATTGACCAAGTAAAAAAATTTACCTTATTTTGATGAATTTCCATATTGATTTTCTTGAGCCCGAAATTCGCATTATTGGAATTATGTTTATGTATCTCTTCATCCATTTGTCTATACGAGAACTCGTTACTATAATAATTGACCGAGGCAGGCAAATGAAATTTAGCAAAAGGTTTTTATAACCAAATTGTACAGCGGCATTAAAATTTAAATAAAATTCGTTCAGAGAAAATCCATCTATCTTTCCGTATGTCTGAGAATACGTTAATTCGAAGATAGAATGATATATATAAAGATTTAAGTTCCTTGAATAGACTTAGATATTTAAACTAACTTTCCCATACTAGAAAATTAAAGACTCGATTTACTTATCATACTAGGGAGCTATGTGATATTGCGTAATCTCGTGATTTTTTTAATTCGTATCTTAGAATAATGTGTCTTTCAGTTTGAGCATCATATGCTTACAGAAATTTTATACATCCTTAAGTATTTCATATAGTTTCGTTTTGAGTTCTAGAGAATGGAATAGCATTAAAGTAATTTCTAAATTGAGAAACTATTATAAATCCTGTTAAACATTTTTGAATTTTAAATAACGTTGCTTGAAACATGGGTAAGGAAACTAAACAATAAAAATATTTCATAAATTTACCAACATAAAAATAAGCAGTTATTCGTTTTGAAATAAGAAAATTTCATGATTGGAAATGAACTGGGCGCAAATTTGAAAGTATTTAAAGTACCTTTGATACCTAAAGCAAAATTCATTTAATAAAAAGAAATATTTTTATTTCCTATTTTCAAAACCTGAGTAAAAGTTCTATAGCATCGGATTAAGGATTTTTAAATTGCAAATAATTACAGTATTTATTTTTGCGGTAAAAGTTATAGGATCAATAGCAGAGTGTTGTGCCTCACTAATATTTTTTGGGCTAGTTTTCAAAAATATTATTTGAAATAATTTTTATGCTTAGTTGATGAATATAATTTTATTAAAGAACTATTTAATTACATTATAATTGCCTGATCACAATAGACATTTATAATAGTTGCTGGTTGTGTATAACGGATTTTTCGAAAATACCGTTTTAGAATAATCATAATATGATATGAGTAGTAAATCCAAACTTCTGAAAAGTAAGCATGACTTAAATACAACATTGAAGACATTTATATTAATTATGAAGAAAATGGCAGTAAGCAAAAAGCATTTAAGTGATTTCACTATCGAAATTGCAAATCTTCCAATTTATTTAATTAATTTGTTATTTTTAATAATAATATTTCCTTCAAGAATATATAGAAGTCTTAAAAGATAACATATTAATATAAAAATTATTCGAAAATGAAAATGTTGCTTAAAATGATATGTTTCAGTTTCAACACTAATTAAAATTCAATAAGGCCTTGAACTAATGCCATATTTTCTGATACATTCAGGGGCAAGGAATTTAACAACTAAGATTTATTTTAACACCATTTATTATACATTTTATTATAAAGTGCCACTGCAAAGGGAACAGTATTTTCTAAAAGTTTATACGATCGAAAGTTTCTTCAAAGGGGAATCTATATTCAAAATAAACATTAAAGTGGCATCTATTTTTGACGTCTTTAATAAGCTTTGCATTTCAAAATCTAGCTGGATATGATTTTGATAAAATTGCATTATTATTTTTATAAATACTGAAAAGAACATTTTGCATTTTCAGAGAGAGAAGTTCCGTGTCATAATTACTTAGATACGCTCCTACATGTATGTAGTGACCAGGATAGACTTAATATTAATGGGGATTTTTAAAAAGCCATCGTAAATGCTGAAATAGATTTTATTCCTTATTATTAATTTTTATCACTTAAATATGGCTCTCCCCGAAAATCTATGAATTTTTTAATATGTTTGTGATTTCACTAGTATTTTACGTTTTATCTAACATTTTTTAAGCTAAATCCGTTAACATTGATTGTTTCAATGTTAATTGTTAATAAATCAATCCTTATTTTGCTTTTCATTTTTTTAACAGTATGAAGATATTTAAGATAAATCTTTGAATATCATTAATGAAAATTTTGATTATTTTCAAAGTAACATCAACCTATTTTATTTAAAAGACACCAATTTAATATATTCATTTATTTAAATAATGTCATGTTAAATGCAAAATTCTTTTTGAAAAATTTAACAGAAATTTAACATTTTATAAAAAATGCGTTATGAACAGGGCAGTTTATATTTTTAAGGATACTGGGCATAAGAACATGCTTCCACAGAAGCAACAAAAATCATGATAAGAAATTAATTTCTAGTGTGAGAATGCCTTATTTTTTAAAGTTTAGCATTTAAAAAAATAGTTTTGATAATTGTGAGAATAATTTCTTTTTTACATCTATAGTGTCATTATCTTGAATTTATGGAATTTAATTATCTTTGTAACTATTTAGAAGATATAATTATGATTTTATTTATTAATCATGTTTCTGGTACCACAGACTTCCTTTTAAAAATTACTCCAACATTACGTTTAAACTCATATCTGCAGTTTAACGTAACGAAATACATTTAACAATGAGAAACAAATAAAATAATCAGCAATGATCATAACATTTAGCAAGTAACTAACAATTTACTAAAAACTATTTAATAATAAAAAAAAATTAAATTATTGGTGGATGATGTCAATATAAAGACTAGTAATTAATTTTGAGTCGTCTGAATTTCTTTTTATCATTTCAAATGCTATTTTTTGTTTAAGCGTTCAGTAAAAAATACCAGAAACGTTCTTGGAATTTTTTTTTTTTTTTTTTTGTGCTTGAGTAAACAAAATAAATTTAGGAAACCATTCCAAAAAGAAACGTCACAGGAAATGCGAAAAGGATGAAATATAAATAATTTTATTTCAGTTATCCTAAAAAGAAATATTACCAGGATAAATAATAATTGAATAGATATTACAACGGAAATAGTCATTAAAACAATCTCGATACAACAAACAAATCCCACAAACTAATAGAGAACTTAATTGAGAAAATCCTTATTTTCATACACTTCATATTTGTTTCTCTATTTACTTGCCTCATATTTTATTGCTCCACTTTTCATTAATGCACTCAGGGTAATGTTTAAATGACAAAAAGCAATTTAAGTCTTTGCTAAAAAGTTTTCCCAGGGTTTTTGTTGTTGTTCTTTGTTTTTTTACTGTGAATTATAAGCATCTATTCATTTCACAAGAATTATTTACCTTTAAAAAGGTAATGAAGACAAACTAAATAAGACTTTTCTAATGGATAGGAAGAAAATTAGAGTTTTCTCTGTCATCATTTCATTCATAATAAACTGATATTTCTTTCTTCAAAATAGAAAATGAATGTTTCTCTTTACGAGGTGCCAAAATATTTAGATGTCTATTCCGAAGTGATTAGTAAACATGGTTTTAAAAAGAATGGATTCCAGGAAAAAATATGTTGAAATCAGGAGCGCAAAATGTTGATGATGTTATGTTTGGTAACTTGCCAATCATATAAGAACTTTATTTTTTTAGACATTTTTATTTTTTGGAATTTTTAGGTTAGAAGAGAGTTAATCCATAATTAGTGCACTGGTTTGTTATTTAAAATGATATGAAGTTATCTCAATCTAAGCAGAGAGGTTTTTTTCGCTTGTATTTGGAAGGAAGAAGCTGTCTTATATACTTCGGAAAAAAAATAGATCATCAAGTTTATTTTTCACAACATTGCATCCCATTACCTACTGTTGTATGAAAACACGAAGACACAATTTCAACTCAACGGCATCATTTCGTAAACAAACCGACAAATCAAATTAACCTTGAATTAAAAAAAATGTTTATAAATTATTTTATAGTACATTTTCATTTTAAATAGTAATATTTAATGACTTCCATATATTTTCGAATGTTAGTACTAACAATGGTATGAGGTTTAGTATACAAACAATGAAATGTTTTAAAAGTACATTAATTATCAATCTAGCATTAACATTTCAGTTCTCATAATTTTAATAATTATTAAGAATTGCGATTAAAAAAGATGATTTTTTGCTTTTAAAACAAAGTAGAAAATATCGAATTATTTTGGAATTTAATATTTAAAAGGTTATAAAATAACAAGATTTTTAATTAAAAAAGAGTTTTTATTAATGTAAATACGTTTTCTTGATCATCAGATTTATAAATCATTCAAGCTTCCTAAATGAATAAGTGATAGGAGAACATATTTTGTTACTGAGTATTTTTTTTGTGAAGCAGAAAAGTAACTGACCGTTTGTAATAAATACTTGAAACAAAATAAAAAACTAATCTTCAAATCATCAAAAATAAATATCAAGACATTATAAAAATTATTCAAAATATTTATACTTAAAAATATTTCACCTATTTACTAAATCTAACAATGTAGTTTTCATTAGAATCAATTCAAAACAGTCACAATTACAGTCACATGTAAAATATAAACAATTCCCCATTGCCTTATGCCTCACTATAACGTCTTATCATTCTTCGTGCAAAATGCAGAATAGATTTCAAAATTAAATTTGAGCGACATATTTGATCTGTATCGTGTGAGCATATATTTATTGCATTTTGCAGGCCCATGTTTAAAGAAAACCATATAGCTTATCTCTGATGCAAAAGATAAAAAGATAAAATGAAAATAATTACCCTAAAAATAAAAAAATAAAAAATATATAAGTTTTTACAAATTTATTTATGAAGTTCTACAAAAAAATTACAATAAGTTTTTTACAAATTTATTTATAAAATTCCACAAAAAATAATTTTTTAAACATCCGCTTTTTTTTATTTTCCTGTAAATCTTTATTTTTCTTTCATTTAAAAATCTTTTGCAGAATATGGGTAAACTAACAACATTTTGTCAGCAAACATTTTAAAAATCTTTTAATTAAATAATTGAGCACATTTTTTTATTCTTGCAATAATCCTTTCCAAATGCTTTAATCGAATTTTGTTTTCCGTTATGATTTTAATATGAGCATCCTCAAATTATGCATTTTAGGACGTATTGAAACTATGTATTCGCCCAATTTTTAATTTGGAGGCATTAAACTCCTAAAGGTCTCGCCGATTTAATATGAGGATCTTTAAATTATGTATTTTCTCGACATACTAAAAATGTATTAACCCAAATGTAGCTGTTTGGAGGCATTAAACCCTCCAAACTCTCAATGAATCCATAAGTATGAAACCCCTTCCTCCATCTGACTTCCGTTTGTTGTGACTCGATATTATAACGTATTATGTTTTCTAATATAATAAAGAAAATTGAGTTAGAATTTGAAATGTCTTCTTTCTAACCAACTTTATTCAAATTTTTATATAGATCTGTAATTTTTCTGTCAAAATGGTATGTAAAATTTAAATTATCTAAGGCACAGTGTTTTTGAGTTATTGTTTTTACATACATACGAATAAACAAGCCGATATTAGTCACTCCATTGATGGATTTGGTTCAAAATTTATTATTTACCTTATTTCTATTTTTTTTTTTTTTTTTTTTTTTTTGCGGAATTTTATCCACTTAATTCTTTGAATTTAAGACTTATTATCTTCAATTGCATGCAGACAGGCAAACGTCCCCATTACGGATTTTGTCTAAAATTTGAAATAAGTATTTTGTGTTAGGGCTACACATTAAATTTTATCCCTCTTGCTTAATATGTTTTTTGCCGAAAATAAGACAAATATTTTGCGGAGTATAAAAGCAAAATATTAGATGAAAGAAGTTTAGGAATTGAATATCATAATTTCCTTTCTAAAGGAAATTATTTTCATTTTGCTTAACATCTGAATTATTACTGAAAATTGCATTATGTGTGTTTTTTATTGGCCATGGTTATGGCATCTTATTGTCTCATTAACGAGGCATATAATGAAAAAGTATATTAAACGTTGAAAAATCGAATTAGGGACTTTGACGAATTTGCAAGTCTCAAACCTCTGGAGTACGAAAAATGAATTTTTGGTATTATGGAAAGCAAATACACAGGAACGAATTTCATTTACGAAGTATACAGAAAGTATTGTAATCATTAAAAAATTCAAGCTCGAGCTTTTGATGTATCTCTAAGTTTAGACCTTACCGACATCGAAAACGCATTTCTAGTTTATGTTATTCTGTCAACAGGATAATTTAAAAATATTTTTTGGTTAGACGAGTGAAATTCGTATATGGATTTAAGACCACATTTGTTATTTCTATCAAATTTTGAGCAAAATCCGTAAAGAGGAAATCTGTCTATGTAATTGTTCGAATTCAAGAGAATTCAGTAATTACTAGACATAAAGATCAAGACAGATAACATTTAGTTCATATGTCTATCGTCAAACGAATAGATTTTTTTTTTCAATTTTGAACCAAATCTGTCAAAAGGTTGATCCTCTGTCGGCATGTATCTGTATGTATCTGAATTCTGCATGTGATCCTACAATTACTACTGTAGTTACTTATCAAATTTGGTTTTAATCCATGCATTGAATATTTGGCTTTAATATCTCTGAATCTATTAGGTCGGTGAAAATTACAGTAAAAATGCTATATTCATTCCAAAGATCTATATCTCGCAAATATTGCTCATTAATACCATGCAAAGCATTCCCGGCCTTATCTAAGGTCATCAATTTTATATGGGGAGAAATAGATAAAACTGTAATTGGAGAGTATGCCAGAAAGTTTTGGGAAACTATGCTGGCTGATTGTAATTGTGTCTACCTGTTTGTGAAACTCGATAAGTCAAAACCGCTATGAATTATAAGAATTAAATTTGGTATATAATCCTTACGTCAAGTTTATAGATTTCTATCAAATTTTTGTTGAAATTAATTCAAAAACAGCCTGTCTGTTCAGAATAAAAGTAAACAGAATAAACTACAAAATGTAAACAGTAAGTAGGGTAAAATTCGATCACAGATTTAATATCTAACTTGTAAGTCCCATATCAAATTTTTAGATTAACCTATCAAGATCTGTACGCCTGTAAACGCGACAATACAAAACCCTAATAAATTAAGTAATGGAAATCTGTTATACAATTTTATAATTTGACCTGTGGATTCTTATCAAATTTTGAAATTGATCTGTGAAAGTGTTGACCGATTGTTAATCTGTATTTCTGCATGCATGCAAAAGCAATAATTGAAATACTCAATGACATAAATAAATAAGAAAATGCCATAAAATATGTTGACTACATTTATAATTATAAGTCAAATTTTGGTTTCAACTTGTGTGAAAAGATCTTCTAAAATTCGCATTCTTGATTCTAAAGTAACCATAGTCTGCCAAATGTTAATTGCCAAAATTCGTATACTATAGGTTCTATGTTGCAACCAAAGATCGATATTTTTTAACTGTTGCTTATCAGGGCAATGCAGTTAATATACAAGTACAGGATTTCATTATTATAAATTACAGAGAAAGTAATTCTCATGTTTAAAACTCTTAAAATAAAAATCAATGGTTTAATGACAGTGACAATTCGTGACATTCGCTACCTTAATACGATTCACAGTTTTATGCGGGGTGATATAGGCATAACATAGTTATTAGAGAGCACGCAAGAAATTTTCATTAAGACTAGCTCCGATGGTTATTTCTTATATTTTAGCTACAATTAGAGACACAATTCATTCCAGTAGAAAGAACTTGTAGAATTTTGTGTATAAAAGTTAAAATAAAAATAATTAATTAAAAAATGAATTCTCTCGAAGACTTTATCAAGATCACTACCAGCTGGGATATAAATTTGGGGTTTTTTTCCTTGAAAGACCTGACAAAGGCCGTCAAAAATTAGATCTTCGTGGTCTCGAAATCCCCAGAACTCAAGTTTCGGAAAAAGCAAAAAAAAAAAAAAAAAAGCTAAGAATAAAAAAAAAAAAAAAAAAAACATTGAATAAGTAGAAAAACTAAGAATAAAAAAATGAAAACATTGAAAATTTAAGAAGAGGCAGAACCAAACTAAGAAATGGTGAAATACCAGAATTAAAAAAAATATTAAATAATAAAAATAGATAAACACCCATAATATAGAGAATTCATTGAACGGGTAAAAAATAATTATCCATCAAAACTTAGAACAATGATAAAAAAAAAAGTGAAAATTTATTGTAATCCTGAAAAAAAACATATATAATGGTAGGAGAGAAATTATTACAATTTCAGAAACATTTATTTTAAATAGCTGAAAAAAATAAATATTTAAAATTTTGGGGAAATAAAGTATATGAATAAAGCCTTTCAAACATGAAAGTGATTAATGCAAATTCCTTTTTTTTAGATAATCATATTTTTTCTGTTCAAAAATATATCTGATTCAATAAAAGGTATTCATATTTTATTTTCTTATTTTTTTCAGCTGCTGATCAACCCCATGACTAGTAAGTATCTTTATCTCTGATTTTTTATCTCTCTCTTTCTTTTGCCATCTTAAATCGTATAGCATTTTTTATTGCTGAGTTTACTTACTGAGTCAGTTATTTGATAGTAATTTTGCTCTGGATCTATTTAAGGACCATTTTTAGTTTCAGAAGGCAAATAGTTTGAAATTTGTTTTAAAATCTTATTTGAAACCGTGAATGATAATCAAAGGAAATAATTAAAATCTAATATTTTCACTGGAAACTATTCAGCAGCTACAAATACTAGATGGGTAAAATCTTTTCTAATGCAGTTTAAAACTACTATTTCTGCAATTCAAATGCAAGAATAAGCAAAGCAATGTGCATAATATTCCTCTTTCATTTTGGTTCAAATAACAATTCTCCTATTTTTAAAAATTTTTCAACATTATACATTATAACATTCTGAAATGAAAGTTGATATAACTGAATCAGAAATAGCAAATAAAATAAACAATATGATAAAATATAATTGAATTATGATAAATGATCGATCGGCGGAAGAATGATTAAATACTTCATTTTATATTGCAATAATAAGAGGACAGTTTTTAAAAGGGGTAATTTTTGAAAGAATATAAAAATTTAAAGCTAATTTATAAAGACGTAACATAATCACGTTTCTTCCAGTTTAGTAATTTAAAAATTTCTATCTAGAATATTTTTTATTTACAATTCTCCAAATGATTTGATTTCTAATCCAACTAGTGCCCATTTGCATTTTATTGCTTTAGTCTAAACTTTAAAAAATAGTTTTGCATAAATTTAAAAAAAAAGAACTTCCTTCCATTTCAGATTTTTAAATCCGAAAAAGTATAGAAATTTTAGTTGAAAGAACTTATTCATGTGCTGCTGTATTATAACTCCTAATTTAAAAAATTTATCTCCTTCTTTCCTAAATAAAATTTAACCAGGAAGATATTTTCGGTTAGCCCATTTAATAAAAAAACGATTCATTTTTCTTATGCCCTGATAATGTTTTTTGACATTGAAAATTAATTTGAATGCGTATGCATTTAATATCTCATAATTATTTATGTATTAAAAGCTAATTTAAGTTTATTAACAAATTATTGAGTGATTCACGTTTTTGAAAACCTTTTACTAATTCAAATTACATTCCGAAATATGAAATGGTACTGAAATAGGAAATGAATTGGTATTAGTTGAGTATCTGCATGTATAAAGATGAATGTTTGTTTGTATGTCTTTTTACATAAATTTTTAAGGGCTTATTACAATTTGGTATAACGCTTTTCAAGACAAGAAGGGAACTTTTCAAAATCCATAAATTAATTAAAAATTAAACAAGGTTTTGAAGTTTTTTTTGCATCTATCTTCTATATCTTCCGAAAATATCTGACAAGCATGATTTTTACACTATCTTAAATCTCAAAAAAATGAATGTGTGTGTATATATATATATTCATTATATATATATGTGTGTGTGTGTGTGTGTAACATCAAATTATCATAATTCTTTTGTCAATTTTAAAATGTTTTTAACTAGCCTGTTTATCTGATTTGTGGCGTAAAACTGATGGAAGCCAAATATTTTTTAAAGTTTATTATTTACGAAGCAAATCTTTCAAGATTTAAATGGAAGAGAACTATTTTAAATTTGATAATATCATCAGTGTACTGCTAAAAGTTACCAAGGCAAAAGAAAAAGATAAACGGGTTAATATGTTTCTACCGTTTTAAAATGTCATTTCTGTAGAGAAAAACTATGAGTATCAATATGTCATCAATATAGAATACATGCTGTATATATATGCATGATTTTTTGGTTAGAAAGGTGACATTTTAAAACAACAAGAATGCATTAACTTAACGGTTAACTTGCTTACTTTAATCAGCAAACCGACAATATATTAAAATTAATTACTTGGCACTTTCCTCTTTTGGAAACCTGTGATTTGGTAGGTTGAAGGTTAAAATAAAATAACAAAAACATTTCACCGATTCATGACAAGGTGACAAAGAAACCCCCTATGTTTAGTACATCCTTTTTCTTTTTTCAAAAAACCTTCCACGTGTCACACGTCATACATGAAAAAGGAACAAAAAGCTATCATACGGACTCCCAACAGTAGGAACTTGCGCTCTAATAAGCAATCTGGCATCTCAACAGAACTGCTGACTTACTTAGCGAATTTAAAGAAATAGGGAAGGAGAGGAAAGACAGGAGACAGAAGTTTATTGTCTGGAGGGTGGTTTGGGGAATGTAAAACGAAACCACCTCTCGATCTTGTTTTCTAGGCTGCTGTCTAATAATAGGAACTTGACTTTGGATTTGAATGAGATAAGCTGGAACTAATGCTACTCGGGAAACACTCTTAACATATATTTTTTTATATGTTTAGCAATGCAATAAATACAAAGATCAATTTTTGTGCAATGAAATGCAATTAATTATTTTATTTTTTTCATATGTAAAAATATAATATAATAATTTCATATGTAAATTTAAATTGCTAAATATTTAAGCTGATATATAAAATAAATATTACTAGAGAGGTATCCTAAATTAAAAATAATTGAAATTCATGTGTAAAATTTTTTTCAAGTGGATCAATGAGGAAATCATAACTAATCTTAAATTATTTACGAGTTAAATTTTAGAATCCAAGGAGATATAACTATTATTATAACAATTTTTAAGACATAAATCGTTTTCTTTAAAGATTGTGGTATTATACAAAAATATATTTAATACTGATCTCGATAAATCAGAATGATTTTTGAAATAAAGATTTTTATAATGTGAATTTTTTTTATTAAAACTATCAAATTAAGCAAAGAAAATTCAATCTAAAAATAATGTTCTAATTATGTAGCAGAGTGATCCGAAAATTAAAATAGCATATTATGCTATATATCCTATAAAATAAGTTTTGAATTTTTGGATGCGCAAAATTTTATTTTTACTATCTCTCTTACCAAATTTTGAATTTATTATATACAAATTCTTTCTTGCATTAGGATTTAAATACTTGCCTTGATATGTTTTTTAGCATATTGCCAATGATTATGTAATCCGTTTGGTGTATATATATCCCGAGACCGCACGACAAGACGTGACTAAAAATTGTGATATGAATAACCTCATTTGAAAATAAAGCTGTTATCGATGAAGTACGCTCTTTGGCGTGGAAAATTAAAAAAATAATTTTTTTTCTTACAAGCAGGCTTGATACTCTGGTCATGCATTAGAATTCCATCTAATGCATCAAGCAGTTTTTGAGGCCATATTAATTCTTCAAACTGAAATCTTTCCAGAATACGGTTTTATAAAAACAATTTAAACCTATGTATAATTTTATTTACATGTTTTTATAGAAGAGCATTTTTATTTCACTTCTTTCTTAACATCAAATTTTCCTACAATGGAATGATTTATCGATTTAACTACTGCAATAAATAAATAAAAAAAATTTAACGAGAAAAAAGGGGAGTTTTCAGCTGAAATGAAAACATACACACACACACAAATGCACACGCGCCATTGCATTCCAAAAAGAAAAGAAAGAAAAAAAAAACGCGTACTATCAGAAATATTAATCTTGAAAGTTTTGTCCGTTTCTTACTAGAGAATTCTAACAAGCATGCAAATAGATGTCATTCCCTTGTCAGCAAAAGCTTTTCTCACAAGTTTAAATTTCACGCTGTCAACAAGTGGAGAAACTCATCTGCGATTTAAAACAAAAGCTGAGCATTCAAGATCTCCAATGGTTGCCGGAAACAACAACAACTTCATTTGAAATGAAAAAACAGAAATAAACGCAACGAAAAAAATCGGACAATCTAGTAGTTTATTTTTAGATAATCGGTACACCTTTAAAGTGGGCGGTTTCTTTTAAAAGACCTCTTCGTTTTCTGATCTGACAATAATATTTTTAACTCTTCTGAGATCTTCGCCAGACTGCACTAGTCAAAGAAACCGTTTTAGACAGATTTAAAAATACGCTGAAGAGTTTCTTGGCCGAATTCAGATAACGGGACAGAAATATATGAGGTTATTTTCTCATTTCGGTGTTTTGATGAGGATGACAGCTAAAAAAATATATGTTTGTTTGAAAATATTCACACGAGATTTGTGAGAGTTTTGAAGTTTATTGATTAATGAAGCTCTACTTTTATAATTAGTAAACTTTTTTTGTACAAGATATAATATTATTAATCGAGATAATTTTATTTCCAGTTTGATATGTGTTTATTATAAAAAGTTTTCTGGCATTATTAGGAAATTAACTGCCTGTTCAAATAAATATAAAGGTGATTGGAATTCTGAAAGTATTTATGATTTTCTCACTCTTTAATTTTATGGAACTTATAATTTAAGATTAATCATTATATTATTTTATTAGCCCCTGTTGTGCGAAGAATACCATTCCATTCTCTTATTGTTTTGAAATGGTGTATTATTATTTTTTTTTTTTTTGTTGTTGTTGAGAGAAAACTCGGATATTAATTGCTTTATTTTAACTGTACTGAGAACTTACTCGTTTTATTATAATTGAAAAAATCTAAATTTGTTTAAAATTGATATTAATATGTTTTGGAAAATAATAGAGCAGAAAAACAGAATTTTAAACAGATCTAGCAAAATACAATTGAAAAAATTAAAGTAATTTATATGAAAGATTAAAGTTAATTTATTTTTTTATTTTTATAGTGAAAAGTGTAGATTTGTAATCAGTTTATAGTAATGCATGAAAATTATTTTGTAAACCGTTAAAGTTCTGATATTTTTAAGCGCAACATTTTGTTCCGAAAACGATATCCTATAACATTCTTCGAGTTATCTATTTTCACTAAAATTGTGATTAAAAAAAAACATTAAAATTATTGGCACTTTTAAAATTATCAATCACTTTTAATTAGATTTTTTTATAATTTTTTTTGTATTACTCCTTCGGAATATTTTTCCAAAAAAAAAAATCAGTTTTCCTTTAAGACATCAACTTTATCAAATTTAATGATATGAATAAAATTTATTGATAATCATTTTAAATATTCTTAAATCTTTTATGCTAGTTTTACTTGACGGATGAGAAATGGGAATTAAAAATATATTTACAATAAAAAATAAATATAAGTAATAAATCTCTGATAAAATCAAATCGCCATTGAAAGTCCTTATATTTTATTCATACATTGTATGAATAAGTTGTTAGTAAAAGACTTCTATAGATTATTTTTATCTTTACTCATTATAAAGATGAATGTGTGTGTGTTGGCGCTCTGTAGGCTAGATCACGTCACTGAGAGTCACCAAACATGGGACATATATACTTGGTAGGGTAAGAATGTGCACTTCAGAGCAACTTTTTTTTAAAATTTCAGTTGGAATTCTAATTAAAAATTAATCAATAAAAACTATGCACTTTAATATCCTTATCTAACAATTTGGATGATCGCTTGACAAAATTAAAGCATAATAAATCTTAATAGCACTTGAAATTTCTAATGTTTATTTTTATGTAAAAGGTGAAATTTAAAAAATAATTTTTTGTTTTTAATTACCAAACTAAGAAATATCTAATCTAAAATCACCTGTATTATTTCGCGTGTTTTACAAAATGAAATATAAGATTTTAAGATAATTATTTTTCTTTGACGTTAAATAAATATATGCAAATGATAAATTAGTGTTAGTAATTTTTATATCATTAATTATAATTTAATTATTTAATTCTCAAATATATTTTTATTAAAGGTTATTTATATTTAATATGCAATGCTATTTTATATGCAGAACCTGTAATATCGCAAAAGCATTTAATTTATGTAATCAATTTTAAATGATTCTTAAATGTATTCCTTACTTAGCAAAATGCCAATATTAAAGTACATCAAGATTATGAATTTATTATTAAGATCATATACCAAATAATCTCTCAGAAAAAAATCGCAGATTTGTGAAAATCGGATACAGAAGACAAATAACCCATATCTTGCAGTAATATTTTTAGTTAACAGTATTTAAAGTATGATATAAATCGGCAAAGCAAACAATACCTGTTAATAAATTTCGGAGCAAATTTTGACACGGTCCTCAAATAATGCACTAACTATTTTGTTACGGGTTATCAAGTAGAAAAGGCATGAAATAAAATTCTCCCTTTATAGTATTCTGATCTACAGCTACGGTACCTCAGCCAAACCCTTGTATCGCATGGATATATTGTTATTAGCAAATTATAATCATATTTCACCACAATAGTTGATGTTCGTTGTCATTTAATGTTTTCCCGCGATCATGACGTGAATACATGACATGATTGTTGTAGATTTTTCCCTCGATTTGGTAAACTATCAATGATATACGAAAGATTGATACCATTAATACCATGATGGTAATGAAAGATTAGTATCATTTCAATTAATGTTATAACATTGTTCAAAATTTCATCATTACTTTGAATTACCGTCATTGAGCTGGTTGCAGTCGAACAGAGATCAACAATGAAATGTTGAAGAAATCAATATAACATCCCTGGATTTAACTGCTGTAACAATTCCGTCATTTGAAATCTCGTTCTACTTAGTACATGCCATTAGTTTGGAAAATCTTAATCGAAAGTTAATATTTTATATTTAATAATGTTGAGTTCAATCATATTGTAACTATATTTCCAGCAACTAATATTATTTTTGATGTACAATATTATAAGTAAATTTAATTTACTAAATATTTTCTTTTACAAAAAGAGACACGATTAATCTAGCTAGAAAAATTGTATAATTGCAGATTGGAAAATAAGATCTAAATAAGGTAAATAAAGTAAATGAAATATTTGGAAAAATAATAGTGCAATCATTTTTCCTGGTAATTAGGAATGATATGAAACAAGCAAAATGTCATGACTTGATATTAATGCATTTCAATCAGGTTCTGTGATGTTTATGCTCATGTTTAGTCAACTGTGTCCCACAAGAATTTGCTTTCTTTTCCATTAGAAAAATATATGAGAACATTTCTTAAATTTCCTTTTAAACCATTATTATTTTGAAAATGTTTAAGATTATTTAAATTATTTTTAACAAAGCTTGCTCATTTTTTGGCATTAAAATCTTACAAAGACAGAAAGTGAAACAATATAGTTAATAAATTCTTATTTATTAGTATTATTTTATTGATAAAATATAGTTTAAATTATAGTATAATAATCCAAAATTAAAATTATATTAATATTCTGTCATGTTATTATGCAGTATAATCCACATAATATTTTTTCTATTTTCCAAGGCTCATTCTCGTCATTATTCATTTCAAGAATCTAGGCATAGAAATTCCTTGTTAATTAATCTATTTGTTAAATGACTTTCAATGCATCGTTCTTAAAAAAAACCCAGATGAAGATACGTTAGAACTTATTTATCAATACAGTAATTTTAGTTCAACATTAAGATTCATGTCTTTCCAGACGCTCCGAATGACGATCCTCACATGCCTTAGAGATTCAGAAGGATTCATTAGAAAAGATTTAATCTCTTTGTATTTCACGTTCTGCAAATTGAAATGCATGAATCAAATCCCAAATGGCTCAAGCCATTGCTGCAAATATATAATCGATTTCCCCTCCCATTTTAACTTGAGAGATTGAATTAGGATAGATTTATCTCTGCTGGCTGTGAACAGCGTCAATTCCCGCCAAAATCCCCAACTACTTGGAAATGTGATGCTGGAACAAACACACATGCCAAGATTTATGTATATAGATTACCTTAATTGCATTTATCAAATTATCTTTCGAGTAAAATCGTTTCTTAATTATTGCATAATAAATGTCAAACAAAAGGAATTAAACCTCCATTTTTGTTGGACTTGACAAAATTTTCGACTGAACATTTCGAGAATAATGACTTTTACAACCATTTATCATAACTTATTACATGAGCGTATATATTAAGTCTATGTTATTTAAACCAAAAGTAAAACATTCCAGATTCTTAAACTATATTTTTCTTTTCTTTGAACAGATGAGACATAATATATTCTATGATAATTTTACCATTAGACTTAATGATGTTTCTCCAAAAATTTGTTACTTATTGATATTATAGCTTTTTTATAATTTAAAGCTGTTTTACTCAACAGAATTACAAGTATTTTATTTTATTATAGTTTTAGAATAATGTATAAACGAAGCTTACAAAAAAGGCCCATGTATAGAAGGAATTGCCCTGAAGAAATTCTTCATTTAATAACGCAATCTTAAATAACAAGAATAATTATAAGTATAAAAGTATAAACTAAGAAAACCAACAAACACTTAGTTCATTTTTGCATCTAATGATATATGCATAGTATGCATCATTAGACGCAAAAATGCATACTATTATACAACAGTATTTCATATGTTAATAGCATATGAATATATCATTCATGCTATTAGCGTATGAATTCATAAATTATTTAATTATTGTGGGTCTAAAAACCATTTCACCTCAGAAGCTTTAAAAATTTGTCTTTAAAAAATCTTCATTATTTTTTGTGGAGCATTTGAAAGCAAGTATTCTTATGCCAGACATTAGGTTTGCAATTTTTTAAATATTTAATACCGTTATGCAAAATGTAGTATAAGTTTATTTTACTGAAAACATTCAAAAAATTTTGGATCTACTTTGATCTAATTTTAAATACTCTTAATTTTAATAATTTTATTTTAGTATCAATGTACTAATAATAATTTCTGGAGAATATTTGTGTATCTAAGTTGAGAGCTCTTCTTCAAGACGTTATAAAACAAAATAAAAGCTGCTACTTTTATAATGGTGTAATTTATGCTAAAGCTTCTTAATATAGCGACAAATCTAAAATTAATTTCGCAGTAGTCAGCTTAAAGAAGTGATTCCTCACTGCTTCAAACACAATGATTGTGTTAACGAGCGGAAATGTTGATTGCCAGGATTTAACTAAGAATAGGGCGCAGGGGTGCTAGAATTTAGATACAAACGATAGCATTCTTTTTCATGACAAAACAAAATGGAGGTCATAAATGAAGATGAATGCGCATACCGCATGCTCTAAAACAATATTTAGACATGAAATTGGCACACAGATCTGGCTCCTCTGTCCTGCTCAATAAGCAATTTTATAAATTTCGTTGAGAATTTCAAAAGTCATTGTTATATTATGAAACCACTGTTTTCCATAAGAAAAAATTTTAAAAATTCAAAAGCGAGAAGAATGTTTTGGATTAAAAAACAAAAATGTTTTAGTTTTCATTCATGAAAGATTATTTACTAATTTCAAAAGAGAAATTCTAACATCAAAAAGCATAAAATCTAATATGTTTGGATAGAAAGATAAATGAGAATCAATAACATATTTGAGAAATATATTTTATCGTGTTTATTTTATATTTTATATATATGAGTCTGGTAGCGTTCTTTTAAAAATTTCTTCATTTTTATTATAATACTGTAGTAATTTTAAATTTATAGTGCATTTAAAAATCATAAATTAAAAATAATAGCAAAGCGTTATTTTTTTTCCTTCTCTTCATTGCATTGCTTTATAATAATCTTCTCTTTATTGCATTGTTCCTGTTTCCCTTTTATGGAATAAAATCACCAAATTAATATAAATTACGAAGCTTACTTACCAAAACTCTGTAGGCTTATAATATTTCAACTAATTAATTATCATTTAAAATGAACGAGTCTTGTTATTTGTATTTATAAATGCTTGTCAAACGGTACAGGACCGAGATCACTGCCTATAAGATTTTTGCGGACCGGAAGTGAGAGGGAAATTCCTATTATAACTATAAGATTTTTAAGCATTGATTTTTCAGTATTGTAAATTTCTCTAAATATTTACTTCCTAGATGGAACATTTAGAAAATAAGAATTTACTGATAATAATATTTTAAGTTAAATATAGCTCACAAATTTTTACTTTTTTCTATTCAGGAAATGTATAGAAATATTATTAAAATCACCGAAATATTTGCGACATTTCAGAATTTTTTTTAAATGCGAAAAAAAAAAAGTTTTTGGGTTAATGGTTGCGCAGTACAAAACGATAATTCGAGATGCAACGAATTAGAAAAAGGAAATTTAGCATATAGATTATTCTTTCAGTTTATCAAATTAAAAAAAAAAATATATGATTATTTTTAGTAGAAATAGATATAAATCTATTTTTTAGTCCCAAGGTATACATTAACTAAAAAAAAAACATTCATTTTTGAAATGAATGAAAATGATTTTGAAAGAGAAATAATTCTCATATTTTATGACGAATGAAATTTAAACAAACTTCACTGGAATATAAAAATGCAAGACGAATTTGTTAAATGGCGAGTGAAACACATTTTTATATATAATTTCACATTGTAATGAACTGAATAAAAAAAATTATCACCCCTTTAGACAATTTTCAACTTTGAACGAAAGGGGTAGCGAGATGTAGAAGGGAAATGTAAAAAAAAATTTTAGTCTTATCTCCAAAAAGCCTGATTTATCAGGATACCAATCTCAAATTTTTTAAACATGTCCTTAAAATTATAGTCCAATAAGTTGATTTTAAATATTTTTTATTAAAAATTAATATCCAAATTTCCAACAGAGGAAGAAAGAATGTTGCACCTTTGATCGATTTTCAATATTAACTTTTTTATTAACTTTGTATGTAAGTTAACAATTCCTTTGAAAATGCTGATCTTGACTCTGCTTGTTTCTCATTTATTACATATTCACAGAAATAAAAATTTTCAATTTTAACGTTAAATATTTTCAAGACCTTTCACGATGGTCAAGGGTAAATATGATTCTGTGCCTCTGATCTGCGCTTATTATAAAAATAGACATAAATGAAAAATGAATTTTATTTTTAGAAAATGATAAAATATTCTCAATTAAAATTTTATTTTGAGGTATAAAAAGTTATTTACAAAAACTCGTAGTTTTCAAAAGATTTGGGGTTATTTTTTAAAATATATTTATTTTAAAACTAGTTTTAGTCTGAAAAAAAAACTTTCCTGAATTTTATTAATCAAAAATCATTTAATACTACTTTTGAAATTCGTCTTTTTCTTAATTTCTTTAGTTAAAGCAACGTAGATAATTTTGAATCCTTTTCTGTTTAGTTTTGAGGACACTATTTGATTCAGTAGTTAGTTTTTCGAGACTGTCTGTGATTTAAGTTTTAGTTTGTTTTTTTTATTTGTCCCTACTCTTCATTGAGCTTTAAAGAAATATCACACATTTCCAGGAGATGTAACTGAGGAAATCAATGATATAGCTAAACTGAGGGAATTTAAATACTGAACCAGATGAATTATCGGCCAGAAGTTACAAGTGAAGGCAAAATCTCATCATCAGTAAAAATATTCTTACTAAAAAGAACAAATCCCATGGTATTGAACTCTTCCATAGTATTTTTTAGAGTCGTAGATTTTAGTAAGACAGTTCAACTACATTGCATATGGTAATTGGTGTAGCACTTTTAATTGATGTGTAACATCCAGTTGTTTATTGCAAGAATGTAATAAATTTTGAACCTCCTTTTCAAATGCGTGTATTCATTGTTAGCGTGAAAGATCATGATAATCAAACCGGGATTGTTTTTTGTCTTCTCAATAAGAGGAATAGTTACGTAAGTTTCGTAGTTATCAAGAAGTAACAGTTCAAGCTTTTCAGTGTTTGGTCGGATATGAAAAATTAAATGCTTAAATAACTGAAGTAGTCTCTTGAACTAATCTAAGGATAGAAAAGATTTAATTTTCTTCATTTAAAATTATTCTAAAAAAATCTATAAATCACTTTAAAATAGACTTTTTCATGGTTTTTTGTCTGTATTATAAGAAAGTTTAACGAAAAAATCATTGTAGAATTTTTTTTTAAATTTTTGTCTCTAATCATTGGGAATTGACATTAAGATCAGAATAAATGAAAGCAAGTTAATATGTAATAATTAAAGGGGAATACAGTTGCAAAGTATTTCTAAAAATTATAAATAAATGAAGAGAAAAGGGCTATACCAAAAGATTCCTAAATGTTTCTTTATTCTATTTTTAGTCTGACATAAAAATATAATCTACTTTCCTTGTCGGTTCATTTTTTTAAAATAGTTAATGAATTAGTTATCAAGCTGTGAAGAAACAGCTATCCTTTAAATTTTTATTTTTGAACTGTAAAAATTTTAAGATCTTTTCCCATTCATCTCCTTCCGGTTATCTGTCACTTAAAACATGTGGCTTACGATAAACGAAAAGAATAGGTCTTTGGCATCGCCCAGACATGCTTAAAAAGCTAAATATAGCTTGCTATTCCAGGATTATTTTTGCACACAATCTATAGAGAAAAAGTAAGCTGGATGCCAAAGCTGTGTTATCATTGATACTTAAAGTTGGAGCAATAAATTCTAAGAGATCCGCTTTAAAAAAAGCTTCGGAAATATAACATTTTTTACTAAAATTATTTAGAACTGATAAAATACTAGAACATGCATTAATTTATACTGTATTAAAATTATACTTGAAATATTTAGCAAATCTTTTACTTAATTTATCTATTCATCAGCAAAGAGAAATAAAATTAAAATTTTCTTGTTTGCATATGGGAAACTTATAATTCTTTTAAAATCAATGCACTTTTTCAAATATTTTATTTGAAAAATAAAGAGCTGATCTTGAGAAAAATAAGATTTTTTTATTTAAAGCTTTACATTATAACTGAAATTGTATCATACTTTACTATACATTCAGAAAAAAATGCATCAAACCAAATAACAAAAATCATTATTATATAGTTTTAAGATACTGTAAGTATATAAAATAGATTTATACAGTTTGTGTATGGAAAAAATGATGCCTAAATCGAAAATGAAGCAATAATAATAATATTATCTATAATCTCCATTATAGCTAATTAAGTTTCAGCGCCTAATACTTACTTTAAATTAATATGAGTATAAAAGCAATCTCTCTATTTTTTTCCCACCCCCGCAATTAGCTGAAGCTTCATTCTCATAATTTGACTATGAATCAAGGAGTGCGAACTTAATCTCAAAGGTGACATGCCTCTACTTACTGCTGTTTTCATGACTAGGTGCCCTCATATTGCCTATTTTTACAACGTGGAGGTTCACACCCTCTTTGGCAACCATCGGTACTATTCTTATTCTTTTCCAACAAATGGAACTACTCGGCTATGAGCATCATTGTCGTGATTGAAGTGACAGGACTGCTGAAATTATGTGTCACACAATTCGACTATTTTCGTAAAAGAATGTTCTAAGTCAACAATCAACTGGGATTCGGCGTAGAATGACAGAATGCTTTAACAGGGAAAGAATATTTTCAACAGGAAAAACGGTTCAGTTGAAATATTAAGTGAATAACGCCATTTTAAGAGTTAAAAACTGACAAACCAACAGAAATCCATTAAAATAATCGAACCATTTCTTCTTACAATCCTTAGTTCCTAACTATTTCTAATTTTTAAAACCTTTTTTCTTTAATTTTTTTTCTTTAAAATTAAAACATTAACAATTATTATTTGGGGAATATATAATAAATTCAATGATTTATTATTTATTTCTATTTCCTGTCGGGATCGTAATGAGCTATTAGCAAATAGATAGAAGTACAGTTTCTAAGATTATTTTTAAAGCTACGTTTCATAAATAAAGTGATTTTTAACAAAAAATTACACTAATTTATTTTTTTAGTAATTTTTAAATTCTTTTATTAGTTTTCTATAGATATAAATAAGATATTTCAAAATGTCTTTTATAGATTAACCAAATGCAAGCTCATTGACAGGAAATTACGTTTCTTTGCAATATTTCAATTAATGAAACCCTGTAATAAATAAATAGTCCCAAATAACAAAATAGGTGAAATAAGATGCAATGAGTTTGAACCGATGTAAATTAGTGCATGTATATATTTTTAAAAAGAAATAATTACAAAAGAATGAATGGAAGATTATTAAAAATTGAAAGGGAAAAAGAAAGAGGGGGACAACATATATGAATGATTTCCCAAATTTGGTTTACGAACAAAAAAAAAAACTTATTGGTACTCTTCCGATAAATTTCTTATTAACTTCCTTTACATGATGGACTATATATTCCGAATTTATGAAATAAGACATGTGATAATTTGTCTTACCCCTTGTATTCTTACGAGTATACCGATTTAGCAATCTTCTCAAGCATGAAAATTTGACAAAATACAATAATGTAAAAATCTTTAGTAATCAAAACATAGATATTCAACACATTTAAGTCTGTTAATTTGCCGTAAAATAAATGCACAAACCATGAGAGGACAAAAAACAAAACAATAAACGTATTGCTTTGTTAAAGAAATTTTATAGAGAGCTATTCAAGGACAAGTAACGAAAACAAATTAACAAAATTTAGCCATTGAAGACAAATGACAAGAATTTTTTTACAAATTGTATTCGGTATTAAATAAAAATTAAATCTGAAAAAGAATTCCGTGGTAACATGTATCAATATGAATGTTATTTGGTACTAGTTTTGGATATAAAATTGAAAATTAAGTTTGCGCATCCATCTGATTAGTTTAACATTCCATCATAAAATGAAACCTGTGATTGAGTGATGACCATCAATTTGTAATTTGTTCTTTTTAGTTTATCATATATTAACTAATTTCAAAAATAATCAAAATAATCAAGAATAAGTCTTTTGTCCAATTCGGTATTTCCTTTTTGTGAGATATCTTTGAATGCAACTGATACACCTAGTTAAGAGAGATTTTAAATAATTATCAAATTTCATATTGTATTTTTTGTTAGGTTGCTAAATCTAATACCCTTATTAGTCATTTGCTTCTAGTATATAGCGTATCAAAATTTTGGTGTCAAATCATTAATATATAAAAAAAATAAGCTTTCACTTTCCCGGCAAGTATCTGGTTGCTACTTGAATGTTGCTGCTTGAAACTAATGTCTTTATCTTTGAAATATTCGTTGTCGTTATCCACACAGTTTTGACATCTTCCCTGAGTTCTATCCAAAACAACATTATGCTCAAATCTAATAATAATGATAAAACAATTTCCTAATATCTAATGATATGGCAAGTAACTATATTCATGATCATTTGAAACAGAACAAATCATTAATTGTTGTTCAGTTACGATGACAGAATTTTTTATATCCATCAGTGAACTTAACTAAAAAGTTATGAGCTGTTTGATATTCATAATATTTTTGCAATTGTATTTTGTAATCATTTTGGACTATAAAATCCTGAAGAAAGATGAATTTCTTAGTTCATTTGGTCTGTCTGCTAGTTTCCTCTTAAACAAATAACGCCGGAATAACGATATGACAAATATTAAAATAACTTTTGTATACTTTATTCAACCCGTCTGTTCTTATCCTTTAAATTTTTTCCTTCTATTCAAAATTTGACAATTAGTCTTAAGTAGCTTCATGACAAGACTTCTCAAAAATTCTTTAAAATTCTTATAAATGTCAGAATTTTAATAACTGAAATGTGTGGAAAAAAAAAGAATGGAATACAAAAAAATGATAGAATTTTACTCTTAAAAGCAATTGTAATCACATTCGTTATACATCAACACATTGTGAAATATCTTCAATGTAAATTTACACCATTTCAAAGTATTCATTAAATGTCATGACATACATAATGTAACCGATTTAAGTATAAGTGTAACATATTTCCGCATTGCATTCTTTGCAATGGGATCACTGTAAAGAATACAATGCGCGAAGAATTTGTTGTTTTATGGGCTGCGACAGAAAGCATTTAATAATTGCTTTTGTTTCCTAATAAATCTTATAATATTTTAGTTACCATTTCTCGAAACAAATTATTTCTATAATATTATATATATATATCATTTTTTAAATCAATTGTTTTTAATATATTGTATTTGCCTTTAGTTTTTTTTTTTTTTTTTTTTTTTGCGTAGTTTTAAATAAACGGTGTCACAACTTTTCTTCATTTTATGTTGATTTAACGCTTTTTACCACTTTTATGATTATTTTATTTTATTTATTTGAATTTATTAACAAAGCTGCTTAGCGAAATATTTGTTTATTTCTTAAATAATTGTTTATATGAAGAAATTAATATCTTAAGAGGGACATTATAATTATTTGAAATGCAATTTTTTAGTATTTTAATGCTAGAAAGTATATTTCAACAAACTAAACTACATTTAACAATTTTGCAGGATTATTTCATTTTAATTGAAATTTTCTTTAAAAAAATTTCAGACCGAATTATATATAATTGGAGTTTCTCAAACGTTTTCTTTGGAAAAATGGATCCTTTGTACATCATAGAACAAAAGAAATAATTCCAGCATGGTTGCAACCTCAGGAATATTTTGAATTTAAATGAATTAATTAAGCAAATTCAAAACTATTTTGACAATGAGGTTTCTTAAGACTAAGAATAGACAGTGAAATCGTGTGTCAAATTGTTCCAAAGATAAGTAGCATTTCCGTAATTATTAATTAAAGCAACGCTACTGAGGTTATCCAGTTTTTTTCCCTACAAAGTGAAATTATCTAGCCTAAATTAAAAGGAAATTTAGAAATAAGGATGTTCGGAGGATAACTGTATGAATTGAAGGATTTCTTTTGAAATTAAGATTGCATCTTGGAAATTCCTTTGGAAATTTCGTTTTAAAGTTTCCTTTTTTAATAGTATGAGACATCGCCCCACTCTAACACCACCTAAAATTTTAGTTAAAGAAGAAACTCTATCTTTTTTTTTTTTTTTTTTTTGCAAATTTAACTATCAAGATAAATTTGAAACAGTAGGTTACTGCTCCAATATTCATTGTCTTTTAGAATTTGGGAGATTTTGCTCATCTCACAGTGTAACATTGTTTATTTCATTCGTATGGAACAATTTGTTTTCCTAATTACCATTCCATCTGCTAATGTTGCCAATCTTTGACTGTCAGTTTCTCATTTTTTTTCTTTCAGCTTCAAAGTGTAGGAACAGAAAAAAACAAATGGATCATTCATGTTGATTTTACTTTGATAAAACCGTCTTCTGTTTTATATAAATATCTTGAAGGTCAAAAAATAATTTATTCAAAACTGGAATTAGAACACTGTAGCGTCTTCTTTTTTTTAAAACTAAATTGGGAATTATTTGGCAACTATACAACTCATAAAACTCTCTGGTTGTGATGCCGTTTTATAATTTTTTTGCATAGCTTAAAATAACTTAATTTGATCATTTTCCATCTTTGTTAAATTGTATATTATTACATCAAAACATTAGTTTTTCTTATATTGGAATTTTTAAACTTCTTTGTGTGTTTTATTTTTGTTTATTTTGAAACACTCACTTTTGATAAAGTATTAGAAACAACAGTTCATTAAAAGTAAAATCAAGATTTGGAGAGGATTTTTTAATAGAAATTCATCAATAATAAGCGAATGGTTTATTTCAATTTATAATATAAAAAAGTAAGAAAATCTTCTTCCTTAATAATTATTAAATAAAATTACTCAAAATATAAATATTTTTTCCTATTTCTTCAAATGTGCATTGAAAAAAATAGAAATATGAGCATGTTTTATTATTTGATCATCAAAAGAAATCTAAAGAAATCATTTTTTCATGAAGAAAAATATTCATGACAAATGCCTTCTTTAAATTGTAAATTCTAAACAAACAAAATTCTGAAGTCCAAAATGCTGATTTGGATGATATAAGGTTTGGGAAAAATGTAAAACATATATGTTACAATTATGTTTGCAGATTAATTTATTTGTTTTATGACTATATAAGCAATAGAGTCTCAAAAGAAAAAAATAAACACAATTCAAACTGATTCATGAACCAAAACATAATTTTTGACACCGACTGTCAAGTTTCTTAAAATGTCTGAACTAAACGCAAGTCAAACTACATTCATCTTCTAAGCGCCAAACTGTAAAAAGATTCAAAACCTGAGAGTGAAAGAAAGAGAAAAAAAAACAGAAAAAAGAGAGAGAGAGAGAGAAAGATTTTTCTTGTAGTGACGCCCTCTACTGGTAGAAGCTATATTAAGTTCAACCTGTTAAAATGGATGACCTTCGTTATAGAAGACTGTAGAGCGTCGCCGGTGTCGTTACTTCGAATTAAACGATTGAAGCCTACGAATTTCCATAATTTCTTTCAGAAGTGTGGTGTTTCTGGATTAACAGCTGAGGTGTGATAGCAAGTTTGCCTGCCCATTGCCACTTCTAGTGACCACGTGCCGGATGCTATTACTATTGCGATAATATCGCAAATTTATCATGTGTTGTTCATATTATTAAGTGTCCGATAGTGTTCAGCTGTCGAAAAGGATATATAGGAATAACTTTGAAGGTTTTCAGTGATCATCTCCCATGGGGACGCCGTAAGTGATTAATATTTTGATAACTTATATCAAACTAAAACTATTTTTCGCAACAAGTACCAAGATTCTAAGATTGTTGGTGAGAAAATAAGAATAAAAATGTGTTTAAAATCATCTTAATGCAAACTATATTTTAACAAATCTAAAAAGCCAATCCGTACTAGCATAATCTGTAACTCCAAATTTTGACTATTAAGATATTTTTTTTAAATTAATGCCGCATTATTGTCGATTTGTATGCGTATATCAAACAAAGAGAAGAAAATATCATTTGTTTTGTTTGGAGATTTTTTTTTAAACATTTGGGAAGGGAATACATCTTGATTGAAACTTCTTCATCTTTAAAATAATTAAAGAAAATGAATATAAAATCCAATCTACAATTTAATGCTATCTCATTGAAATAATTAGTAAATGAATATTTAATATTCAACTAAAAAAATTTTGAAATTATGATAAGAGATTAACACCAAAAACTATTATCATAACTTCAAAATTCTGACTAAAACTCTCTTTAAAATCTAATAAAATATATAAATCATAAATAAAAGAATATCATTCCAACCAAATATTTGATATCTCAAGCTGCCCAAGTAAAAAATTATGAATAAAAAAAATTTCAAATATCAAATTTTCTATAATAAAGATTTTAATTCATTTTTGGCTAGATATTATCAAGTTTTCATAATCTCATCAATTTTAGTCAAAATTTCCTACACTGATAACGTTTATATGTACGGATAACGTCTAATATTTCACACACTGATATGATCTTAAATGAATTAATTATAATACGCATAATAAAAAATATATATTTCTTGAACAGGCAAAATCTAATGTTTTCTGTTTCAAAAGACCGGGAAAAAACTGTTCAAAAAGTAAGTGATATTTACATATAATTTGGAGCTAAGTGTCAAAATTAATTATAAATTACAACTAGTGAAATCTCTTATGTAACAGGGTCTTTAGGAAACAGTGCTATTTTCCAGACTCAAACTTATTTGTAAAAACTCTAAAACATAAAAACACCTCTCTTATTTTAAAATATATTTTTTTTAAATACGTAGGTAACATGCTTAAAATATTAAAATTAGTAATTTTAAATAGTTAAAATGTTAATATGAAGGCGTCTAATTATAATAATTTTTTTAGGTTGCTGATTCTGTCGTACACCTATCTTTATTTCCCCTGAAATATTTTCTCGAAGGCTATTCCTTTTTTCTTCTTGAAGAAGTACTGCGAATAGTATATTTTTGAATTCTTTGTTTATCCAGTTGACCAAAATATAAAGGAAAAATTCTGAACATATTTTATATCTTTAAATTATTGATTAAAGATCTTATTGGACAAACGCTTAAAATGCGGACAAAAAACTATAAAATTTGCATTAATATTATATAATGCATAGACAGAATTACTTAGTTCTTTGTAAATATATTCTTCATACATAAAAATACAGTCTTTGTATATTCTATAAAAAAATATATAATTTTTTCTTTGTAAAATATATTTTTCATTCTTATCGAGCATTATTGCATTTTTTAAAATTATTTCAAGAAAACAATTTCTAAATTGCGTGTCCTTATCTTAAATGGATTCTTCAAAAATGACAGAAGGATTTTAAAGATATTTAAAGTGATATAATATTAATTACATTGAGTTAGACACTTTCTGAAATTCACTTAACGTTGGAAGTACGTTGCATGAAGAAAAATTGTGCAAAAAGAATTTGCCGATTTTTTCCAGATCATAAATTAAATGATATTGGATAAAGAGAATACTTTATTCGCAATACTAGCTTTCTTTGATTTGGAAAAAAAATACTTTAAACTTATATTATCCCATGCACTTTAGAAATTTTTTTTAATATAATTAAAAATTTTAATATCAATATATATATATATAAAGAAAGTAAATATTCTGAAATTTGATGTTGTACTGCCAAAGTAATTTTTAAAAAGACTGAAGTTAATTGAATATGGTATGAAAAGCAAAATTTTGTAAAATTTATCGCATTACAAAACTTAAAATCAACCAATTAAATATGTAGAATAAAGCTTACCTTTTTCTTATTTCCAAAAGAAGAAAAAACGCTGTCCTAAATCCATAGCTTTTTATTTCCACAAATCAATCAAAATTTTATAAATAGACTAATATAAGAGAATTTTTCGAATACTTTCAATTTGAAGTCAAAAGACTAAGAATTCGTTGAAAGACTAAGAATTCGTAAAATTACGTTGAAAAAAAATAATTTATATTATATTTATTTATTGTTTGGGCCGAAAATTTTATTTTAATCCTACATTTTACGCTATTTAAAATGCAATTATAATTGGTATTTATGGATTTTTTTTATCGTTTGGCATACGTTAATCACAATGCTGTAAATACATTGATTAAGAAAACAAGATAAAAATTAATTGCTATTGAAAGTATTTACATTGTAACAAAATTTTATTTTTCTTGGGGAAAATTCTTTAAAAAGGCTATTTTAAAATATTTTCCAATTAATAATTTTTCTATAATATCAGAAAAGTTTTCGTCGATTTCATGGCAACTCTCAGTAAACGAAATCTTTACTTCGAATTTTTTTAGTTTTGATTGGGATTCTTTGATAAATAAAAAAAAAAAATTCCGTTAATTTAAAAATCGGATACAAAATATATTAGAAAATTGTCATTTCTATTGAAAGGTTTCAACGTAAAATTAATTAGTCTTCATTAATTTTACTAGTTACTAATGGACTTCGTTAACAAGGTAAGTACAATTTCACGAAAAATTTAAATTTCGGAAGTAAAAGTTAGATTACCATGTTTCAATTTAAATGCTGAAATGACACAGAATCACATTGATTCTTTTTTTAATTCCCGTACAATTTCATGTTGAATATAAAAATGTTTGAAGTTATTAAATGAGCTCAAAATAAATGCTAAGTACTTCTGAAATTTTTTCAAAGCAAATTTTAAATTATTGCATTTTGACTTTCTGTTTCAGTCTTGGAAGAGATATGAATATACATTCTTGGGAAACACTTTATTCTACAATTTCTGTTGTTAGGATATACATAATTTTTAAAAATATATCATTAGGTTAATGGATTTAAATTCTTAAAATTAACATTTTTGCGATAAAGGCATATTTTTAAATTTTCAGTGAGTTGTGACATTAGTAAAATCCGATGATTATTATCTGAATTTAGCGAATTAAATTTAAAAATTCAAATAAAAACTAAAACAGTGTTCTAGAGAATAATGGACTTTCAAATCACATTTCTTAAGTTTTACCAATTTAATATTCTTAATAATATTTATTAAAATATTTCTACTTTTATCAATATTAAAATAATTTTTTTAATTGAAAATTATTCAAATAAATTATCATCATTTTCAAATTGAAAATTATTCAAATAAATTATCATCAAAAAGATTATTTCTTCTGCTTTATCTTTAATTTAGATATTCGTAATAAAACAGATTCACTGTTTTACGCTTTTTAGCTGTATTTTTAGTACTTAATGACTCTTAGAAATTTTCTTTGTTTATTAATTTATTCATCTATGATTTTTCATCTATTAATTAATGATATTATCTATTTCTAAAACATTTATTAGCATTTGAAAAAGAAAGCGGATATACTTACTTTACTTTAGCACTTTTGAGCTATGTCTTTTTTTTTTTTATTTCGAAAACGCGGGGTTTTTTTACAATATAATATAATTTATCTATTTGATAATATTAGACTTTTTGTACTTTTTTAGGAAATTGCTATCCATTGTTAAGTCTGGATATTTATTTTTTTTAAAAAAATAATTTCAAACTCATATTTTTGAAAAATTAATAAAGAGTGAATATCATATAATTAAACAATTAAAAAGAAATAAAATTAAAATGGTTAAAATCACTATATATATATATATATATATATATATATATATATATATATATATAAAGAGAGAGAAACAAAAATTATTCTAAAAAATTTAGTTTTAAAGTATTATTTTAATTTTTTTTTTTTGAAATAACTTTTGAAACTTTTGATGATTTGTACAGGTAACGATTAGTAATAATGTTAAAAATCAATCAATTTCATTAAACCTTTCGATGCCGAATTTGTTTTAAAAGAGCTTCCTTGAAATCAGAAAAAAACTGATGAAAAAGAGTAAATATTAAGATAAAAAAAGATATGCGTATAAAAAAAATAAATAAATAAGAATTTCTTTTCATAACTCCACCGTTTAAGTTATTTGCAGACACGCTAAATGGCTGTTTATTTAGTATTTCTAACACTTTAGCAAACGAATCTGATGGAACATTTTGGCTCTTTGCCCTTTCTGTAAATGAGATGTTTACGAGTGATATAAATTCGTTAGAATTTTTTCGCTTCTGTTATGATTTTTGATACATCAATATTATAATTTGTAAATTTTTGAATTTATCTAAATTCTCAATACTTTAAAAATTCTAAATTTTCTCAATAAGCGAACTTGTGCATGAAATAAAAAGAAAAAAACTAGTTCTGAATGCATATCGGACATTTAAAATGTAGAAATGCGTTGAATTCCGATATATTTTTATCATTGGCATTCTTTTTTTAAAGTTGCTATTGTTAAATTTATTTACTAATTTTACAGTTGTTACCTGTAATTACCAACAAAGTCATTCATGTTTATATTAAAAATGCTGTTTTAAGAGGATTAAATTTTATTAAGAATACAAATTGCCAAAACAATCACAAATATAATTCGATGTTTTTAAAACCATATTTAACAAAATTCTTATTGTTTTTATATAATTTACGTACACATAGTTAAGAATTTCGTAAAAATCAGTATTCTTAGTTTAAAATTAACTTCTTTCATATACTGTTTAGTACTTTGCTACCAACGCGCCAATTTGGTGAGTTCCCATTCTAGAGTTGCTCACTTTTGTAACCGAGCGGGTCATGACCCGCCAGAATTGGATTTGTACTCCGAACGCGATACGTACCGTTGGTAGCTGGGTGACGTCATGCCCCTTCTCATAGTCAAATAGTCAAATTTCTCATTATCATTTGTAGAACCATCATCCATCTCTATACATATACATATAAAAATAGAATAAAATTAAAAACAATTAATTATATATATTTGTGCTGTTGCCGTTGATATGAAAGGTAAAAACGACATTTCTTAAAAGTTCTAAATTATCAAAGCAACCCTTATTTTGAGCAATATTTTTTCCTCTCTATTTCTCTGAGATAAAATGCACAAATTTGCTGATGGATAGAACCGTGTATTCATGCTTTATCATTGTGCTGGGGGGTGGGGGAAGCTCTGGTGGCATACTGTCATTGATCACATTGATACTATTTTGGTAAGGGATCATGTCCATATCCCTTACCAAAATAGTATCATCGTTGATATGGTAGCTTAAATGGAACTTACTGAATAAGTTATAAAAAATTAAAAATTATTTCCTACATATGTAACCATATTTTACTAGCAATCGAAACTCTTTTTTTTTTTTTTTTTTTTTTTTTTGCAATGCACCGAATAAAAGTTAATATTATTAACCCGCATTTCAAGGCTGATTAAGGTATCATACAGTTTTCTTTCTTATAAAAGGAAGTTACCATATCAACTTAACATATAGAAAATAAACCAATTGATTTAAAAAAAACTAATTAAAATCCTTTTTTCTGTTTAAATATAAAGGTGTTTTTTTTATCGATGTGTAATTTTCATCATGATTAACAATAAACAAATTTAATAAATTTAAGATTAGTTGCATTGCTTTTATAAAATTATATTTATTCATAATTAGGTGATTAAATAATATATATATATAATCAGATATTTGTTCAATTGTGCAAAAGTATATTGGTGCATTTAATATTTCTATAAGAATGTATATACTATTATATTACATTGCCATCAAAGTTTTCTGAGGATTTTATTTATATATTCTTAAACCGAAATTCATTTATGTTCATTACAAAAAATATATATCTAATTTTACCATAATTATAAATCGTTCTAATTTTTTTTAAAAGCCATTAAAACCCGTATAAAAAACTCAGAAGAATGAATTCAATTTTATCTGACTCACTGAAATATTTTCTATACAGCTATTATGATACAAAAAAAATCAATTAAGTAACATAATTTTTTCCCTCTACAAAATGTTCCTTTAAAAGGTTAATATCTATTGCTATTATTTTTTAAAACTTCAATTGTGATACATTTGAAATATTATTTATACATTTCTTCGGTCCATCAATGCAAGGAGAGATTTTCAGTCTAGTTTTAATAAATAAAAAGGAGTTTTCCCCTTCCTATTGTTAAGTTTCAGTTATTAAGTAGTTTTAAACCATCAAGATCTTGCATATGTGTTCAAAGTCGTATACACACATCTGCTTGCAAGCTGCTTCATAAAAATTGTAAAGAATATTGCTCTGAAATCCATTAAAGATAACATTTCTTTTAACTGAATCGTTTGAACACTCAAAAAAAAATTAATATTTACTTCATGCAAGTTTTCTTAACATATATACAAGGTAAATATTGACTTAATGTTTCTTAGAATAGTTACCATTAAATTCAAGAGCAATATATTATTTACAAATTAAATTCTTTGTTGCTATAGATGAAAATCGGAATTTCGCTCTTTTCTGGATTTTTAAGCTAGGATTTTACAAAAAATGAATAAGTAAATAAATATAAAAAATTAAATCCCTACTACTAATAAAAATGAATATGTGTACGCTCTAGAAGCCAGAGCATTACACCTATAGTTATAAAATTTGACCTAGGGAGATAAAAATATGCACTTTAAAGAGATTTTTTTTCAAAGTTTATTTAATGAATTCAATCGAATTAATTATAAATTAAATTGATTTTTTTAATTAATTAGGATTAATGATAAAAATTGAAAATTAAGCTGAATTTGTCATTTTTTTCTGCATTTGTCGAAACATTCGAAAATATTATAAACAAAATTGAATTTTACACTTTACACAAAATTGAATTTACAGAATTTCTTTTGATACCAACTGAACAGTCTTAAAAATTTTCCCAGTTTTGATAATTTTTAAAACAATTTTTTGCCTAATTTTCAACAATAGATTTCATTGTTGCTTTAAAATTCAAAACAGAGAAGGGGGGGGGGGGTATTATTTGTACACATGAAAAGATTTTTGCTATTTGTTCTTTTGTTCTCTATGAAATTTTGTATATAAATTCAACGAGAAAAAATATACATATAATTAAAATTTTTCACATCCATTTAGTTTTAGAATAAATTTATACTTTAAATTATTTGAAAGTACTATTGGTTATTCTGTTTTATTCTCTTATTTCTGTATTTCTTTTTTAGACTTCTTGTTTCTACATTTTCTTTAAAATATGTTTCCCTCAAATTTTCAATTTTTTTTAACAGCATGAACAAATGTTGAATTTTTTTTAACTATTTCTCTCACGTTTCTACGGCATTATATGAAATTATAAAGAATTCAATGACCTGAAGAAATCTGGCAATTTAAAACGAAACCAGAAGTATGAAAATGCCATTGTAATCGAAAACAGTCTCCGTCTCGTGCCAACTTACCTTGAGATGACTTGGCAAGAAAGTTGGGAAATGAGCCAATGCTACAAATGCCTATGAATAGAGTCACACCTCTCATTTTTATTCTTCCGTGTAACATAATCGTGACCTATAAACTAGAAGTAGATAAAAGAATGTATACAAATAATGCCCTTAAAGAAACTGAGCAATAGAAAAACATTGATTAAATGTTTTTTCTTTCCAAATAGGCAAGCAAGTCTGTTACTGTATTCTATCAAATAGTCATTCCTCTTTTTCTTATAATGTTAGTCATCTTCCATATTCATTTTGGTCTTTGAATTAATTAATCAGATTAGTTTGAGTATAATTATAATGAATTTAATTTAATTATGTTAATGGCCCATTTTGGAGAAAGACGATAGCTATTTTGGAATAAGCTTCGTAGTTTTGAGCTGTGTTCACGTGACGATAACAACACCAGAGTTGGTGTCTCCCTCTTTCATCCACATCACACATATAATTACATCTGATTTAGTATGCAGCAGATTCGCTTACATAGTAGTTATTCGCTTAGATTTTTCTGTCCCTGAAGCCGAGATCTTGTTACTGGGCCACTGCGGTATCAATTAATTATGCATAATCCATTAAAAATTATTATCCATTTATCATAGGATTTAATGGAAGTTCAATTATTTCATTCTGAAAAATCAATAAGCATATAAATTATATAATTCCTTGGTGCACTTATTTATATATAATAATAATAATAAATCATTTCTTTCTATTAATTTTTTAAATGAGATAAGTTTTGGATACTCTACACATTTTGACTCAAATGATATTTCTGTGCCATTTACTGGCTACTAATTAGAAGTCAAACAAACTTGAACATAATTTAATGCCTTTCAGGGGAGAATATATTTCTTAAACTCAAATATGGATGAGTAATTAAAATTATATAATATTTCTCGTGAAAGTAAATATTTAATTAACTTTTTATTGTAAAAATACAAAAAAGAATAATCCTTTTATTAGAAAATAACATTTACATTCGTGAAATCGGAATATTCATAAATATATCATAATTTGACGGAAAATAAAATATCTCATAGCTCAAAGTATATGAAAATTCCGAAGGAATCCACATTTATGTTATTTTCAAATGCAAGTAACAAAACGTTGCTCCGAAATTAATGAAACCAATATACTCTCTAATCATACTCCAAAACTATTTTAGAGAAAGACATATACTTCGAGTTGGAAAAATTCTTTAAATGACATGACGTTTTAAATGATGTTTCATATTGTTTGAGCCAATAATATTCCGATGAAAAAAATTATGAAATCTGAATTTTTATACATTCTTCTGGTTCTATTAGTCATGCTTATTAAAATATTCTTCACACTCAGCGTTTTAAGTAATGAAACTATTCCTCTTCTGTAATCAAAATAGACCGATGTGCTAAACTCTAAGTACAACTTCAATTGCCACTACGAGGAAGATCTGTGAATCTGCGGCATTTGCTCAAGGCAATCACTGATTGCTTGAAGAATTTAAAAGGATTTTGATTTTTTTGTTCTTTATAACGCCTCTCTGTTTTTTTAAAAAATTAATTCCTACATTTTTATCCTATTTACTTTGTAAAAAATCAAATTATACAAATGCAGGAAATGCCAAAAAATATAAGAAATAGATTTTCAAGGGATAGAATTAAATTTTATATTTATTATTAATATAAGTATATTAGCTAAGCTAATTATTCGATAAATAATTTTTTGATTATCATTATATTATAATTTTTTTTTATTTCCAGAAATTTTTTAATACGACATAGAATTGTAACATTATCAATGACTAAGCTTTATTTATTGACTAGCCGCCTTTGGCGACCAGCCGGTTCGCCAATCTTAATGTTCGTTAAAATTTTAATAATTAAATATTTTATGCAATTTCTACTTTAATAGCTTCTTCATCAAAATATTTTAAAACTTCAAATTTTGATTATCATATAATTCATCATATCATAATATTATAAAGGCCTTCAGTCATAACGTAATGTGTATCTCTCTCATTTTCTGTTAGCACCCGTAGAATTTATGCTTTAAATTAAAGTGGAAAGAATTTATCTTCAATTAATATAATAATATTTTTTACTGAAACAAAGCATTTTTTTATAATCTGATTACTGAAAATAGAGTCACTCAGCGTTTAAACTTTATGGGCACTAAAGAATATCTTTTTAAATTTATGTAATATCTCAAGAGTTGGTCAACAAAATTTTCTTAGATTCATTATGAGCAGATCGATTAATAAACAATGTTTAAATTTAAATGCATCAAACACTAAGAAAATAAAACGAATCGTTTAAAATAAACGGTTGAAAACAGGTTTTAAAAAAACTACTTAAAAAACGATGTACTTAAAACTATAAGCATATACAAAAAATATATAACTAACATAAATACAATTTACTTACAAAAGCATGCAACTAACCCAAAAATAATTTAAATCATCCATTGATAACGTTGTCATGGCAACAATCAGAACAGAATGCGCATGCGTGAATTTTCTTCGCCGGTTACGTAACGCAAATACGTGATTTTTTCTACGCCAGTTGGGGTAACGCTATGCGGATTAGAAATTTTTAATTTCCTTTATTCTGTTTTATTTTAATTCAAAAGTACTTCAGAATGAATCTGAAAGATTGATTCATTAACAATGTTTAATTTTAAATGCATCAAACATTAAGAAAATAAACAGAACCGATTGAAATAATCCGCCGAAAAATTTTAACCCTAGCCTATTTATTTTTCTACTGTTGGGAGAAAAAAAAACTGAAGCCTTTCTCGTTTGGCGCTGGAAGCCTTTCTCGTTTGGCGTTTGGATAATGGAAGATTTTTTTGGCGGAAAAGTTGGCGGAAGATTTTTTTGGCGGGAAAGTTAGTTTTTAATTAATAATTAAAATTCTAATTAAAAATTCGAAAAAAGAAACCCCAGGTGCACATTCCCAACCTCCAAGGTATACATGTACCAAATTTGGTAGCTATATGTCAAACGGTCTGGCCTGTAGAGCGCCAACACACACACACACACACACACACACACATTGAGCTTTATTATAAGTATAGATTTTTATTTAATAATTGCATGCAACAGTGTTTCTTCAGCATTTGTTACACTTTTATGAAGTCGTTTTGATACAAGGTTAAAAAAAATTACAGATAAATATAACGAATTAAACTAACTTATTTGATTGAATAATCGTTCATAAATTACAGCTAATAAAATAATGAAATTAAATAATATAATGTAAAACTATGCAAAGTGTGAAGGTTCTGTCCTCGACCTTCTCATACAGCTGCTCAATATGACTCATTTTGTATTGAGCTTCGTCATAGAATGAAGAAAATCGAATACATATTTTGGACTTCATTCTTCCCTTGAAACGATTGAGTCGGGAATTTGATACAAAATCTCATTATTTCTGTCCACATTTATCAAGCTTATTTTGTTTTTTAGCTTTCTCACTTACACATACACATCACTGTAGAAAAGAAAGAAAAGAAAAAAAACTCAAGAAAGTTTAAAATTTAGATCATTTAAACTTTTGGGTTGAATCCTGTGAAAGTTGCAGTATTTTTTTTTGTATCTATCTCAGATCTTTATTATTAATAAAGAAAAATGTAATTTGCATATAGTTGCACCTTTCCGTTCACTTAAACCAAACTTTTAACATAGAGTTACTAAATTTAGACAAAAGGATAAAAATGTGCACCTGGAACAATTGTTTTGAATTTTTCATTACAATTTTAATTAATAAAAAGTGAGAGGAATTTTTATGGCATTTCAAATGATTAAAAAATTTATAATATTTCAATATTAATTTGGTTGTTTTATGATTTTTTTCTCTGAAATTTTGACAATTTTTAAAGATATTTTTCATCTAATTTTGAATAGTACTTACCATTGTTGCAATGAAATTCAAAGTATTTTCATTGTTTCCTCAATATTTAATCGTTCGATTTTCTTTTATTGCTAAAATCTCAGGAAGAAAGATTTATATTTGTTATCTGACCAGTTTTCGCATTGAATAAAAAATAAAAGTTGCAATTCACTGAAAGATAACATGCGATTATATGTGGAATACTCTAACCGTTGCACTTTTAATGACCCTGGGATGCCATGGGGCTTGTTTATATCAGGACGGAAGTTTAAAAATAAATATAATAACTGCAAGATTATTAAAATAATACGATTTTAATGTCTTCCACAGTTTGGCATTTAAAAATACTTTATTGAAAAGAAGTTAAAGTTCCGTAAAATAAAAAGTATTTGTTGCTTCAAATTAAAAAAAAATATTCCAAAGACATTATATTCTTGTTTCTAAAGTAAAAGTTAACATTTTGCCTATTCTGTCAAAGGATGTTTCCCGTTGCCTGCAATATTTTATCTTTAAAAAAATACAGCGATGTTGATAACGAAATTTCTGTATTAAATCGTTCAAAATGCTTTAAATTCGAGAAAAATATTTCTTCAAAATTATTTAAGTATATAAGATATGGTTTTTGAATTTGCCCTTTATATTCTAACCTGCTTTATTTGTAACTTTTAATATTTAATAAAGTGGACTAATAAATAAAGCAATGATAAATATTAATTATTTTATTAACCCTTGCCCAGTCAAGTAAATTTCTTTCTAATAGAATGTTAGTTTTATCTAACTTAATCGTCAATACATTTAAGTAATTCACTGAGACAAATTGTACTTACTTATTTGCTTGATAATCAAAGTATGATATGATGATATTGACAGGAATTTATTTTATGAAATATCTCCTTTCTATAAGCAACCGAGGAAACATTGCTGCCCTTTGTATAGAGTTTTCAACCGTCAAAAATGTGTGCCTTTCTTAATAATAAATGTTCTCAGTTTTGTTAAATTTTCTCTCAGTTGCTGCTTAATTTTATTTTATAAAAATCAATCCATAAAGCATCCCAGACACATGATTAACCTAATTACACTTCCAGCATATAATTATATTTTGCCCATTATGGGGTGCTGTGTCTTCTCTGTAATTTAATTAGTTGTGTTTACATTTTGTTCAAACTTATTAAATAGAATAACAGAGTTATTATTTGACTTTAACAGTTACAATACAAAATAGAAAGACGATTATAATACGAAAACTATTTTCAAGCTTCCACGTATCAATCCAAATTTATCAAAATTATGTACAGCGAAAATTCAATTGGGAGATTTTAAGTCTACATTTTTCTGTTTGCTCCATTCTTCAAGAGAAAAAAAGATTTTTGTCAACAAATGTATAAATCTATTAAATTATAAGAGGTAAAAATTAATCTAATGAATTTAAAATCATCTATACAATTTAGATCAAATAAACTCTAAAAAAACTCTAGAAATTTGCATGAAAGGTGTAGAAAACGATGTTAAATAAATAAGATAAAATTTAAGAACTGTAAGAGATAACTCTCCAATTAATAACTAATAACTTTAAAGTAATATTTAGATTATTAAAGCTGATATAAAAGGAATCATAAATAATTATTCTAAACAGCTAAAGAACAGTTCTTAAGATTATGAAAAGGAAGCATAAGATGGGTTTTAGATCCCAGGTTTAAACTAGGAATGAGCACTTTACATGCTACATATCATATAAATTGACCCCATTACAAGTTAAAACAGTGTGAATATATTCTTTGGTAAAACAGATATAATTTTTAAAAAAAAAAGAGTATCCTTTCTTCCCAATTAATGGAACATATAGCTCTAGATATGCCTCTCAAAAATCCTTACTTATTTCAATTTGATTTTTTTTTCTTTGCCAATGAAAGATTTTAATTTGGTTTTTTTAATGGTAATCAAAAACAATAAATTACAAGTAAAATATCTTAATGTAATACTTTAATTCCAATAAGCAAAATTATAAAGGATCAAATTACATTTGATCCTTTACTAAAATTTATTTAATTTTACTAAAATTACTAAACTTTTTTTTAAAAAAATCCCAATTTTTGTTTCTGTTTTTGCTGTTTATGTTCTTCATTATTCTCTCAATAGGAGCAAAGTTTATGCCATATTTTTCTGTCAAAAGAATTGATTTAAAATATATGAAAATTTTGTTTTCTTTTTTCCTTAATACTCTATATATGCACTCTAAAATCGGATTCGCATTCGGTGTAGATTAACATACTCTGCATGCAAAAATTTTTACCACACTTTTTTAGAATTCAATTCTGTGACAGATTTTCATCTAGGCAGGTTTAGGCAGTTAGTTGCCTAGGATCACAAGGTTAAGAGGTGGATACAATTAAATGAATTATAAACTTCGATTTTCAAGTTTCCAAATAAAAGAGTTTGTAAAGAATTCACATTCTATGGATGATTGAATATTACGATAATATTAAAACCTTATCAAGTATATTTTAATTGATTCTTATATATTTCGTCACATTAATTTAATTTTTAGAATATTTACCGAAAAGGATATATACTTCAAAAACATTCAATAATATAAATGTTTGTGTCAGGAAATTTAGAGTCATAATAAATAAATAAAATAAAATACATATTCGAAAATTAAACGTGTAAAAAAACGTTAATCTACACTAAGTCATTAATAAGTTCAAAATGTGTTGAAATGTGAAACTATTAAAAGTGAGGCCTTATACTGTGTATTGTATGGGGCCGAAAATACCTAAATTCACCATTGATTCGATTCCTTTTATTTGAAAAGTTTGATCTAACTATTCATGGTTTTGACGCCCAAAACTAAAAGCATAAAATATTACTACGATCAATAAGTTTCAGAATTTTTTATATTTTCCAAATATGAGTGAATTATACAAAGTTATGCGGCAGCCTAAAGAGAAATGTATAAACTGATACATCTCTCTATAATAGCTGAAAAAAATTGAACAAATATAAAAATACATTAATCAATTGATATTTTTTACAAACTTGTTACTAATATCCTGAAATCATCTTATTACATGGTATGCGCTATTAGAAAACAAATTTATTAGCTACTAGCCGCCTTTGGCGACCAGCCGGTTCGCCAATCTTAATGTTCGTTAAAATTTTAATAATTAAATATTTTATGCAATTCCAACTTTAATAGATTCTTCAGCAAAATATTTTAAAACTTCAAATTTTGATAGTCATATAATTCACTCATAATATTATAAAGGCCTTCAGTCATAACGTGATATGTATCTCTCTAATTTTCTGTTACCCCTCGTAGAATTTATGCTTTAAATTAAAGTGTAAATGATTCATCTACAATTAATATAATAATATTTTTTACTGAAACAAAGCATTTTTTTTTAATAATATGATTACTGATAATAGAGTCACTGAGCGTTTAAACTTTATGAGCACTAAAGAATATCTTTCTTAATTTATGTAATATCTCAAGAATTTGTCAACAAAATTTTCTCAGATTCATCATGAACAGATCGATTAATGAACAATGTTTCATTTTAAATGCATTAAACACTAAGAAAATAAAATGAATCGTTTAAAATAATCGGTCTTAAACAGGTTTAAAAAAACTACTTAAAAAATGATGTACTTAAAACTATAAGCATATACAAAAAAATATATAACTAACACAAATACAATTTAATTACAAAAGCATGCAACTAACATAAAAAAATAATTTAAATCATTGAAAACAGGTTTTAAAAAAACTACTTAAAAAACGATGTACTTAAAACTATAAGCATATACAAAAAATATATAACTAACATAAATACAATTTACTTACAAAAGCATGCAACTAACCTAAAAATAATTTAAATCATCTGTTGAAAGTGGTTGTCATGACAACAATCAGAACAATGCGCATGCGTGAATTTTCTTCGGAAACTTCTTTTCCCTTTCCAGCTGTGTTGCCATAGAAACCGGCGCACAGCTGTTTACACGTTTATGTTTATCTATTCAGATTTTATAACATCTAATCAAAGTAACGGTGAATATCAGTGTGTTCGTGTTCGTCAGTAAATGTTAATTTTTTTAATAACATGATTAACGAAAACAGAGTCACTGAGCATTTAAACCTTATGGGAACTAAAAAATATCTTTCTTAATTTATGTAATATCTCAAGAATTTGTCGACCAACCGGTTCGCCAATCTTAATGTTCGTTAAAATATTTATATTTAAATATTTTATGCAATTCCTACTTTAATAGCTTCTTCATCAAAATATTTTAAAACTTGAAATTTTGATAGTCATATAATTCACTCATAATATTATAAAGAACTTCAGTCATAACGTAATATGTATCTCTCTAATTTTCTGTTAGCACCCGTAGAATTTATGTTTTAAATTAAAGTGGAAAGAATTAATCTGCAATTAATATAATAATATTTTTTACTGAAACAAAGCATTTTTTTATAATCTGATTAATGAAAATAGAGTCACTCAGCGTTTAAGCTTTATGGGCACTAAAGAATATCTTTTTCAATTTACGTATTATCTCAAGAATTTGTCAACAAAATTTTCTTAGATTCATCATGAGCAGATCGATTCATTAACAATGTTTACTTTTAAATGCATCAAACACTAAGAAAATGAAACGAATCGTTTAAAATAGACGGTTTAAAACAGGTTTTAAAAAAACTACTTAAAAAACGATGCACTTAAAACTATAAGCATATACAAAAAATATATAACTAACATAAATACATTTTAATGACAAAAACATGCAACGAACCTAAAAAAAATTTAAATCCAGTCCGCATCCGTTGATAGTAATTCGTCAACACAATGCGGAATTCAGAACACAAAGCGCATGCGTGAATTTTCAACGCCAGTTACGTAACGCAAATACGTGATTTTTTTTCTACGCCAGTTGGGGTAACGCTATGCGGATTAGAAATTTTTAATTTCCTTTATTCTGTTTTATTTTCATTCAAAAGTACTTCAGAATGAATCTGAACGATCGATTCATTAACAATGTTTAATTTTAAATGCATCAAACATTAAGAAAATAAACAGAATCGTTTGAAGTAATCCGCCGAAAAATACTAACCCTAGCCTCATTACTGTTGGGAGAAAAAAACCCGGAACAATAGCGGATTTGGCGGTGGCGAAAATGGAAGATTTTTTTGGCGGAAAAGTTGGCGGTGGGGAAAATGGAAGATTTTTTTGGCGGGAAAGTTAGTTTTTAATTAATAATTAAAATTCTAATTAAAATTTCAAAAAAAAGGACCCCAGGTGCACATTCCCGACCTCTAAGGTATACATGTACCAAATTTGATAGCTGTATGTCAAATGACCTGGCCTGTAGAGCGCCAACACACACACACACACACACATTGAGCTTTATTATAAGTATAGATAGATATAGATTGATGTCAGAATTCCCTCTTTTTTTGCAATATTAATATTATTGGAAATATTTTCTTACAACAAAAACAAAGGCCCTTGTAAAGGTTTTATGATTGATTATACAAAACGATAGCACAATTTGATTTTTTCCCCATCATCTGAGTTTTTTGTGTGTGTGTGTATGTGCAAGGTATTTCGCAATGTAAAATGCTTAAACCTTGCTTAAGAAAGTAACCAATCGTATGTTCTGACTAGTTTTATTAAGCTTTAAATTAGATCATTTATTTTGCTTCACTTTATTTTACTATTATTTCACATTAAAACGATTTGCGCTTTTCTGATACCAACAGTTTTTTTTTATATATTTAATTTTTCACTTAAAATAATGATATTTTCTATTTTATAATATCGATATGATATATTATATTTAACATTCTGAGCAATCCAGTAATAATGCGATTTTTAATCTGCCTATTTAGTTAATAGTTTGAAGCTGCTTGTCAATTATTCCATTTCAGTAAGATAATTGTTTAAAAAATAAAACACATGCACACAAATAAACATCACTTTCACATACACTTACGAAATAAGAAAATATTTTTTACAAGTATGGTACTAAATTAAAATCGATTACTAAAAAATGTTTATAATCAAAGTCTTTTAAATTCTTATTCACTGAAATTTTTTAAAGGGGGCCTCTAAAAATGCAATGATATAAATGAAGGAATTTTTGTATGTAAAATCAGTTATCTCTATAATTTTCATTCTCATGGATGTAATGTTTAAGAACATGCAAAATATTTGTGAAACAGTCTTTTAAAATACCAAACTGAGCTAGATACCTTGTTTTAATGCTGAAATAAAGGCGATATGATTTCTATAGAAAATTAGGCAAATCGAATATATCTTTTTTTTTTCTAGAGCAGAATGTTAAATATCCCTAAACATATTGCTACTTTTGTGATCTTATCAACATTATATTACGTATGTTCTAGCTTTCTAACGTTCATCTCCAAGAATCTGTAAGTGAGCTTAAAGAAGGACATCACTCAATCAAATAAAATCAATTATGCCTATATACACCTTTTTTAACTTGAAAACTTATCAATTATATTTATAAAATGTACATAAGTCTTTAATAAAGCAATTAAGTATCGAATAATTAATAAATAACTATTAATTTCAAATAATGATTTGTAATTCTGACGATTGCTAGTAATATCTCATATTCAAAGAAGCAATTCAATCAGTCTTAACTGTAAAATTGTGATTTCTACAAGGATCTTAAACTCATAAATAAACATAAATTTCCTTTTATCTTTCAAGCATTTATAAATAATATAAATAATTTATCTAAAAATGTTACTAAAAATTATTATATATATATATATATATATATATATATATATATATATATATATATATATATATAGTTATAAGACTTCCATTTATTGGACGATTTTTATACAATAAGTATAATATAATGTATAAGAGTTTATTTCTTCTGAAGTCATTTACTATATATATATATATATCTAAGGAAGTTCCTCATAAGAAAGTCTCTTTGAACATTTGAATTTCTGTTATTTATTTTGAATCATAAACAAATATAATATATATATAAATATATGTATTTTGCTTTTTAAATGTGATGAAAGTTTGTTGTGTTTCAGTGAAAAAGTCTAACTTTCATTATACTTAATTGGAAAAAGCTATTTCTAATTATAAATCTTTTATCTATAAATCTAATCAAAATTGTCAACTTAATTAGAGAATAAATTTTTTAATCTATTCACAAGGATTGTTGTTAGTTTATTTTTAAATTTCTTCTGTTTTAAAGAATCATAATACTTCCTCTACAACAGAAAAAGCATGCATAAAATCTATCTGATTTTGTGATCACATAGAAATAAGTGTATGCAGTTGCTCACAACTATTTGCAATACTGGATGAAAAATATAAGTCTCTCCCCATCATATGGTTTGCTTCATAACCAAAATGCAAATCCCTTTTTCTGTTTTGGCGTCAAGAGAATCTGCCAGATTTAAAAAAAATATTTTTTTAATATATGGAATTGTAAATTTCCCATTCTATTTGCATTTTTCAGGCTGGATTTCAGCAAAAGCCAATGATCTGAGATTTTTTTTATTCATTATATTCTCACTTTAAGCCCCGTTAGGTGTGTATGCGGATATTTTCTTTCAGCATTTTTCATTTTGTATTTAGTAATACAGCTTCAGTTAGTGGATCACTGCTTGTTTCGATTCGATTTTAGCTATTATTTTTTATTTGAGTATTCACCCCATTGCAAAGAAATAAAGCTTAGCAAAAGAGAGAACTGCTCAGTGGATATTTAATCTGATGACCTCTGGATATTTAATCAGATATAAGAAAATATTAAAGGATAGTAGCATGTCTAGACGGGCACATCTACTAGTATTTATAGATACACCCTTTGTTAAGCACTCGACAATTTAAAGTTCAAAGGTATACTTGTCAAACACTTTAACGTTCACAAGCATACTTTTCTTAATGATTGTTTCCTTCCTTTTGTGTGTGTAAAATGTTTTGTAGTTTTTCCACGTTGTATTAATTTTGTTCATTTTTTTTCCCAGCCAAACCGATGGCATCCCTCCGACATTTGCCAAGAAACCTTCGATTCGCCAAGAAGACGAAGGAAGACGTCTTCTTTTCGAATGCCGAATTTTAGCTGACCCGAAACCCACAGTATATTGGTTCCATGACAATAATCCTGTGAAGGAATCTTCCAGGTGTAAGGTAATTTGTTGCTTTGATTTTCATAATGCTCTTTACTCTTTCTGAAATTGATGCAATGAAGATAACGCCTTTTCATTACACGTAAGGAAGGCAATGAAAAAGAAACATTTATTGTTAGGGGCTAGCTAGGTTCTCCAGTATTATTGATTAGCTAAAATTTCAATAATCTTTTGTAAGTCACTTACTATTAATGACTTCTTCGGTGAAATATTTTTGAGCTCATCGAAGTAACTTCAAACTTTAAAATCATATCTTATACTATGCGCCTCCTTAATTTTCGATCATCTCGGATAAAATTTGTAATTTAATTTGAAAACCTATACTTAATTAACTTCAACCAGCCCAATAAATGCCCTCTAAATCAAAGCCGTTCTTTAAAAAAATATATAAAAACAGAAAAAATAATAATATATCAGAAGAATAACATGAAGTGCTGGATAACATTATTCCGTATCTTCACGATATTGCCCGGCATTCAGAATATCGAATAGCTTTTGCAGATATATTATACAGTATCTTGTGCTAAAAGGGATTGGTCTAAGATACCCGATACACAGCTGACATTTTAAGTCATATATAACTTGTTACGAATAGTATCATTATCCATGTTTGAAAATATTGTTAACTTATCTATAAATATAGTCATTAGTTCATAAAATGTTATCATTTGATGGTTTTTTATGAAAATTTCAATAATTTTAATGTATTTTCTCGCGAGGATGAAGCTAATATCTATAATAAAAGCTCTAATACAATGTTTCATTGAAATTTTAAGAGCATTCTGAACACATTAGGCTATAAGTATGAATAGGCCTTTAAGAAAAATTACTTCATTCAATGCAGTTCAAATAGAAAAATGCTTTTTCGCTAATGATGCAAGAGTTAATGGCTTTCGACAGCAGTGATATATAACATGCAAGATTGACGCTAAAAATAATGAAGCAATTTATTAACACAATGGATTATTGTCTTAAGATATTCAAATGTTTTAAATGGCACTTAATGTTTCCGTGATGAATTTCAATTAGTTCAATGAGAATAACATGTGAATAGGCAATCAAAATAACCCATTTTTTCTTAAATAAGAATAAGTAGATATTTTGTCTAAAAAATACTATACTCTTCATTTTCGGAAGAGATTTTCTTCTGAAATTTACGCAACTTTCAAAATCGATAATGTACATTCGGCAAATGCAAAATGTAAATAATTCAATCGTAAAATATATCTTGTATTATAAACAACATGACAAATTAATCTTTTTTATATGAAAAATATTTTTAAGTAGTTTTATTAATCGTCAATACTCACAATAACTTTATTATTTTTATGCGAATTTATAATAAATTTTAAAAATCTTTTGATGAAAGTAATGTAAGAAACGTAACATATTTTTCAATCTAATTAATATCAATGTCTTTATAATGGCCGATGCTGTCTTTTTTAACATTAATTCGAAACTGAGACTATCATGCTTTTCTGGAGTAAGTTCGAGATTCTGCCTACTATAGCTGACTAGAAAAGCAAATGATCAATGCTATATGTGAATAAATTTTAAAAATTTTATCAGATGAATTATTATTCATAGATTTTATGAGATTTCGAGATATTTTCATTGGTGTCACTTTTCGAAGACGTAAATATTATGAGAATATTTAATTAAAAAAATTTTAGTCCTTAATTTTACAAGAAGCTTCATAATATTGCTACGATATTTGCGTGATATTATGTGGCATCCAAAACATCGAAATTATTGCTGACATATGCTGATAGCGATGTAGTAGTTTTATTAAGGGACTAGTTCCTATTCAGCTGTTGCGGATCCATTAATTTCTTCTATTTATATGCAACAATAAACTAAATACATATAATTTTACGTCGTATGATTTTGAACTCTTATATTAAACCCCTTAAAGTATTTTAGAACCCTTAACTCTAATTTGAATATTAATGAATTAATATTAAACATTTCCAGCAGACAAACTCTCTTCGTCTCATCATTTATCGCATATATGTAAAATTTACTCGGAATTACTCTATAGAATTATTTAGCAACGTATATTTGATCGTGGGAAAATTTTAGTTTTGAAATTGATTGTGACAATTTTAAAAAATAAAAAATATTAATTTAAGAAAATGCCATTTTTAAGAGAACATAACTTTAAAGATTTTTTTGTCTCATATACGTAATGATTTAATACTTGTTGTTATAATATAATAAGTAATGCGAATAATAAATTGCTATTTAAAACAGTATTCCAAAAATTACAAAATTCAGATATTTATTGTGGAAATAGTTTTGGTTTTGAGTATATTTTGTCACCTACATTCTTAGACATACTGCTTTAAAAGCCTGATATCTAAATCTTCTTTAATCTTTAATCAAATATTCACAATCTAGTATTTGAATTTTTACAATCTGATAATGAGACAGGAATGGTTAAAAGGAAAAGTCTGCTTTTTATATTCTACAAAGTTAGGGAGCATAACAATTCTTTAAAGGGCCAATTAATCCTTCTAATTGAAGGAACATGTGTACCAAAACTTTTTTTCAATTATTTCAAAGAGTGTGTAATTGTGTAAGATTGAAACAAACAAATGGACATTTAGCTTTATGAATACAGATTGCAAAACGAGCTTCTTATTATACACTTTTAAAAATAAACTGAGAATCATACTTTCCATTTGGCCTATAGTGAGATTTGGCTCAAAATAACCACTTGTATCTACAAGTCTAATTAAAACTTTGAAAGCGAGTACCCTTTGAATCATTCACCAACATTATGCTGTTTTTAGACGAATGACTTCTCGTGGTGTCATCTAACGGCATTGAATTGAAGGAAAAAAAGTTAGCAAAGATTCATTTATTGAATTTGAAAAGACACAAAACTCTCTAAATGCAGATAATTTGTTTTTATGCATAAAGACAACTTTTAGTATTTTTTAAATTTCTTTCAAGTGAAATTTTTGCCGCGAAAAGCTGTAATTACCCATTATTCCTAAAAGGCCTGCCAAGGAAGAGCTATACATAATTTATTTTTTAATAAGGCAAATTTTTCTCTTAAAATAATTTATTTTGAAAACGGTATTGAAAACTTCTAAAATATTTAACGTTCGTGAGAAGACTTTCTGTAGGGATGACGAAAATTTTACGAGCGGTTATTACGCAACCAATATCAAAAGGTCACAAATACCAGTGATCAATACTTTTCAAAGAGGGGTGTGATTCAAATCCTTGAGACGATCTTACTGGTTACGATTATAGGTCACAATAGAAAGTAATAATCGATACGATCTGCCCTATGGAAGGTCCCGAACAAGAGTTCAATCATGCATAGCGAATCCACTGAAGTGAACGGACCGGTTCTTCTTGGAATTATCGTATTGTGGTGAATAGCATACAAGCCAGTGAACAGCTCTGCTACACGAGTATTTGTTTTGATATCATGGTTAAGTTACTGGATTGCGAACAATAAGATCCCAGGTTCTATCCTCGAGCATCACATATCGCTGAAGTATAATTGCAATTTATCGCAGTAGAGATGCATAATCCACGTTTTTTTAATAACAAATAATATTGCTATTGTTATTTTTAAATATACGTTCCAAATATCTGTTATTTCAATCATATTATTAATTAAAAATTATTACTTAATATTAAATATAAAATTTATTAATTGTAATTAATATTTAATTAGCTAATTTAAGTAACGTGTGATTGAATTAATTTATCTGTTTCAGCTTACTTCTTAAATTTTATTTTTTTGTCTCAAAACTATTTATTTATTAGAGTGAACCATTTTCTGGAAAAGGTGAGTTAAAAATATATGCAATTTCTTTAAAATGTTTACTTTAGTCCTATATTCTACCAATAGATGGCGCCAGTAGTAAACAGAATACATGTAATCAAAGTCAATCATGTCACGAGCAATTAAAAATGATCTGTATGGAATAGTGCATCATCAAATACGAATATTGGCCACTCCCGTAAAGTGGAGCGGTGACTTCGCACTTTCCAGTGAAGCCTTGCACTTTCCGGTGAAATTACCACTCCGATAAATTTCAGTGATATGCAATTCAATGATACGATACGATAATTCCATTAACCGGTCCGTTCACTTTTCAATCCAATCACAGATTTCTTTCGAGAGCTTCCATTGGACAGATCGTATCGATTGTTACTTTCTATCGTGATCCAAAACCTGTAATCGAAATATCACCAGTAAGATAGTATCAAGGATTTGCATCACACCCCTCTTTGAAAAGTATTGATCACTTGTATTTATGACTTTTTGATATTGGTTACGTAATAACCGCTCTTAAAATATTCATCATCCCTATATCGCAGCGGTGACTTCACTGGAAAGTGCGAAGTCACCGCTCCACTTCATGGGAATGACCTTGACTTTCTGATATTTGCATTTGACGATGCACTATTCCGTAAGATCATTATTAGTTGCTTGTGACATGACTTTGATTGCATATATTCTGTTTACTATTGGCGCCATCTATTGGTTAGAATACAGAACTAAAATAGAATACAGAACTAGAATACAGAACTAAAATTAAATATATATGTCATTTTAAAGAAATGACATATATATTTAATTCAAATTTTTCAGAAAATGGTTTACTCCAATCAAGAAATTAAATAAATAGTTTTGAAAAAAATCAAATTTAAGAAGTAAGCTGAAATAGATAAATTAATTCAATCACACGTTACTTAAATTAGTCAATTAAGAATTAATTAGAATTAAAAAAAATTATATTTAATACTAATTAATAATTTTAAATTAATAACATGATTAAAATAACAGATATTTGGAACAAATATTTAATTATTTGTTATTCAAAAAATCATGGAATATGCATCTCTACTTTCAAGCTTAAAGCCAGAATTTTATAATGCGATTTTGTGGAATGATAAAATAAAAAATAATTAATTTAAACTTTAGTGGAATTTGTTATGAAATTTTAAAATATATTCATAATTTATTTCACAATTCATAATTTATCTTTTGGTTAGCATTTGCATGTGGAAACATGTTAATATTATTTTTTTATTATCGAATCTCCCATCGCTCTGGAAGGGGAAAATTTCAAGGAAACGAAACCTCCAGTGTCGATTTAACTGTAACTATGTCTGGAAGTAAGAAATCAATTTTGTAAATAAACAGAGTTTCTACCCGGGATATTTAAAACATCATCTTGTAGTAAGCTGTCATTCTTCAAACAATTTAATTTTTCATTACTGCATTTTTTTTCGATATTTACCAATTCTATTTATTTCTGATTGCAAAAAAATAGGAGAAATATTGTTAACAAGCGTAACTATCGTTTCTTATTCAATAAAATTAAAAAATAAATAAATCTGGAAATTATATTTTGATACCATTTGTTTGTTCAATTTATTTAATTTACAGATACTTTGATGTTTAAATATACAATGAATTAAAGTGACTGTAAATCATTGATGGAAATAATCAAAGGCATAAAGAAACGATAAAAAGCTAATTTTTGACATAATACTCATATTGAAATGATAAAAAACAATTTTTCTTCTATTATGTGTTAAAATAAAAAACATCATGTGTAATATTTTAAGGAAACTCTAAAAAAAGAATATTATAGCATTCCACTATTACATTAAAAAAATTCTCTGTTTTTTAAAAAAGTTAGTTCACTAATACTATCAGTTACTTGAGGCAAAATACAAATGTTTTATATATATATATATATATATATATATATATATATATATATATATATATATATATATATATATATATATAAAATAGTATCTGTATTGTATCTGATCCCTGTATTCTTTAAAATTTTTCCTTGATGTAAAGAAAATTACTATATAGGTTATAGAGACAGTCATTTTTAACAAATAGGGATAGATATTTGTATACCATTGCATATATATCTATGCATTAAATGTGTATCAAAAATTTAATTAAACGAACTTTCATGTGTTTGAAAATTAAATTGTAATTCTTATTACTCATATATGTGCATGTGTAATGATTTCAGGGATATTTTTTTAAAAATAAGTTTACTATAGAATTATTACATTATTTAAATTGTTTCTATTATTATCATAAAAGACATGTCATCATAAGGTTTTTCAGATCTTTTGATTTGTCTTGTAAGAAATGTTTAGTTATTTAGATGGAAAAAAATTTGAATTTTAATGCAAAATAGAAGTGATTGTATATCAAATTTTTCTTTTTATGTCTTATGTTGAGAATTTCCTTGCATGAAATTTTCTTTTAACAGGTTAAGCTTGATAAAGATGGAAATGCATATTTTTCTACATTAACAATTGATGATGTTACTATTGAAGATGCAGGGAAGTACAAAGTCACTGCCAAAAATGAGCTTGGTGAAAGTCATGCTACAATCAGTCTCAACTTTGATAGTAAATATTTTTATTATATTGATTTTTTAAATAGTTTGTGCTATAAATTTCTCCTGTTTACAAGCTTAAATTTTTTGCCAATTATAATGAAATATGTTTTAGATTTTCTTTGTTGCCTCTCTTTCTTGCATAGCCCTTTAAATTGTTAAAGTTGTAAATTATATATATGATTATGAAACATTTAACTATTTTTTATTTAATAATAATTTTATATATGCAGAATATCTTACGAAAATTTTAAAATATTAGTTAATAATTTTAGATTATTTAAATGCATTTAAATAAGTATTTCCAATTTTCAAATTCTATTAAAAATTTTTCTATCAATGAAATCTGGATTAACTCTTATACAATTAATATTAAGTGATGAAAAATCTAAAAATGTTATTAATTTACAGAAAATTTCACCCTATGTCCATACAATAAATTATCATTTAATTTGTGAATTAAAAAAGTTTTGAATTAGTTCAGTTTTATATATATATATACTTTGTCATTCAAAAGCTCTAGAAAATATGAATGAAAGAAAACAATATTAAAGATGTACTTGCATAAAATATGTAACCTCTAAAAATAAATTTCTCTCTAAAAATCTTTAAACATTATAAATTTAAATAAGTCTTGTGCTAATAGTTCTAACAAAATATGATTTTTAAAAGATTTTAACATTAGCTTCATATGTCTATTTTGACTTACATTTTCTCTTTTAATTTGCAATTTTTTTTAGGTGAAGATGAAGGCATTCCAAGTGAAGGGACCAGACCTTTATTCACAGAGAAACCTATCATCAAAGGTGCCGATAACTTTAAAAAGGTTGCCTTTGAATGTCGGTTAGTGGCAGATCCTAAGCCAACAATACAATGGTATGAATTTATTCGTTTTGCATATTCCAAATAAATAAATAATAATAATAACAATAATAAATAAAAATAAATAACATCATGTAATTTTAGTAATATTCTATATTTTGAATTTAAATTAAGTTTGTATTATAAGGTATTTAAATGTTTGATTTATCTTATTTTCCAGTTTATTGCTACCCTCTTTGATTTTCATTAATTTAACTCTATAGCATTTTATTCTTCGTTCTTATTTTCTTTTCCAAGAAGTAAAATTAATTATTATTAATATAAACAAACATTTAATGTAAATATATGTGTTAAATTGTAATATTTCATGTATAAGTTTTTATATATGAAAAATAAGTCTTTTTTTTCATACAACATTATTTTTCTTTATATGTCTCTCCCCCCCCCCCTTTCAAATAAGATCCAATTCTATTATTTTGAAAATCCAATTTGTCATTCATGAAATTTCTTTTACAATTCTGTAAATTACTAATTTGTGCAAATATTTTATATTTCAAAACAATCTATTGAATATAGAATGCTTCAGTTGAGAATAATGCAGCTTTGTTGCTTGTAACGTAAATGCTATTCATGCATTTATGCAAAATTTAACTAGATTCAAAACTTATTTTTTTCTTGTATGTAATGATATTTAGGTACCACAATGGCAAACCTATTTCTGATGGTGGAAGATATAAATATGGCCTTATTTCTGATAAACATAATCATGTTGTGTCATTAGAAGTTCAAAATGTTGTTGCTGAAGATGGTGGAGAGTACAAAGCTGTTGCCACTAATAAACATGGTGATGGTCATGCAAATATTACACTGAACTTTGAAAGTAAATATCATATTTAATATTCTTTTCTTTATGAGGAAGTTATTAATATAGAAAAGTAAACAAAATGCAAGTTTAATTTTTGTTATTCATAGTGATGCTATGATATCAAAAGAAAAAAAAAAGTCCTATATATGAATTATAATAGAAGTATTAGATTATTTATAGTACATTATAAAAATATTTAAATTTAATTAAAGCAATAAAGCTTTAGTTTTTCTTTTTATTTTGAAGATCTTCAAAAATTTATCACTTAATTTTTTTTATATTGAAATTACAATAAAAAAGCAGATTACTTTGGTGATACTAAATGGCATCACAAGCTTAAAAAGGGATTTTAAAAATTCTTTTGTGGGTAATTAAATTTTAAATTAGTACCAATTAAATTAAAAATATTTCATTTTTTTTCCATTCTGAAGATTATTTTTTTTAATTCATTATTTATTTTACTTGTACTGCTTATAAAATTATATACTTTTGAGATATTATTTTAAAATTCTAAGATAAGAATTATAGTATCTTTATTTTAAATATAAACATGTCCAATTTCATATTATACTTATGTGTCTTTTTTTTTCTTTCTTTTCAGATGACAAACCTCAGTAAGTTGAAATTTTATTGGTTTCAATAAGTATGTCTTTATTATGTTAATCTTTTACCAAACAATACTTTTACTTTTACAATACCAAACATTAAAATAATTTCAAAAAGCTTTAGCTAATTCTTTGATAAGGACATAAGGAATAAACTCATTTTAGTGATCATTGATGTTGTCAAACTTAAAAAAATTAAAAAAAAAAAAAAAATTAGTTATGCTAAGATGGTAGACGGGACAGGAAATTTATTTTTATAGTTTTTATTATAATTTAATAATATAGTTTTTAAATAATAGTATAATATAGATAAATATAGTACAATATTTAATAGTATAATATAGTTTTTATTATAATTTATAATTTTTATTATAATTTGGTTTAAAATCTTTTCTTTTGTAATGTTAAATTCTATATTTTTTTTGTCAGAATTCCAAAAGGCAAAACTCCTAGGTTTCCAAAGAAACCTACTATCCTTCAAGAAGGAGATTCTTTAATTTTACAGTGTATTTTAGAAGCAGATCCTTTACCAGAAATAACCTGGTATCATGGAACAAAAAAGATTACAGATGGTAAAAGGCATATAATTAAACAGAAAAGTCAAGGAAATGATATGTATCTCCTGACACTAGAAATACAGGTTAGCCATTTTTTAATTTAGCCTTTATTATTTTATTTTTCTGTTTGAGTTTTGCAAGATGCTTTTCAAAATTTCTTTGTGTAAATGGATTTCCAGTTTAAGTGCAATTTTTTTTTGTTTTTTGTTTTATCTGTACTTTTTTTAAAAGTTAATTTATTGAGAAAAAAAAGTGAATTTGATTTGTTAAATTTTTGATGAATATAACAGAATCATATTTTTCACAATCTCTTTGTGATTGTACATATTACAAAAATCACTGTAATTGAGATGATATGATTGACTATTTGCTTTTATCATAATTTGAAGTAGACTGAATCTTTTAAAAACATAATGTTAAATGAAAGTAAATGATTTAACTGAATGATAACCTATCAGAAAATCTTACTACATTATAATATGCATACCTGTATTTTCGGATTGGTTTTTGATTTGTAGTGCATAATAAAAATGTAATTTTGCCAATTTCGGTCCACAATTTTTATTTAAATATCTTTTTTTTAAATTTAAATAAAGGTGATTTCAGATTGAATTTTTTTTTATGAATATTTTATAAATTTTGATCATGAGGTTAATTTTTTACTTTTATATGAATTTAAGTGACTGAATGTTATTTTAAAAACTGAAACTTTAGAATTTTGTTTTGAAATATACAGGCAATTTGAAATGAAGTATAAAAGCAATTTTAAATTGTCATTGACTTTCTTTACTATTGGATAGGATCCAGTTACGGAAGATGGTGGAAACTATCGATGCAATGCTATAAATGATCTGGGAGAAAGTAATGCAAACATTGCTCTTAATTTCCAAGGTAATACAATTTATTTCCCTCTTTCAATTACATTTTTTTTCTATATTTTGATTTTCCAGTTCTCTCTTAAATGTTGTTTTTGGTGTTGATAAGATATATTGTTTTAAGGTGGTGATAAGACTGAAGGTTTGGCCCCAGAATTCTTGGAAAAACCAAGAATCATTCCAAAGGAGGGTGGAAAGCTGATTATAATGCAATGCAAAGTAAAAGCTCAACCTGCACCTAAAATTACATGGTACCAGGGAACTAAAGTTGTAAAAGAAACCAATAGAGTACAAGCAAAAGTAGTTGAAGGTGCTGGTGATGAATTTACTGTATCATTGGAAGTCAGAGTAAGTAATGAAAAAGCATTAAAAATAACAAAATTGCCGAATTAAAAAAAAGTTATAAGAACTATTTATTTAACAATTTGTTGAGACAACAAATATTAAGTTTTTTTCTAAATAACTTCTGTCTTTCTGATATATTTTTACAAATGTTCATTACATGTCAATGAATTTATTAAATGTTTGTCTTCATTGGGAATTTTAGAAGTAATATATAGTTTATGAAATTAATTATAATAATATCTTATATTTTTCTTATGTTTTGTTTGTTATGTTCACCTATTATTATAAATAGAAAATATCTTTATTTGTCACACAATCCCTATAAATTTAGACTGTTTTATAAAATAACTAATATTTTAAGACAGTTGTAGTTAACTTATCAACATTTATTGCTAATTATTATCAATTTTTTTTTTTTTATCAACTGCAGTTTTAAATATTAATTTGTTTTAAGTTTTTTGATAAAACTGCTGTACAAATGAAATAAAGTGATTTTTTTGAGTGAAATATAATTGTACTTTTAAATTATATATTGTGTTAAGATTTTTAAAAATTTTAGCAGATAAGTAATTGAATGTGGTGTTTTTATTCTTGAAAATTCTACCAATGTTAAAATTTAATAGCTGCTTCAAAAGGCCATTTATAATTTAAATTTTGATTATTGATCTATGCTTTAACTATTTTTTTTTTTTTTAAATAGGATCCGTCAAAAGACGATGGTGGAGCTTATAAATGCCATATGATAAATGAACATGGTGAATTGAATGCCAATTTAAATCTTGATATCCAAGGTAATTTCTGTTATTCAAATATTTGTTTTTGTTATCTGTAAAATGAATCCAAAAGCATAATTCCAAAATATTGCAAATATAAATTATATTTATGTATAAATGAAAGTTTGTGGTATGTTTATTTGTTTTAGATTGTTGATGTTAAAATTCTCAATGTAATATATTAGGTTTATTCAATAGCATTTAAAATATTTTCCTGATGTAACTCCTTGATATACTTGAATTATTTCTATTCTTTTTATTTATATGTAGTGGAGAAAAATATATTATTTGTTGAATAGCAGTTATTTCTAGTTGATATTAAAGATGAATATTTCAAGAAATCTAATTTTTTTTTGTTTATTTTTAGTAAAAAACAATGAATTAAGGATTTATTCATTTTAATTGTTTTGTTTCTTTTTTAATTTCTAAGTTTTTTTTCAAAGTAAATGCTTTTCCATGAATAATTCTTTTCTTTTTTGCTATGCAAATTTTAGCTGAGAAACCACCTGCAGGCGAAGCTCCAACTTTTGTTGAAAAACCAAAAATTACCCCTGAAGATGGAGGAAATCGTATTATAATGGAATGTAAAGTAAGAGCAAGTCCTAAACCAGATATAAAATGGTCTTGTGATGGTGCAGAAGTCAAAGAAAGCACTCGTATCAAACAAACTATCAAACAGGATAAAGATGTTTATCATATTAAACTGGAATTAAGGGTTTGTATTATACATATATTTTTTAATTCTATTTTTGTAATATAAAAATTAATATATACAATGCATTTTCCATGTAAAAAACAAAAAAATTGAATGTATTTTGAAATAGTTTTTGTATCATTTTTCTGTGGTATTTTAATTTTTATGTTAAATTAACTCATTTTAAAATTTTTATGATTTAGTGAATTTAGTGTTCACTTAAATATTTATTATTATAAAAATATTTTTTATGTGCAAATTATATTTAAATTTATTTTCTTTTATACAGAACTTAGAATTTACTGATGCTGGCTTATATAAATGCAATGTTAAAAATGTGCATGGTGAAAGCAATGCAAACCTCACTCTAAATATTGAATGTAAGTAATCTTTTCAAGGTTTTTTTTTGTGTGTGTTTGTGTGTTGTGATGTAAATATAATTGTTGAGTCATTGTAGTATTATAAAATCATTCATATTTTTCTTAAGACCTGATAAACATTTGCTCTTTATCTATTATGTTTAAAAATATTTGATGTAAATTTTGATTTTACTATCTACTAAAACTAATTTTTGCCCTCTTATACTTAAATTTTACTTTTATTATATTATACTTACATTTTAAATTGTTAAACTTAACTATTTTTCATTTAATTTTTAGGAAATCTTGGTTTTTTTTCCCAACTCATTTTATGGGTTTTTTAAAAAAATTCTTTACACAAAATTATATCTTGGAAAATTGGAGGAATTATTGCTTATCCATTATCTATGATATTAAAAAAAATCAATCATTTATGAATTGAGTTTGAAACATTGTTCTGACTTCATTGATTCCTTTTATTATAGTGGCTCCAGTGATCAAAGAAAAGCCTAAAATTATTCGAAAGGAAATACATAAGAAAGTTGTTATTGAATGCAGAGTTGCTTCAGTTGCAAAACCAAAATGTACCTGGTTTAAAGAGAGCTCTACAATTAAGGAGAGTACTAAGCACACGGTTCGAATTACTGAAATCAGCAAAGGTGAATTTGCTGTTGCATTGGAAATTGACAAGCCTACTGGAGAAGATAAAGGAAACTACAAAATGGTTGCTAAAAATGAAAAAGGAGAAATCACTTCAACAGCTGTACAAGTTGATATAGAAGGTTTGTGTCTTTCATTTTTATTGTAAATATAAATGAATTGCATCAAAATTTATTATTTTTCTGAAAATGCTTCTGACTGATTACTAACATTTGTTTTTATTCATTAAATAAAATTTTGATAAAGATATTTTTTAATAAAAATTTTGTATTGGAAAAAAAATTGCTTAATTTCTCTGTCATCTAGAAGGTAAACTTCTCATGTTCTTTAATCTAAAAAATTTCCAGAAACTTATAGAACTTCTAAAACATTTACTGTTGGAATTATATTGCATTAAAAATTTTATTTGATAATCATGTTTGTATTATTTTTCTTTTACAGAAGAGAAAAAAGAAGAGAAAAAGTAAGTAGCCCCCCCTTTTTTTTTATTCATTTTATACTAAATCATAAAAAATAAAATGTATTGCAAATATGATGTATATATGTATTGTAAATATGTCTATCTTGATTTTTAAATATTTTTCTATAATTCTATTGATGTTTTAATATGTTGTATAATTTCTATTGAATCTTATTTTCATAAAGAAATCAGTGTGCTTGAATAAGTGAAAATGCATTCTGCCCATTTGAATTAAAATGTAATACACAAAGTAATCATATTCTTTATTGCAAATTCTTCTTTGGAAAATATTTTTACTCACAGAATATTTCAAATGAATAATAATTAAAAATGGGAATTGAATATGAGATTTTAAATATGTTCAAAATAAATGCATTTATTCTCTGCATTTTAAGTGAAATATGATGTAAGAAAGGGCCTAATGAAATAGAATTAATAGGTTAAAAAATGTTTAGTTATTTTGAATTATTATGTTTTTTTTTTAAATTTTAGTTTAATTTGATATAAAATATGGTTTTTCAGTTAAAAAATAATAGTTAGAATTTGAAGGTCTAAAAATCTTATGAATATTTTTTCATATTATTAATCATAACGAACATTTCTGATTCCCAAGATGCCTTACTCAATTTTCTTCACTCTCCCCATTCTTCCTTTCTATAAACTGAATTTCTTATTTTATAAAATAAAAAAAGAGATCCTTTTTCCATTTGTAGATATTTCAGTGCATATTACATTTTTCTTTAAAATTTATTTCCTGGTTTGTGTACTATTATTTTTTAATGATCTTTCATAGTTACATTTGGAGAGTTTTTTTAAACACAATTCTTAGGACTTATTTTGTTTTTGTTTTGCAAAATATTTTACTAAAATATTTCCAACATCTGAGTCAGTTCCAAATGATTTTTTTTTCTATCATGTTTGTTTTCTTCCTTTTGTTCTTTCTCTTTGCTTTTTTTTTTTTACAGGCACTTTAAAAACATTCTTAGAAACCTTTGTAAATTTAAATATTTGTTTAAAAGTTTAAAAATGTATCCGAGTTTTACATTAATATAGTTAGTGCCAACTCAAATAATTGGAATGCAGAAAACTGAAAAATTTTGCATTAGTTGAAAATAATGTTGAAATATTTTTTTAAGTATTATAGATTTATTCCCTGTTTATCTGCACTAGCAATAATTATCATTTTTGTATCTTTAATTTCTTCATTATGCTGTAGTTTCATTGTATAAATAAATAAGCAATTTATTTGGTTATTTATTAAATTTTTGTAGAAAGCCAGCTGGAGAAAAACCAAAAGTTGTGCAAGAATTGAAGTCAATTGTGAGTAATTAATTTTGAATACATTTTCTGTTTGTATTTCCTGAATTCAAAATTTACTCTCTTGTTTTATTCAATTTTGTTATTACAGACAGTAGAAGAGGGAAAAAGTGCAGAATTCATTTGCAAAATTGAATCCAAAAGTAAAACAACTGTTACTTGGTACAAGTGAGTGAATTCTATATACTAAAAAAGAATGAACATATCTTTAATTAAATTGTTGATGTAAATGTAAGATAATTTAATTTGATTCAGACATCAAAAAATTATAGTATATTTTCATATTTCCCAATCATTTATTATCTTATTATTTAGAATAAGGTTTTTGTTATTAAAAATTTTGTTTGCCAATAATTTATGAATATTTTAGTAATGCTATGATTTGCGTTATATTAATAGGCATTAAAAATATTTTAATTTATTTCTGTAAAGTGATTTAGAATTATTTGTATCATTTTTTATTAATATTTTCTTCTGTTTTACTATCAATCTAAAAGTGTTTATTTTTATCATAATTTTTTATATCTTTAATATATTTCTTTAGCTTTTAAAATTTTATTTTGTAAGCATGAGAATATGCATGGTATATTTGTTATGCTTTTTTATTCTATATTATGCTTATAAAAATATAATTTTTCATTGTTTTGCATTTCATTAATTTTTATTAAAACACTAGTTATATATTTAAATGGATTTTATTGAAGTGTATAATAGTTGTTAAAAATAAAGGAAATAATTGGGATTTTATGAAATTTGAAACATTAGATACATTGAAATTTGTGATGCAATTGGTTAAGAAATTAAAGTATGTGATACTATGTATTTCATTTTAGTATTTTGAAGAAAATATTGAATAATGTTAATGAATTCTGATTCTGAACAAAGCTGAGCATTACTTTAAACAATGTGATATTATAAAGGTGGCTCCTTACTGATATCTATTTTAAATTTTATAATTTTGTTGAATATTATTCCAAAAGTTTTATTAAGACTCTTTATTACTTTTATGAGCCATTTAAATCACTATTAATTACATTTTCCACTTACGTTTTATTCATATTTGTACATTGATATGAATGAATTATTTTGCATTAATTAAATTATCCATATTTTTCTTAATGTTTTTTTCAGAGGGACTCAGATTATCAAAGAATCAAAGGAATTTAAAATGAGTTTTGATAGTACGACTGCCTCTTTGACCATTTCTCAGACAACAACTTCTTCATCTGGTAGCTACAAAGTTGAGTTTACCAATGAATTTGGTAAAGCAGAAAGTTCAGCTCAACTGACAGTTCAAGGTAAATTAAATTTTTTAAGCATATTTCATTATTTAGTATAAAAAAATATTTTTTTCTACGCCTATTTATTGAATATTCTTGAAAATTCTTATATTTAATTGCATTAAGTGTAAGTATGATTGCAAACTAATGATATGATACTTTATCTTACATTATAAGGAAATTTGAAAAAAGCAAAGCTTCACTGTGTTTTCAACAATTAAATGACATTTTTTCAATAATTTTCTCAATAGATTTTTAATATGTTTTGTATACTTTGTAATTACTTAATTAGAAAATCCAATTTCATAGTAATTTTGATTTAATAAACCAAAGGCAAGTTATTTCACATTGATACATTATACTTATTTTTAATTTTTCATATTCTGACAGAGAAGAAAAAAGTTGAAGAAAAGAAAGAGGAAAAGAAAGAAGAAAAGAAGGTAGAGAAAAAGGAAGAAAAGAAAGAAGTAAAGGTGGAGAAAAAAGAAGTAAAAGTGGAAAAGAAGGAAGAGAAGAAGGAGTTGAAAGTAGAAAAGAAGGAAACAAAAATAGAAAAGAAAGAGACAAAAGTGGAAAAGAAAGAAACAAAAGTGGAAAAGAAGGTAAATACATTCATTTAAAAAAATTAATAATTGAAAACTTTTTTTTTTATGTGCATTCTTATTTTGTGATTGATTATTATTTTTTCACGAATGTATTTGAACTGAGAGAAACTATAGTTGCCAATAATTAATGAATTTTTTTCAAGAATTTTCATTTGTATTTCAAAGATATTTGTATGTAAAGGATTCATGTTTATTTTTTTTTATTTTTGTCTTTGTAAAAAACAATCAAATTCGTAATTTTGGTATTATAATTTTTAGTTGAATTTCAATTTCAATTTATTAATTTTAATGTATCCAAGAAGTCTGAAACAGAATTTTAATTATTGCAAAAATATTTTTGTAAAAAAATCCAGATTTTTTTTTCTTGTGGTAGTAGTCATATTCATTATGTTTCGTGTATTTTAGTCACTTATTACAAAACTTGCTGCATTGTTGTATGGTGACACAAAAGATTCTAAAATGTTCATTATTTTACAGAAAACTTTATTTAAACAATTCATGTTCCTACATAGTTCATTTTCCTATAAAGATAATTATTTTTTAAAGAAATGAATAGCTTTATTTTTTGTTATTTTTTTAAAAGGAGGAAAAGAAAACATCAAAGGTTGAAGAAAAGAAGATTGCTGCTGTTCCTCAAATTTCTGTTGAGGAGACGAAAGAAGCACCTAAAGGAAAAGGCCCTCAAGTACCCGTTTTAATCAAAGAACCATCTCCCGAACCTGGATCTCGAAAGGCATCTACAGATGTAAGTGCTATACCAGGCTTTGGCAGTCGTAGAGGTTCTTATGTGGATATTCCGAGTCCTGGTGGCTCAAGACGGGGCTCTATCATTATTGCTGATGAGGTGGGTTGTTTAAGAGTGAGACCTGGTACTTTACATTTCCTAATTATTTTAGACTTTAAAATAATAAGAATACTGAAATAAAAACCATATTTTGTTTTTAAATGTTTGTGAAATGTGTGCTCATTGTTTGTATATAACTTCTTAAAAAGCAATTTAAATAATATTTGGAATTGTTAAAAAACTAAATATAAGCCTTTATAACAGAAGTTTCGATTATAATAATTTTTATTTTTTCGAGCATTCAGTTAACTCTTGAACCTCAGATATTTTGACGGTTTTTAAATATGAAAATTTAAATTAATAAATGCTCAAAAAATGTAATATTCAAAAAGTTTCATTTTTTGGAACTCAACTAACCTTTATATTATATAAGCTAACATGATTATTAACTATATATATATATATATAAGAAATACTTCGATAATTAGTGTAACAGAAGTTCTAAATTTTCATTTATATATATTTATGAAACATTTCTGCATACATCAACTTAATTTTTTGAATTCTTTTATTAATGTTTAAATTTTTATTTTTTAAATAATATCGAAAATGTAACTATATTCAAAACTTTAAATAAAATGCATTCTAAAAATTTTAAAGGAAATAAAGATAATTTTTCTCAATTTTCTTCCTATATTTTAAAAAATATTATCATATAACATGACAACATTTATTTAAATATATATATTTCATGACTGTTAATGTTTTATGTTATAATAATGATAAAATGGTTTCTGATATATGTGATATTGTTTGTGCATTTGGAGATGAATCTATCCCTTAGTTTTATATATTGTGTTAGAATTACAGTAGAAAGTTGTTTTAAATTCATAAGTGTGTTTGTCCATTGTCACTTTTAGATTCGTCTCATTCTATGTTCAGAATCAGAATGTGTCACAATTGTATCATGAAAATGTGTATCCTGATTTACATATTATAATGCAACTTTGAAAGTTGCAAGTATTGTTTCTAACAAATGAGTGTTGGTATACATATACATTTTTTTTTTGGATCATTAATTTTTTAAAATTTTTTTTGCTAATTTATTATGAAAATCGAAAAAGTAGCTATTTTATTTTTGTGTTTCATTATAAATTTATGCAATTTTTAAAATTGTTAAGACATTTTTTTAAATTAATATTTTAGTATTTTATTTTTCTACTTTAAAAAAAAAATTTTTTTATTATAACTATGTGGTATGAATTTTTTGGCTGCTTTTTAATTTTCAGCTTTTTTCTTAATGCTGATTTTTTTTTTTCTCCATTTTATGAATTTTTTATGCAGCTTTGTTATGTGTTTGTGACTAACCAAGTTAAAATGCAACTGCATGTTTGCCTAATATTTCTGTTGTATTGTATTTTTCTTAATTCCTTTCCCCAGAACTAATGTTTTTATTATCAAAATATCTTTCATAATTTATGTTTACATTCAACAGAGAGTTAAGAAATTATTTAAATCAATTTTATATAATTTAATGATAATTTTGACAGTTCAGAGTCATTTTATATTGTAATGTAAGCTTTAAATTTATTTAAAATTTACATTATTTGCATTTAGAAATTATGATCAACATTTTATATTAGTTTTTTGAATACAAAATTTAGCATATTCTTAAAAAATAATAATAGTAAAGTTTTACTGTTGATTCACATTAGTCAATGTAAGGAAAATTTAAAGTGTATTGAGTTGTTATGCTGAATCATATCTTTAAATTTCACGGAATATATTAGAACAATTTATTACAAGAAAAGTTTTAAATAATTACAAAAAATTTTAATTTTTAAAAATTGAGAATTCTATTGATTTTAGCAACTATATTTCCATATTTATCTCCCATCACACATATAACTGTGTATGATATTATTGTTATATTATTGTTTTCATATATGTTATGTATATTAAAACCACTGTGCTAAAACTTGCTTCAAAATATATCATTTCTCCAATTTATTATCGTTGCAATGAATCTGTTATCAATCTAAAATAAGTACCTTATATCTAAATACAAAATATCTAAATACATAAAAATATCTAAATACAAACACTCAACGTATGTATATACTGGAAATAAATATAGTTATATGGGAAAAACATAACTAATACATGGTTTCTTTAATTATTCTGTGAAATTAAATTATTTAAAAAGCATTCGAGATATTTCAAATATGAAAATTAAGGCAATCATAGAAAAATACCCAAAAATATTATAGTTTAGTATGATTTGTTTCATCCAAATTTATTAAACAGGGAATCATAAAACAAATAATTTAAACAAAGCTCAGAAAACATAAGCAATTGCAATAAATGTTCTACAAGTAGTCTCTGAAAGATAATATTTTAAGTAACATTGTCTATGCATCAATGCAGTATGTATTATCTATATTAAGTTCTCTCTGTTTGTATTAGCCCTCCCCCCCCCTTGTGTCTTACTTCTTGTTTATGCATTATTTCTTTATATTTAATCATCTATATATCTTCTGAAAAATTTCTTCATTGCTCTTTTGCATGAATTCTTAAGCTATTCCAGGTCTATCTTCCACAACCTACCTCACTTCATGCATAATCTTAGCATGAATACTTTTATTTTTCTTCTGTATAACATGCCACAGAATATTTAATGTAAGTACTCATTTCTTATTATCAAATGGATTTATATTTCAGACGATATTTTATTACTTAGAAATATAAGTATTGAAGCATATATATTCTATTTATTATTATTATTTCAATATTTAGAAGTGCAAAAACAAACAAACCCGGCCTTAATTGAAAAGTAAATTTTTTTATATATAATTGCAAATCCCTTTAACTTTAAGTATTTAAAAAAATTTTTTATTGATATTTGTTTTACGTTAATGAAATTTTTTCCCTTGTATATAGAAAAATTTTGCTAAACAAAATGAATAATTTAGCATGCTATATTTTTTTTGCATGGGTTTAAATTTTAAATGTGTGCTTTCTAAATCACACAGGCTTTTTTTTAATAAAATATTGAGATGAACGAATGAAGTTTCCATGAAATTCATGAGCTTTATTTTTAAAAATAGTATTTTCCAATTCAATTTTCTTCATCATCTTTTATTCAAAACCATTATTATTACCTTCCAAAGTTACTTATTGCTATAATGTTAATATCAGTTATGTTTGATAATTGAAAGAAAAGTTATTCATTTGAATTTATATAGGTCTTGATTAGAATTTTAAAGAATTCGCTTTTAGTAATGTTTTGTTTTTCTTGGAAATTTCTCTGGTTTTTTTTTTTTTTTTGGTTTTTTTTTTTCAATCTTTTCTAACTTAGGCTGTAATTTATTATAAGAAGAAGAAAGGAAAAAGAGCTGATGCTCAAAATTTATTTTTATGATGAAATATTTTTAATTTGTGATATTAAAATTTGTCAGACATTTAAAATTAGATTTTCTGTCTATTTTAAAGAAAAATGATGGAGCTAAGTTCTTTATCTTAATTCAATTTCTGTATAATTTTTTGTCATTATTTCAACTCTTCAAAAAATGAATGATTCCAAATGCCTATTCCTATAAAGAACAGCAAGTGTTCATGCAAAAATATAAAACGAAATCTTTCCACTATACCTTTGTATTTTGTTAAATATGATAGATTGAATACTTGTGACTTGAACTTTATTCATTAAATTCCCTGAAATGTATTTAGAGGACAAAGAACTTTTTCTTAAAATTGTTGAGAAAAATCTGGACATATATTCACTACAAACTGCATTTGAACCTATTTTGTTCAAAGAAATATGCTTAATAGGCACCAGTTAAGCAAAATTCTTATTTGTAAATCAATCCATTCAAGATATAAGCCATCATTAAGGTTTTTGAGAGATACAGCTAACCTCTTATTTTGAAAGAGGAACTACAGTATTTTGAGATCCCTGAATTCCAGGAGTCTTAGGAAACAGTTTCTTATTTTCAGATATGTTTATTAATATTCAGATTTATTTCTGAAATAAATCACTGAAGAAGAGAATCTGCATAAATATGTATTTATGCACGAAAGCTTAGTGACTTTCTTTCGCTGGTCTAATATTTAAATTAAATTGAAAGCATTTCATAAATTAGAAGTTCAAGTGATTTATATGCTAGAGCAGTTGGATAGTTTACAAACAGATGAAATTATATTTTGTATGGTTATTCTTAACTGCTTTTATGCATGGAATACAAGCATTATTATCTATTCAGCAGTTCTATGATTATCATTTTTTAAAGCATTACTCTAGATCTTAGATTAATAAGCATATTTGTTTTTAAATATATATATATATGTCCTAGCCTGTATATGAAACACATTAACATGAATATCTATAATGTATGCATTATGTATATTAAAATGCATTAATTCTACATTTAACATACTATTAACTTTAAATCAGCTACTTGCTTTTTAAAAAAATTATTATTGGAAATAGCATTAAATTTTAGCCTTTAAGAAGTTATGTAGTTCTTCTTTCTTGAATATTTATGTTTAATTGTTATTATTCAAACAATTAAAAATGGTATTTTTTAAAAAATAAATCTAGTATCCCTCCTCTTATATTTAGTATCTTTATTTATCATTTCTTTGCAAATTATTGATTTTAATACATTTAAAAAATGCTAGAAATACTTATAAAATTGATTTATGTTACTATTTGATCTATTTCATTGTCCTGTAATAATATGCACCTATTTTAAATTTATTAAAAACTTTATAAAAGCTTAAATTAATTTTGAAATTAATTTTCAAAATTAATTTAAGTTTCTAATTTTAGAGCATTTTGTTAACAAAGAAGAAAGTCAATAAATAAATTATTAATAATGAAAAACGAAATTTTTCAACATTCTGTCAATACATTTATGTACTCTATTTCTAAGTTAACTGCGATATATTTCAATAAATATTTTATTAATCTTGACAAAATATAAATATCATATCTGCATATTCATTACATTTAGACATTATATGTATAATATGTCTAGTTATCGAATCCATTCATAAATAAAATTATGTAGGCTACAATGATAAACTTGTATTATTTAATACTAATTTCCTTCAAAGTTTTAATAATAGAATGTGATTTATAAAGAGTCATGCCCTTCAGCAATATTTTCAGTTTCAGTCATTGTTTGTTGAAGTAGCACATCTGTTCTTGTCATACCTCTACATGAATTTAATAATTAAAGCAAATTTTTTAAAAAAAGGCTTTTTATATTTTGCTTTTATGAAATGTTTCATCTACTTTTAATCTTGAATCACAGAGAAGATTGATATTTATCAAAATCTCTGACAGTATTTATGATTAAAGTAGTAACATAAAGGCATGTTTACACTGATGTGCCAAAATAATGGATGTAAATCTACAAAAGGTGCTGATGCGGTCTTGAGAAGACATAGCCAAATTATTAGTATTGGTTACTGATTCTAAATGTCTCGTAAAATGCTTACTAACGTTTTAGTAGTTTCAGTAGTAGTTGAAATTGAATCTGAACATGAACTGGTAATTAGATTGGAATGTATAAAGTACAACATTTTGAAAATTTTTGGAATTTTTAAAGTTTTGTGTCTTTAATACCACTAGTATGTCTTGAAGGTACATGTAAAGTGTTACTTCTAACAAGAAATAGTGCCGACGTTTGCTATGGTTTGTTGATTGCTTCCACAGCTGGCAGATGAATTTCAGTTTGTGATTTAGCTATTATGATGGATAACAGTATGTGAATTTTTAATTCGTTAAGGCATATGGTAGAAGACAGAAGACAGACTTCACTGCTTTTATTTAAAGTAGAACATAAAAATCATTTTATAAAAGTACCTGAACTTACGCACATATGCTTGTTAATGAAACACTCCAGTTACTACATATCGGTGGATTTAAGTACAGTTCAAGCCTCATTAGACTATGTTTTGTCCTGATTCCAGTACGTTTTGCATTGAATTATTTGGTAAGACATAACCTACACTTGTAAGAAATCTTTAAATTCATTTGCTTCATAACAGTTTGAAGTCTTCTTGAACGGTAAAAGAAGGTTCTTTATATCCTACAACAACAACAAAACAATTATAGAGCATTCTAGCCACAAACATATAACCAGATTACTCTGTCAAGTATATCATAAAACAAATGTGAAACATGACAAGAACAGAATGATTTGTATACAGCATTTAGCCTGTCCCATTTACGGACAACTATTGACAGAGCATCTCTAAATATCTTTCATGTGGATTTCCGTCCATATATTTCTTTCTTCGTTAAATGCTTCATTGTATTGTGCTGAGTGAGCCACTATTCAATAGTAGGAGGATATTCTATTATTTTTGACATTTCAGTGTATAAGTAATATAAAATAAAATAACAAAATCTTTCTGAGACATTATTTTTCCATATGTTTTTTTAATATCTAGACTTTGTAGTTTTAAGAAGCAATTATATATTTTTATAGTTATTAATATTAAAATATATGTTTAAGATTTAAGTTTATTCTTAAAATAGCAGTATATCAAAGAAAATAATTTCAGTTTAACTAAAATTCTGTTATGTTTTTTTTATAAATTAGAAAGGAATTGTTGTTGATGAAACAGGAAAAACGAAGAAACTTCGTCCTGGTGAAGTGTTAGAAATACCAACTCAGAAGAGAAGAAAGAGTATTGATACCAGACGAATCAGGTATTACTAAATCGAGTTATATATTTTTTTAATTGTCAACATAATTGTTATCATTTTTTATTTCATTAGTATATACTTCCAAAGATGATAATTTTATGCTAAATGTGAATAATTTGAAAGTGGAGCTTATAAGGAAAAATGGCAAAGGAATGTAATGTAAATTAAATTATTGTGCAGTTGAAACTATTAACTCTGAGTGGTTTGATCTCTTTATGGTCAAACGCATTTGTGAATTAATTGCACTAATGAATGGAATAAAATAAAGTTAAATTTTCATATGTGCTCATCCCCAGAAAGTGTTTTGTCAATAATTCTTGCTCTGCCTTTTCCATTCATAAACTTTTAAAAATTAAGCTAAAGATTTCATTTCAATACATCACAACAATAATTCATTAATATACTAAGATACTAAAGATTGCTTTTCATACAAGCAAATAAATGTGAAAGAATGTTATATGTCGTGTGTTAAAAAAATACAATTAATTGAATATGATATTATTTATGAGCCAAGTAAACATTAAATGAAAATAAAAAAATTGTTATAGATTAACAACAATAACAACAACAACAAAAAAAAAAGTGTAGATAAAGGAAAATTTTTGACATCCAAATAATTCCTTTTGAAATGATTTTTGGAATGAATTTAATATTTCAGTGTGTCAGAACTCCAGGAGATGATTGATAAACCATGCACCCCTTTGAAACCTGTACCAGAAACTGAAAAATGTGCACCATCCATTTTAGATTTCCAGCAAAATTACTCTGCTGTTGAAGGTAATTTTTGAATATTTATTTTCACTGATTAGACAAATGTTTGCAATTGTTTATTTATTACCGTTTATAAAAAAAAGAAAGAAAAAAATCATCAACTTAAAATAATGATTACCAGTTCGATTATCAGTATAAATTTCCTTTGCATTTTTGTATTTTTTTAATTATTTTTAAATACAAAATATATTTTTTCAATTAAAATATAAGCTTTCTTTTGATTAGGTGCAACTGCTTATTTATCATTCCAAGTTGAAGGCAATCCAGCTCCAAAATTCCATTTCTATAAAGGAGTTTCAGAAATTTTTGAAGGTGGCCGATATAAAATATTTACAGACGGAAAAACTAATACTGTAGCTTTGTGCATTAGGAAATCAAAAGCTCAAGATGAAGGCAAATACAAAATCGTTGCTTACAATGAAGTTGGAGAAGATTCACAGGAAGTTGGTCTTTTCGTTAGTGGTAAGAATTCTTATTTCATTGCTTTTTTTATAGTCTAAAAATTATCCATTGCTATTGTTGTAATAATATTAGATACTCTGAATATAATAATTTATGATCATATTAAACAATATTTCATATAATTCTCAGTTTGATGATAAAATAATCTACTGTAAAAATTATACTTGTATGTTTATTCTATCTTTGTTAAATATATTTTTCTGATTGAAATATTCGTTTTGATATTTCCTAAATATTATGATTATTTAAATTAGTCCCATTATTTTGGAGTTTTTAATTAGGGGATATAGTCTTGTGCCCTTAATTTGTGTATAGTGTTTATTAACCATAGATTTAGTGTTTAAAATTATTTCTGGAGTTATGTCTTTATAGTATGAAAAAGAATTCAAATATAATAAAATAATGTAATGAAATAGGTCAATTTTAATTATTTGAAAACTTAGAAACTTCAGAAAAAAATATGAGTGAAAAATTCAATGCAAATTTTGTAAAGAAAAGCTCTCAGAATTCTAAGTGGAGCTTCTATATTTGCATCACTGACATTTACAATTGATTATTGGTTCAGAAGATTTAAAACATTTGCTTCTGATCATATCATTAAAAATATGTTAAGTCTTTTATTTTCATATTGTTCTAGGTAGAATTAATATTGCTCTCATCATTTTTGCCTCTTTTAATTCAATAATTTAATTTCCTTTAAATTCATGTAGATTCTATATTATACAAGACAAATAATTTCTCCATAATATTAGATATAGAATAATTTATTATATCTTTATTAAGCCTTACTTTACAACTTTTAATTGATAAAATTTGGCAGCTCTACTTTAAATTCTTAATTTATCTTATACATTTTTATTGTGTAGATGAAAGTGGTATGGATTTCCGAGCTATGTTGAAAAAGAGGTAAGATAACTTTAATGTTTTTAAAGTGTTTAATTTTTTAATTACTTTGCATTTTGGTATTGTTTGAAATATAATTTGTAATGTAATTGAAACCATATACATCAACCTTAATATATTTTTTTTAATATTACATTGTAAATGGGCTCATTCCATTTTTAATATCTTAGTTTTTGATTGCAATTGTTCTTTTAATAGACTTATAAATTATAAGTTTAATTTAATTTTATTCTTTTCATGAGGAGAAATTATTTAACTTAAAGAAATTTTAATTCATTTAAGTTTTTTTTATTATAAAATGTTTTTTTTAATCCAGACAATATGCAAAATGGAAGGAAGAACAAGAAAATCCTGACTATAATCTTAAACCTCCAGAAAAAGAGAGGAGGCCATCACTGCGTGAGACAAAGGTAACATGTGTAACTGTTGTGATTTTTGATTTGATGAAATGAAATAAATTTAAATATCTCAAAAGTATAAAACGTTTGTTTCACTTTATCTTGTCTGCTCTTATGAAGTTCAATGATTATTTTATTAATATCATGTATTATGTACTTAAAAATCTTTTTTGTGTTTCTCTGAGTGTATTTGTGTAAACATTGTTGCTTTAATTAATCTCCTTGTTTAATTGGAGAATCGCATCTAATTGAAACTGTGTATTTTTAATTTTTATTCTATTTTACTTTTCTTTCTTTCTTTTTTTTTTGGCTAAAATATGAATGCTTTGTATGCATTTTTTTTTAAATTTATTTTGTACTTTCATCTTCAAACTATTTGAATAAACAGTAATCAGATCTCATTGATATTCATTTTCGTTACATATGCAATTATAATTTCAATTTTCTGACTTCAAGCATCTCTTTTTGATTTTGGTATGTGTTTTTTTTTTTTTTTTTTTTTTTTTTCCTTTACCTTAAAACTTGAGAAAAACAATGCATTTTTCTTTGTGCATACAATATGTTATGATTAATTGCATGCATATAATATCTCATGAAGGGAACAAAACACAATTGAAAATTATTGTTTTTTTATAACTTAATTACAAAAATAAGGATTCATTTTTCCCCTTTTATTTTGCATGCTTTTAATATTTGAAAAGTTTGAATATTTTATTCAAATGTAAAAGACTGCAGGTGAGTTTTACTGGTCTCATATCTACTCTTTTTTCTTTTCTTTTATTGCTGCATTTGTCTTTGTGTGTGCATATCTGTGTGTTTTGTCTCTCAAAATAATTTTTAGTCTGTCTTCTTATTTTTCAGAAAATAAATAAAAGCTATAAGTATTAAGTTTATTTTTAATAATTTTAAAGGCTAGTTTTAAATGTTTGAAGTTAAAATATTTTCTAAAAAAGATACTTCGGGTTTATTTAATTTTATTTTTATTTTCTTAATTTATAGAACCAAGAAAAGTTTAGTCATCAATTATTTGTTTCCCTTGCAGTTAATTTGATATGATAATTTTCTGAATTGAAATTAAATCGTTATAGCTTATTGAATTTTTTTTAAATTTTCAAACATGATATATATATATATATATATATATATAATGTGATCGTAAAGTCTTTTTTAAGATGACGTCTCACATAGCCAGGGAAGTAACGTGTACTCAACGTAAATTGACAATGCTGAATTTATTGAGAGAAATTACCATGCTCCTAGCAGCGAAATAAAAAAGAAAGAAAGAAAAAGAAAAAAGAAGAAGGAAAAAAAAAAGAAAGTCGTTTAAAAAATGCAGCATGGAAAATGTACGCTGTACCAAAATAAAAACACAGGGGAAAATTTCATGCAGTTATTTGTAAAATTGGTGGAGATATTGAGATTAAAGTTATGAATTTCCCGTGAATTGAAAAAGGGTTGCCTTAAAACTGAAAAATGTATCATTAAATTCTCCTCATTCCCGAGTGCGCTTTTCAGAGGTTTATTTTATTTTTTTATTTACTTTCTTGATCGCTTAAATTTCACTGCACCGTTGCTAAACTCGGGCAATGGTATGCTAATAACGGAGAATACGTTTTTTTAGTTTGAAACGAACCCTTTTATAAAATCAATGAAAATTCATAATTTTAATCATAAATATCTCCACCAATTTCACAGTTTCACAGATTAATCTTTCCTGTCCTGAACAATTCATGAAATCTTTCCTGTATATTTATTGTGGAATAGCATGTATTTTTCTTACTTGATTTTTTTAGCCGATCTCCTTTATTTTTAGAGTTGTTTGAATAACTTCCTCTTTTCATCTCCATGGGTTCTGTGTATTTCAATAATTCAGCATAGTCACTTTATGATAGGTACACTTATTTTCCTGGTTATATGAGATGCCATTTTGAATTTATAGTGCTTAAAATTACTTTACCAATCGCCCTGTATATAATATGCTTAATTATTTAAAGTAAAAAAGCATAACTTTCTTAGATGTAATCCTTAATTATTGGGCCATAAATTTTTAACAATTAGTTATTTAAAGTGACAACTAATAAATTAAAATAAATAATCGTATATGAGTATATTCCTGTAAGTTTTTAAATATAAGTCTGAAAGATTTTCTGTGATTTTTTGTATTTTTGTTTGTATGTTCCCATGTGTTCAGCCATGTGATTTCTGAAGAAATAGGAATATGTATGTCAAATAATCCATGTTAATTAACTATAGGAGGACAGCCCTATCACATTCAGAAGGCTTTCTTTAGCTGACGCTATTCCTGACTGGCCTACTCTGACGAAAGTAGACCTGTTTGGCTTGGATGAGGTTTGACCCTTAATTCTTCATATTTATGCGCAAAAGCATATCCCCAGTTGCTAATCTAGGAATAAGTTTTTGAAACCTGCACATTTTGATTCCAGCTGGCTTGGAAGCATTTCTGCTTTCCATTTTATGTGTGCTGTGTTAGTCCGTCCCATGCTATGTTAGTCTTGTATTGATATGTGCTTTAAATGTTTGTTTTGTCTTTTTTTTGTTTTGTCTTTTCTGTTTTGTGTATTTTTAATGACCTCGTAGCGACGAAAGTTTTTTCAATTTTTTTTTTAACATTACGACATTATTTTAATAATTTTTCTTTGTGTCATTATTTTTATTTGTAAAAGAGTATTTTAATAAATATTTTGAAGAACTATTTCAGTGCTTTTTTCGGAAATTTTTCACTTCTAATTTTTTTAGATACCATTCTGTTTTTTTAAATTGTTTTTTCTTCTTTTTTGTATTAAATTGGTGTTTTAATACTTTTTTTAATTGAATTTTGATGTTTTGGTTAAGCAGTCTTAAAGTGACATAAAATTTCTCAATTAAGCCTGCTATTCAGATATTGTCCATCAGTATGTTTAAATATTCAATATTAGTGAGTTCTTGGTTCTTTTATTAAAAATTTTAACGATCAAACTTTTTAATAGCAGACATAATATAAATATTATTCATCATCATTTTTAAAAGGTCAAATTAAAAAACTATAAGGTAAAGAAAGAAGAAGAAGAAGGGGGAAACAAAAAAAGAAAATTTCTCTTATGTACTTTCTTAGGGTGAGAACAAATCTGAAGAGATTATTTTGCTCAAAACAGAAAATATATAATTTTATAAAGATTTATAAAATTAATTTATTTGTTTAGAGGATTTATATCATTTTTTAATACTGATCAATTACCAAATTAATACCCTAATCTTATGTCAAAACTAAAATTTTTTTATAAAACAGTTTTAACAAATATTGCATTAAATAAAAATAGTTCGGATAATTTATTTTATAATATCAATTACTCTAATGTTTAAGAAATATTTCATTGATTTGAAGTTTGTCTAATACATTGTTCTGACATAGTAAATGTAACTGTGCAAAATCAGAAGGTATGATGCATATTTATAAAATAGTCATAAATATTGTATGAATTAATTGAGAAATTTATCACTTCTCTAGATTAATGAGATATGCCATTAATTATTTAACTTTACGGAATTTCATATTTAGTCCATATTTTAAAATTGACCCATTTATTTAATTTTTTAAATTTTATTTTTTGTAATCTATATGCAAGTAATACAGATTTTTTTATTTTATTTTTCTTTGTTTTGAGTGACAATGAAATTCTACATACATTATTGTTCAAGAAGTTTTTAAAATTTTTTCACTGTTGATTTTATTTTGAATTGGCATTTCTCCCTTTTAGACTACTAATGCTTGCATGTTGATGTAAATTTTTAGAAAAGTCTTTTACACACACAAAAAAAAAAAAAACTCTTTGAAAACTGTTATAGGATTTTAGTTTGAAGTTAAAATGCAAATAATATTTGTTTCAAAATTAGAGAGTAATTTGATGACAATAATTCTGTTTTTTACAATTTTAATGCTTTTCTTTTACAATGTTGCACTCAAGCAATAAAATAATTTATCAAATCTGTTCATTTGAATTCATTTCAATTCTAGAACCAAATTATTTAAAAATTTTATGCCAGATAAGAGTATGGTATAACCGAACTTTGCCTTTTAGAATTAGAATATATCACTTGTATCAATTTAAAAAAAGGGATTGTCTTTTACAAGCAAGAATTATTTTTTAACACTATATATAAAGAATTTATTTTTATGGTTTCATTTGTTTTTATTGCTCAAATTTTTAAGGGTATTCAATTGTATTCAGGAGGGAAGAAGATTAATTTTGGCAAAAGTTAATCTTAGAAACATTTTTTAGTTTAAAATTGACATTAAAATTTTTTCACAATTTTATGTCATTCTCAAAAGCTTTAGAAGTTTTCAAAGAGTATTTTTGCTGTTATGAAATTCTAATTTAATTTTAAAAAGTGACAAAACATGGATATTTCTGAATTAAAAGCATTTATTGTTCTTGATTGCAAATTTAACTGTCATAATGTCTGTAACTTTATACGAAATATATAGATAGAAATTATTCATAAGCTTCATATTTAAAAGTTAACATATAATTTCATATTGAAGAAAAAAAGTTTGATTTTGTCAAATTAAAATGATGTTGTTAGTAGTCTCATTAAATAAAAAAATGGATAGATCAGAAAGCTTAATTTTGTATTTATTGGAAATATCCGTGTTATATAACCTCAGAAAAAATATAACTTAATACTAAGTGTGATTATCTAGAACCATTTTGTGAGTGAGTGTTATAACTTTTGATGTTTAAATGTCTTAAGATAGTTTCATTTCAGGTACTAGTACTAATAATATTTGTTTAGTATCACAAATAGATTACCTGTGTGACATAAAAAATTTTTTAATATTCTAACATATATCTGCAGCACCATTAATCTAAAATTTAAATAATTTGCTCATTTGATTTTATATTTTATTTTTATGAAATATTCTGATTTATGCTTATCATATTTTTCGTATGACAATTAATACAGTTTAAACAGTTATTAGATTATAGATTACTATCAAAGTAAAACATTTTAATAAAAAAAAATTAATGCCCTTTAAAGAGAACAGAAATTTTAAACCTACTTTCAAATGGTAATTTAATTCATTTAATTTAAAAAATTGCTTTATGTTTTGAAATAGAATAATATTTATTTTAATATGTTTAATTGTTTTATTTAAAGTTTATGCATAAAAACTATTTTTCATGATTCGTATTTTCTAAATTCATTCATGTTTCTTTGTACAATTTTCTGTTCAAATAAAATAGTTAATTAAATTTCAATGGTGCTGCAGTAATTTGAATAACCTTATTTGTTATTGTGTGTGTTGTGTGTAATCCCTTAATATTTAGTTCCCCTGTGTTGTATTGTAGAACGGTGAACGCAGGGGATCACGTGAAAGCCGTCGGCCATCTTTAGCTGAATTGATTCCTGATTGGCCAACTCTGCAGAAGGTCGTCAGAGACTCTGAGGTTGGAGGATGGATAACGATGAATTCAATATTTTGATATCTAAAAATCTCTTTCCTCCTCATCCTCCTTTTCTCTTTCGCTTCATTTCGATTATTTCTTTTAAAATTCTGGGCGATTTCCGTTCTTTGCTCTGATGCAGCTGCTGCTACCTTGACTACAATTGGGTGTAAAATGTAATGCTTTATATTTAAAATACAAAACATTTGAATCCTAATTAGAAAATATGATATTAATTAAATTATAATAAAGGTTTAGGATTAGCATATAATTTCTTATGGACATTTTGTTTAAATAATGGCAAATAAAAACTTTGAGCTTTTTTTTTTTCAACTATTAAAATAGTATATGTTCTCCGTCCAAAAAAAAAAAAAAAAAAAAAAAAAAGCATTTTTTGCAAATTTATACTGACAAATTATGGAAATAAAGGCAAGGATTTAATTCCTTCGCATGACGCTTTTTCACAACTATAGAAAATAAATACAATGGGACTTTCATAATTTCAGATATCTGTTTTTAAGCAACTAAAAGATATATTATGTTAACTTTTATATTTTTAAAATAATTTCCTGCTAGAATCTTTAGTTATGTAAATAATGCTGCAAAGCAAAACACTATAAAACTATGAAATTATGATTTTTTAGTTCTACTGCGGATATATTATTTGAATTATTTTCCTATCTCGGCAGACGTTCGTAGTTGTATTTATAATTCTTTCTCTTAATTTTTCCAGTTTATTTTTATTCTATGACATGTTGCTTCTAAATATATATCAATCTCTTTTTAATTTCATCAAGAAATACTTCTTATCTATAACTTTAAACATCAAATTAAAATGGTATATTAAATTAACATATGACGCACTATGAATAAGAGCTTATTTTCAGATTGCCTCACAAAGTTGAAATGTATTTAACACAAAAAAAAATTATAGAAATTATGTTTTAAAAGATTTGGATTGTTAATTTTCCAAGATTGTTATGGATGAAAATTGAATCTAGAAGAAAAAAAATATTTAAAGTCATGGAACTTTATGCTAAATTCTTTGAATGTATTGTATTAGAAAACGGTAGGCATGCATTTTTGCTCAATTGTCAAGGTGTCCTTGTGCAGTCTTATACTTTGGCTCTTTTGCTTTGAAAAATTTTAGCTATGCTTATTTCATTTTTAAAATTAATATATTCGGAAGTTCCACTAAGCATAGCTAAAAATGTTCAAGCTTCTTCTTTGATCAATTCTGTTTTCTGGTTTTTGCTAAATTGGATGTGTTTGGAGTGAACTTATAATGGTGCTTTTAACTACTATGAAATTCTGGTTTTTGGTGCTCTTGCTGTCTGCAAACTGCAATGAAGTACAATAGAACCTGAACACTTTATTGAAATTTAAGAGATAAAGTTATCTAAAGTCATCTCAACGGCATTTCTTAGTTAATTATGATATCATTATCTTGTTTAAAAAGTGTCGGTCCATAGTGTTCTATTGTATGATAATGTTGAAACAAATAAATGATTGATTTTTGAAAGATATAAGCCTGGCTTAATTACTTAGCATGTAAGCGATTGCATTTATGCATGAAGTAAATTCTAATCCTGTTTTTATTTATTATTATTATTCTACGTAATTGTGAAAATATAACATGCATTAAATTTTCTTTACTTTATCAAATGATTTTCAACATGGAATGAATATAAAAATTAACCATGTAATTTTTGTTATTTGAAAGTCTTAAAAGTTTACTTTTTTTTTTTTAAGCATGCTTGTTTTATTAATTATTTGCATGGAACGTTAAGTATCATTAAATACATAAAACTTATTTATGCTTTATGTTGCATTTTGGAAGGATTTTGTGTGTGTGTGTGTGCGTGTGTGTGTGTGTGTGTGTGTGTGTGTGTGTGTGTGTGTACTGTGAAATTTAAAAAAAATTACAATCATATTTTCTTTTGTGAATGAATTAAATGTATTTTTCTTATAAATTTGACATATTAAAATTTAAAAGACTAAACTTTTTTTTTCATGCCTTTATGCATGGATTTTATAAGTTATTACACTTTCAAATTGATTTAATATCCTTATAGTATAGTTCATCTCCATTCCATAATCTATGTCGTCCTATTCACCCCCCTTCCCGGAGCTTAAAGCGCCTAACATTTAAGGGGTCACCCCATCAAGAAGTCTACTGATCATATCGAAGTAGAATTTATTAAGAAAAATTGAGATATTTTAACTTTCGGTAGGGAAAACATTCACAGCTTAGAGAAAAGCAGTGCTTAAATACCTGTACAGAAAGCACTTTTTTTAAGGGAACTGCAACAAATATCGATAATAACAGATACAAAAAAAAAAAAAAAAATTAGAAAGCAGGCATCAAAAGAATAAGAGCAAACAAATTCTCAAATAGCATATCAATATCAGTACTGCATGCAGTTCACAATATATAAATAGTAAAGTACGATAATTCAATTTATTATATATTTATAATCAACAAATATCAAATACTGTACCAAATTCGATTAATTCTGAAATCTTAGAATTTATCAAACTTAGATATCAATTAATCTTTAGTACTAAATCACATGACAACTATATTAAAACCATAATAGGATTATAGTTTATCAGCTTCAAATTTTTAGTTTTTCCTATAATTTTAATATCTGTAGATTTTTAGTTGATAAAAATGATAGAATAATCTCTTTCAATACCTAAATTATTACATGAAAATGAAAATTTATCTTAAAAATTTCTTTAAAATATTTTCTAGTCGGTTATACGTTTGTAAGACTATATTTAAATTCCCTAAAAATTTCCCTCATTAAATTGCAGTCTATTATCACTAGTTTTAATGAATCAACCCACAGAAGTTTTTAAAATTTAGTTTTCTGAATTGAATAACGTCTTTTCTTTTAGTTTTATCAAATGTTTGATTGGTTGTTCTAATAATTTTACAGTTTTATCAACTTTTAATTCCTTTGTGGATGTCTTGTTCTTGTGTGTAAGAATGTACATTGGTGCATGCTTGAAGAATACTACATTTCTTCTTTTCAAAAACAACATGGGCATTTGTTGCGTTATAATGTGATTTTTCTCTTTGGTTTGATTGCAACTGAAGTAAAAAATAAAAAGAAAAAAGGCTTCTTCTTGCTTATTCACTCTTTTCTGTTGCAGGTCTCTTTTTCTATTCTTTCCGTATTTGTATCTAATTTTCTGAGCTCTCTTCCTACATGATAATTATTCACTTTGTTTTAGCTTTAAATTCAATTTGACTTTCTTATGTTCCTTCAAAAATTCATTTTTATTAATATATTTTATCGCATTTTTCTTCAGAAAAAAGATGAATTTGTCAAACCACTTGTTGATGTTCGTGCAAAGGAAGGCAAAGATAAGAAAGTGCGGCTAGAGGCCGTATTTTCAAAATTGAATGTGAAAGCAAGATGGTACAAAGGAAAAGAAGAACTTTTCTTGGGTAAAAAATATCACATGCAAAGTGAAGGAGATTTGCATGTGCTGATTATCAACAATCCAGTGGAGGAAGACTCTGGCCGATATAAACTTGAATGCATGGGCATCAGCACTTCCTGTATTGTAGAAGTTGATGGTAAGAGCTTATTATTATTTTCACCTTTTTGTAAAGTACTTAATTGAATAAAATTTTAAACTATGCCATTATTTTATACTAATTTAATTTAAGTTAGTTTCACAACTAAAAATGCTATATAATAAAGCTTCTTAATCACGCTCAGAATAGTCTATGGTTATTATTTTCTGCGATGAAAACTGAAATTTAAGAATGGCGGTTTGAAAATCAATCAATAAGTTCTTATTATTGAAATTATTTTAATCGGTATTTAAATTAGGTTTATGCAATATACACCTGGAAGCTTTTTGTTTATAAAATAAACTAACTTAAAATATTTTGTTTACCTTCAGAATTATAAAAATTTCCTTTTTTTAAATTGTTTTTAATCTTATTTCCATATCGCATGTCGCTTATTCCATACAAATGCAATGAGATCACTTTAGAGCGGCGTTTTGGTTCCGATTACTTTCTCTTCATTTCAGTTCTTTATTTTATTTTATTTATTTATTTTGCACCACAGATATATAATAATGTATCCTCTTCTTGAATCCGCGGTCTTAAATGCCTGAGCTTCCAACATAACGGCTATTTCACATGAACTCAAATAAATATTATTATATTTCCCGCTCTCCCCATGCTATGCTAGAACGATTGTAATAAGTCACTTTCTTATATATCAAATGATGAGATTTAATGAAACTTATATACAGAATTTATCAATTGATCTAGACTACGAGAGGATCAAATCGGGGCCTGGTACATATTGTTGACGGGATTCATCTGCATATTCTTTTTTATTTATCCTTGATAGAGAATTATTTTTTGTTCATCAGTATGAAAATCCTTTCGTCTTATGTTGATAGTTGATCGGCAAAGTTGAAAGCGGATGATTGAATAATACTATATGTAAATTGAATTCACGATGATTTAATTACAATCCAAAATTAAACAAACTCGGAAACAAATTCCAAAATAATTACTTTCGAAGTAAAATTAATATTTGAACATTTTCTTGCAAGCTTTCCTAAAAAGGATAGGAAGGGGCAAGAAGAGGGTATCGCAATAGCAGAAGTTTCCTTTTCTTTTTTTTTCTATCCACCCTTTTTTTTTACTTTCATGTAATGTTGGAAATTGATCTAAAACAAAGATGTCAATTTTGTTCTAAATCAACTTATAGTATTTTAGCAATTGGGATGGATCAAATAAACAAAATCTAAATTTATAAATTTATATAAAAGAAAGAAAAAAACTTAAGCTTTTATTTAAAAAAAATATCAGCGTAATAAGTAAATAGGGCAAGAAAAAGAACAAAAACAGGCTAAAGTTAATGGTCTTTTCTCTACAGTTGACAACTCCATTTCCGAAGAACATCTTGTCATTATTTCCTCCCATAAATGAAAATAACTGCTCTCACCAAATAAATTCTTCCAAATTTGGAAATAATTTTTTTTTGACAGTTTTTGAATAATTTCAAACCTGACTAAAAATGACTGCTAGTTTGATATCCTTGATACAAAACAGCAAAAACATTCAGTAATGAGAAGTATCAAAAGTATTAATTTTATTTTCATATGTCTTATGATAAAAGGACGAGAGATATGTATATAGGATTACTCAAGACTGGGTATGGCAAAAGCGTATAATTATTTAAAAGTTGATTTTGAGATTTTTAAATATTTAAAATTAACTAGTATTATCTGAAATTATAACATAGTAATTTAAAATGACATATAATGAGCTAAAGAGGTTTTTATTCTTTTGTAAGTCGTTATCAAAAATTGATTTAACTGAATTACATCATACTATCTTTCTATATGTATCTTTTATAACTTTGCATAAAAGAGCAACCTTCTTATTTTATAACTATTTGAGCCATTTCATATCAAAATGGAGTCAAAATTAGTCTGACTTAGAAGGATATGTCTGCAGATAAAGAATGGATTATTTTATTCGGTATTTATTTTTTGATTCAACACCTATTTGATTCTTTATAGATAAAGAATTATAGAATTATCGTGTATTGCTATTTTTAATTGAAATATAACCAATTTACTTACATTTTATTTTGTTTAAAACTTATTATATACTTATCAGTTCGTAATAATTTAGGTTTATTATATAATAATTTCATTTTTAAAAATATACACACAAGTTTTTACTAATGTATGAAATGCATTTTATGAAACTATCTTGCTGACAGAGTTGATAGTTTGGGATTTAAGTGGTTATGGATCAATATAGATTTAATTTTTATTGTCCTATAAAGTTTTTGGCAATATTAGTCTTTGCCAAGGTAGTTTGCTACTCTTTGAATAGTATTGTTACTCTTATTGTATGAATGTATTTGCTACTCTTCTGAATAGTATTTAGGTATTGTATCTTTTTTTTTATATCATTATTCACATTTTTTTCATGAGATTTTATTCATATTTATAAGAGAGAAACAGCATTTTCTTCTCGGATTTTAATAATAAATGATTACATTAAAATGAAACTGTATTCTAATATATATTTCTTTATCTATTGTAGAACCTGATCCAGTTTATAAATTCACTAAAAAGCTCAATGAAACAACCGAAGCTTATACAACAAAGGATGTAGTCCTAGAGTGTGCTGTGAATGATTATAAGGCTATTGTTCATTGGTACAAAGATGGACAGAAAATTGAGGTACCTTTAATTAATTAATTTTCAGATTTTTGAAATTTGAAGGAACTAGGAGGAATAATTTTCTAGCTTCTTTATACAGGGTGGCTCACGGGAATTGGATACTTTGTTTCTATTTTGATATTACTTTGCTAATAGGAGAGAGGGGTTTTGATATTACTTTTCTAATAGGATAGAGATTTTTCATTTGATCCCGATTAATATTCATCATGATACTATGAATTCGTGAGTACTTGCTGTTTTATAATACATTTGCTAAAAGCGGTAGGTTGGAGATTAAATTGCTAATACTCTTCAGGTATTTCTTCGGCATTGAATACCATGATGGAATTCAAGGTCATGAAATCAGTCTCATGTTTTCTTGTGACGAAATGAATAACACGAATGATTACTTCTCACTCCCAAAGTAGTGGTATGGTATTGGCATGTGCAATAAGATGGTTGAAAATGATGTCACCGCAGTTGATTCAACTCTATGCATAAATGTATTTGTAAATTTTTCCTACCAAACCCTTAGAGGCTAAGAATCATAATGAAGATGGTTTGGTTCGAAGAAGATTAGGATACTCTTTAATGAGATCAGAGTTTCCATAAAATACTGTTCGAAACACAGTTCGTGAAATTCTAATTTTGGTGATATCCCATAATTGATATTTTGTTATCTTTAATAAAAGTATTAGAAATAAAATGTGTGTTAAAGTAAGCCTTGTCAACTGGAAGGATTTAAAACCTTTACATGAGATCGAAGTGTAAAAATCAATGAAACCAGCGGGAGTGGTCTCTAAAAAACTTTCTGGCATACTCTCTAATAAAGGTGTTATCCCAGAGAAAGCTTTGGATAGCATTGGCGTACAGTAGGCACGAAATATTAACCTTTGGCATGAATTTAGCATTTTTACTGAATTTATCGTGTCATCCTTGTCCATTATTTGGCGATTAATTCCTGGCATGTGGTTAATAGTATTCGAAAATCGAATTTGCGTCTTAGACGCATTTTTACCGACCGATTAAAATAAAAATTTGACACAAAATTACACTTGTAGTCAAAAAATCACATACCGAATTTGATATATTAAAGTCATTGCGACTTTGAGTTATCGCTTTACATACTTTTAAAAATACAGACCGACAGACAGTCAATCCTTTGTTGGATTTGGCTCAAAATTTGAAAGATATCTAGACTATAGATGTTAATTCTGTGTCTAAAATTTTATCTGACTAGCTCTCTTTGTTTTGTAGTTATCGTATTAAATTATATTCTAATAGCCAGATAGACAGACTTCCTCTGAGAGGATTTTGCTCAAAATTTGTTAGAAATCTGCGAATTCGGTACAAAAACGGTAGACCAAATTTCATTTGTCTAGGTCAAATCGTTTTTTAATTATCTTTCTATTTTTCAAATCGTTTTTTAATTTTTAAATGTCTATCTAGACAGATTGACATTTTCCAAAAATGGGTTTTTCGAACTCAGGGAGTTCTAAAACTTGGAGTTTCGTCAAAATCTTGAGTCCGTATTTTTTGGCGATTATTATACTTTCTCTATACTATGTATACTATACTAAAGTAAAAATGCTGGAAACGCTGTATGTAAATTTTTGACAGAAACTTTAAATATGTATTATTGAAGATAGCCATAATTTGAGTTGTATTATTTCCGCACATTCAAGCATTCAAAAATTGTTAATATTTCTGTGTGATAATCTGTTTAAGTTTTTTATTAATGCAGTAAGATTTCTTAGAGAGTGTCCGATTCCCAAGAATCACCTGTATTATTTTTCATTTCAATAAATATATTTTTAATACATATTTTATTATTTCAATAAGGTTTATTTTATTTTTATAAGATAGGATAAACAAATACTTACTTTATTTAAAATGTATACAGAAATCTACTATCCTTTTTTTAATCTTTAGGACTAAGTCATAGTTCTTTTCATTCAAAATATTATTATATAACTACTAAAATTAAAAATATAATTTTATTGTGATGCTGATATTTTATTATTTCAATAAAATATTACTATTGATTGAAAAATTCTTTTTTGAAATAGCCGATTTGTATGTTTAAAAATTTTTGATTATCATATTCAAAATACTGAAGATAATAATAACTGTACTTTAATGGAAATCTCCAATTAATATTTTGTTTTGAAATCTGTACTTTTCTTATGATTTCCTTGAATTTAGGCCTCTGATAAATATGTGATTGAAGCCGATCCTCTTGGACGTAAGCTTCTGAAGATCGTAGGTCTGAGCCTTAATGACTCTGGACAATATTTGTGCAAAATAAATGCAGAAGAAAAAACAGAGACAAAATTGATCGTTACAGGTATGAAATATTAGGTCATTCATAGGTAAAAAACAAAAAATAGGGGTTAAAGTAAAAACAAAGAGCATAAATTCTTTTAACATTTGTTATTTAAGTTTCACAAAGGAAATTAGTCTTTTTATTATTTTTAATATCATCTACTATAACAATCATGAAATGTTTCATAGTTAATGTATTGTTTCAACGCTAATCAATCCATCTGCAATGCTTCCACTTTTCCCATTCTTGTTTAAAGCATTATCAAAGTTTTAAAATAATTGCCAGATTTTTTTTTGTAGTGAATAATTTTATTCCCTTTGCATTAATGAATCAAAAGCTTTAAAAGTTATTATGAATATATTTTAATTCATTTTCATATTTTTAGTTAAATTTTTAAGTTTTAGTAATTCTGTAGGTGTTGATTATGATGTTAAAATAAATTTTAAAATATTAATGATGTATACTTATTGACATTTTAAAAATATTCATTAATGTTGAATTAAAGTCATATTTTTAAAGAAATTTTTAAGGTGAATTTTATTGTTTGGAACAAGGTAAAAAATTATGCTTTTACAAATGAGTTGTATATGCACTGATTGTTTTTAGATCATTATTGAATTAGATATCAAACCCTATCACAGCTACCAGGTGTACAAGAAGACCTAATGAGGCCACATAATATAATCATACCTTTCTTGGAGGTGCAGGCCACATCTAAGCAAATGAGAGACCCACATCAAACTTTTTCATATTAAGCAACCCTTAAAAATACATGTTCAAACTTTTTTTAAACATTTTCTAGCACTTAAAATATTTATTTTAAATATAATTAAATTAATTTAGAAATTAAGTAAAGAAAACAAATAAAATCCATTCCATAAATAAGAATTCAATGTTAATATCCGTAATTAAATCTTTTACCCTGAAGTTTTGAATTAGTGGAAAAATATTTCTGTTGTCATCCTAAAGATAAATTTTATCATCATATCATTATTCTTCCATAGGACATGGTCTTGCATTATATGCTCAACTATGACCTCTCTTTGACCACACTTGCATGTAGTTGTTTTTCAAATAAATAAATAAAATAAAATAAATATTTTGGGGTTTATTGAAGACACCATGACCAGTACACACTTCATTCGTTTTTTTTATTATTATTCAATACACTTTGTATCTATTTTTTCTAAAAAAAATTTTGTTGCGTTTTTTCCTCCAATCTTTATTGCCACATTTGAATAATTAACTCTTTCACTTCCCCTCTTATTTGTGGCTTAAATTTGCTATATTCTATACATATATGTGATCTTGTGTAAGGGCCAATTTAATAAAACACTCTGTTGGTTGAATGCCATAATAACTTAGTGAGCCTTTATGCGATATAAATGTATCTCGATCCACCATTTCAATTTTCTCCTGTATATTGTTGATAAACTTTTCACCTTTGTTCATAGAATCAACAGCATCAAAATATGTTGGCTAAAATCTTAACTTTTAAATATTATGTTTTTAAAGTTTTTCATGCACTTTGTTCTTTACAGATCAACAGTTTAAATTTACAAAGCCTTTGAAAAGCATAAAAGTAACTGAAAATACTGAAGCAGTTCTTGAGTGCGAGTTGGATGACTGGGAAGGAAAAGTGACATGGTTTAAAGGAGACAAGGAATTGAAAGCTGATCCTATGTAAGTTTCTTTTTATTTCAGTTCATTGATTTTAAATATTTTTATAATATATTTCAAATGCTATATATATTAAACATTAAAACAAAAGAAAATAAATTTTGAAATGTATTAATATTACTTTTCACTTTCATAGAATTGAGCAAGTTGCACAAATTCGTCGCAGAAAACTGGTATTCAAAGGAGTTAGGCTTACTGATGAAGGCAAATATACCTGCAAATCAAATGCTGATAGTACAGTGTGTGAGATGATTGTTGAACGTAAGTACTTTTCTTGTAATGATTTCAGACATAATAACAGCAATTTTATTTATGATGATTTTATTATTTATAAAACTTATGTCTTGAATATGCTTCTTTTAATTAGCTGCAAATAAGATTGTGAAGAAACTTAAAGATTGCACCTTACTTGAAAGAGAAAAAGGAGTATTGGAAGTCGAAATGTTAGACAAGAAAGCTCCAGTTGAATGGTTTAAAAATGGGGAAAAAATAACTCCAACTGACAGGTAAGTTTCTAAAGTTGGATATTTGTTGTATTTTATGATTTTAATTTCAATGCTTTGATCCTTTTGTTTTTAAAAAAAATATTTTTTCATTTTACTCAATTATTTTATATATATATATATATAACACTTTGTTATTTTAATTAGTTTTATTTTCATATATGCAGGGTCAAAAAAAATTATAAACAATTTGAATTACCATATCCTAAATAATGAATGAAATACATCAAATTTTATAGCTTGAATTAATTTAAATATTTATTTTCTTTCAAATTAATTAATTAAAAATAAAAATTGAAGGATTTTTTTAATGGAAAACATAATTAGAACAAAGAGGAAAAATTTAGTTTCCACATGTTTATCGAAATTCTATTCCCATTATTATATTATTATAAAATAATACATGTTGCTGGAGACAATCTAGAAATAGAGAATATCTATTAACAAAGAATGGTCCGAAATATGATGGATTTACTTATTAGCATTTGCAATTCTACCAAGCAGTATTATCAACAATGATTAAGGTAACAGCAACCCATGTTTCGATTACTTATGATGATTGACAATTTTTTTTATCTATATGAATTAATTTGAAATACAGAGCTTTAACATGTTATTAATTTGTCATGTATTGATTATTCAAAATGTACTTATTAGGGGGGGGGGCATGGAACAGTTATAAGTTTTTAGAGGCTCCTGGAGATGAATCAACAACTGATTCTTGAAATGTCCATTTTTACTTTGTATAATGATATGTGACAGAAAATTAATATTTTCATATATCATATTTTATTAGTTTAAACAAGTTTCAGAAATATTCAAACTTTTCTTTATTGATCTTCAGTATTCTTAAGTATTGATGTAATGGAACATTTATTAATCGTGTTCTTCATTAGCAATTTTTCAACTTCTTAAGCAGCAGTATAGCAAAGGAAGAAGGGACTAAGAAGTTATAGAAACTCTGTTTGAACTTTTGGAGAAAATTATGAAAATAGAATATTGCTTTTTCATTTTGTAAAGCAAAATATGTTAAGGAAAAAAGAAAAATGAATTCCTTTAATTATTTTGGTTACCTTTGATCTTTGCTATGCTATATGACATTACACAGTAAGGGAAAAAAAGCAATAATGTGAAGAATAAATTATAAATTACAGTTAAAATGAAGAATTTGCTATGCTATATCTCATGACACAGTAAGGGGAAAAAAACAATAATGTGAAGAATAAATTATAAATTACAGTTAACATGAAGAATAATTGTGATAAAATGGTTATATAATATATATTTCTTAATCTTTATTTAGTACTTGAAAATAAATTTTTCAAAATAAATTTCTAAAAGTTTGATTTTTAAAGATCATTTTCAGTTTATAAATAAATGCACTTAATGTTCAATTAATGAACTATTTAAATATTTATTTTTGATAAATGAAACATATGAAATTAAAGAATATGAAAAAAAAATTGTATGATGAAATTTATATTATCCAGTTTCAATTTTTCTAAACTTCTTTGCTTGTAGAATTGCTATCAAGATGTATGATGATGGAAAACACCATTTAATCTTCAAAAATTTGGAATTAGAGGATGCAGGCGAATATTCATGCCAAGCAAAAGATCTGAAAACTTCTTGCAAGCTTACTGTAGAAAAGGGTAAGGAGTGTCCATATTTTTGTTCCATTAATTTAAATTTGAAACTGCTTGCAGTTTTCTATTTGTTAAATAAAACAAATTCAAATTATTTTTTAAATCATGACAAATAAATGTTTAGAACAGAAATTTCTATGTAAATCCTTTCCAAGTTCTTTAAGGAGAATTTTTAAAAATATTATATAATAAATTTGAATTCTCTGAGCTTTCTCTTTTAGGATAACACATTATCGAAACAAGGTTAAGTTTGCATGGCATTTTATTAAATTAACTTTCTATTAGTTTTTTTCCATTTTTCTATTGATATCCATTACAGATATGAAAATAAAGAGGGATAAAATTAACATTTGATTCACATTTCCTATCTGCAAGACCTTTTAGTGTCATGTATTGTAGATAGAGTTTATTACTTATAATTAATTCGATATATTTTCTCATCATAGTTAATTATTTATTTTAATAGCATTGTTGTTTATTTGAACATGTGAAAAAAATTGAAGAAGAATTTTGAATACCCTTGATTTCACTTATTTGGACCATTAGCAATTTGAGATTGCTGCTTATTTGCATTAAATAGTAAAGAATGAAAGTCAGACTAATGAATTAATACATAATATAAGCGATTTGGTCAACAGCATATTTATTTCCAAAGAGGAATTCTGAACCAATTCTGAAGTTACATGACACTGATATTGCTTTGTAGCAGGTTAGATTTTAACTATACATTTTTTTTTGTTTTCCTTAAATGAAAGAAGATTAAATTTAATCTATCAATGCCACAACGTCATTTCGTATGACGCATAATGTGTGAAGAAGCTTGTTTTTCATTAGAAATATAACTCCTATCAAAATACCAAAGATAATTTTTTTTGGCTGAATAAAATTAAAAGCCATTGCTTTTTATTGTTATCGTATTGTTACTTGTGTTAAAAATTTGGAAATAAACCAAATAAATAGTTTATTTTAATTATTATTTTTGTAGTGTGCTTATATATGTTGCTCATTTAAAACTAATAAGTTTTCCATTGCAATTCTATTCATATTATTTACATTTACACCATTTATTTAATTTCAGTCATAATTATAATTAACTTTCATTATAATTATAATTTCATTCATTTCATTTACAGCTGAAAGAGCTCCTCTCATTAAGTTGGATAAGTTTGCTTTTGAAGCAGATAGTGGAAAGCCATTTACCATTGAAGTTCCATATGAAAGTAATTTTTTTTTCTTTTAACACATTATTAATTGTAAAAATTTCATGACTTAAAAATATTGTTGAATTTAATTTGCACTATGTAACATTTTTCAATCCTATTTTCTAGTTGTAGGAACAAGGACAACAAAACCCGTTGCCAAATTGACACGCAATGGACAGCCAGTGACTCCAAAAGAGATAGATATTGTGATAAAAGATGAAAAAGTTCTTATTACCTTTAGAAAGGCTGTGAGGGGCAGTTCAGCAAAATATGGATTCTCACTAACAAATTCTCAAGGAGAAGCAACTTGTGATCTTGATCTTAATGTATTAGGTAAATGCTAGACTTATAGGAATTTTGTTTAGTTTCTTAGTATAAATATCACTTTGTAAAAAAAAAAAATTACACGCAAGATCAATAATTTTACCTGCCTTATTATAAAGCGACAATGTACAATATATTTAATGAAGAACATTATATACATGCATTTAAAATGGCAAATTTTTAGAAAGATTAGTTCTTCAAGAATGATAATTATAACATCATTAATTCCATTAAGGAATGTTGAGTTTCCTTGTAAGAGTTTAAATTTCAGTTTTGCCTTTTAACCATATGAAATAAATAAAGTTTCATATTTTTAACGAGTCCACAAATATATTATATTGCCCATTGGAATAAGAGTCATTTACTTTCCTATTTCGACTTTTGGTGTAGCAGAATTTTTTTAATGATTTCTACGGGCTCTATTTATAGATGTACCAACACCACCAGAAGGACCTTTGGAAGTATTTGATGTTTACAGGGATAGGTGCAAACTTTCTTGGAAACCATGTAAAGACACAGGTGGCATACCTCTTACGCATTATCTTGTTGAAAGACAGGATCTTGGTGCTAGAGGAGGATGGGCTGAAGTGGGGACTACACAAGATACAAAGTTTGATGTGACAGATCTTACACCCAAAAAGGAATACAAATTTAGAATTCGGGCTATCAATGTAAAAGGATCATCTCAACCTCTTGTTGCTCCTAAAACAACATTTGCTAAGGATCCATATGGTATGTGATGTAATTTTATTATTATTTTATAATTTATAATTATGAAATTGAAAAGCAAATATGTCATTTATTATTGGCTAGTAAATTCAATTGCATAAATTCTTTAAAAACACAAAATTATATTCTTATTTTTACTTTTAATGATGCAAATTTTTAACATTTAACTTAAAGTTTAATTTGCATGACATAAAATAATACAGAGCTAACTCCAGATATACAAAATGAACAGTTATAGCATTAACTATTGACCTACAAAATTCATACTGTGTTAAATATATTAAATTATCGTGTTGAAAAGCTTTTATTAGAATTTTATTTATTTTGCTATGGATTATATTACGTCATTTAGATTTTTAGTTAATTTTTTTTTTATTGTGCAAAACACTAAATTGGTGCAGTTTAACCTAAGTTAAACTACTTGATAATTTACCCACTCAAACACATAAATATATATATTCTTCCTGCAGATGAACCATCAAAGCCAGGTAATGTGGAAATTGAAGATTGGGATGTTGGTAGGGTGGACATCAAATGGTCAAAACCAGAAAGTGATGGTGGAGCCCCTATAACTAGCTATATTGTTGAATATAAGGACAAATTCTCTGGTGAATGGACTACTGGGCCTGTAAGTTTATGTTGTTTTCATTTTATTGTGGTTTTTATCTTTTTAAAGGTATTGAAAATCGAAACTAAATTCAAAGCTTTTTATTAAACAAAATATCGGTCTTATGCATTTAAATTTTGTTTAAAATATATACAACCAGAATTATTTTGATAATTTTATAGAAAGAATTACTTTGTAATTTTTGAAGATCTACTTGCTATTATTTTATTAATAAATGTAAATAATAATAGCAATGCAGTAATCATCAGAATGTAAACAATAATAAATCTATGGAATAGCAGAGTTTTATGCATAAAATGTTACTAATCTTTTACTCATGTTTCTTATTTTTTTACATTAGGAAGTTGGTCCTGATGAATTGAAATGTCGTGTAGATGGATTAAAAGAAGGAGTACAGTATCAATTCCGCGTGAAAGCTGTTAACAAAGCTGGACCAGGAGAACCTAGTGATCCTTCGAAACCTGTGATTGCTAAAGCTAGATATGGTAAGTGTTTTTATTTTAATGCCTTTAAATTATTTTCATTACATTTTAATGCCATTGATTCATAATTTTAAATTACTTCAGCAAACTCTTTAATTGTAATTTCAGTATTTTAAGACAGGATTGTAATAATAACCCCATTATTCTTAATCTGATTTCAAAATTTTATAATAAGATTTGATCCATTAATTCCATTATTTGAAGAATGCATATCTAAATTGCTTATTAATTAAAATATACTTTAAAAGCGATACAGTCATCAATTTAAAAAAGTATATTTTATAGTTAGTAGATTTTATAATTTAGAATCAATATTTTGCATCATCTTTTTTATTTAAATGTTAATTTCAATATGTTCAGAAAAGATTTTAAATTATAATGCACTTAATATTAATTTTGATTATTCAATCTCTTTTTTCTTAATGGAAAATAAAAAAAGTGCTTGAAAGTGTGAAAAAGAAAGGGGAGAAGAGATTGTTTTTGAAAAATTTACTAAGAACTATTTCCTTTACAGTGAAACCTTACATCATTGGCGATGAAGTTAAAGGCATGATCATTAAGAAAGGTCAGATGATTAAGTTTGAAATCCAGTTTGGAGGTGAACCCCCTCCAACTGTAAAATGGTCCAAAGATCTGAAGGAATTAGATGTTTCTAAAAAGTGAGTGTGATAAAATTATGCAATATGTTTTTCTAACTTTTTAATTTTAATGTTATTTAAACTATTATTTAGCAACATTTTATATTAATGCAGTTTACAAAAAACTAAATTTGAAATTATTTCATTATAATGGCTACTTTCCCTATAACTGCACATTTTCATTTCAGGATTTCTATTGATAATACCACAAAAGAGACCACATTTATTCTCAAAGGTGCTGAACGTGCAGATAGTGGAAAATATACATTGACTCTTTCAAATAGTTCAGGATCATGTGCTTCTTGGGGTGATGTTATCGTTTTAGGTAAAGTAATTTTTTTCAATCTGGTTAATATTTCACGATAGCTAATGTTTCTAATAAATATTTATTTTGATCATAATTCATATTAAGATACCTGGGAGTAACATGGTCAGTATTATTTGAAATTAAAATTGTGATGGATTTAGTAATGTTAAAATAGTGAATGTCTTAATACTATCTTTCCTTTTTATATTTGTAATGATATTTTTATTTTTTAAAAAAGGCACACCATTATTGCTTTTAGGAAGAAAACTTGTTTTATTCTATTTGAAACAAATCAAATATTTTTTTTAAATCCAAAATGTTGTCAAAAATTCAGTTGGTCAAAAAGTTTGAAATCGTCATGAAAAACACATGAGATAACATGAGAATTTAAGGAAAAAAAGTTCCTGAAATGTGAAGGAATTACATCATGCAAGTAGTACTGCCACTAGTGATTTAATTTTTCTAAAGCTAGCTTTACGAAATTTCTAATGATTTATGCAGAATCACATAAAAGTTTTCAGAAAATTTATCACATACTGTTGAAGAACATTAAAAATATATTTGATTCAATTGAACAATTCATTTAATCTGTTCAAGAATTTCATGAAAAAATACAAACTTGCTTGATCAAAATAGAAATAACCTTTCTGACAGCAAAAGCAAATTTTTCCACTCACAGGAAGATTAATTGTACTAATTAAACTCTGAGAATTACTGTTTTATCTTAATTTTCTTTTCTTTTCAAGTAGAACGAATTTTTGTAGAAGTTTAAAGTAATTCTCAATTTGTCAACTGATTGTATTAATAGTATGAGACAATTACCTTCAAATGCCTAATATATTAGATAAAAAATATAAAGCATGTAAAATTGGTACGGTGCTAACTATTTCAGTAAACTATATACCTTTTTTATTATTATTTTCAAAAACTATATTGGCATTATATGATGGAAACTACAATTTCATGTATTGATAATAATTTTCTCATTTTGGGAAAAAGCAATAAATTAGTTTTGTTCTATTGATAATCATTTTATTCTTAAACGCTCCTCTTTTTTTAATGAAGTATTAAAGGTTAGTACATTATAATTGCATTTATAATGCATTTTTAGAAATAAATCATTTTTAAATATTTTTTTTATTTTTCAATGAAAAATTAATTATTTGTATTCTTTTCAGATAAACCAACTGCCCCGCGTGGCCCATTAAAAGCTGAAGAAGTAAGAGCTGATCACGTGAAACTAAAGTGGAATCCACCAGATGACAATGGTGGTCAGGAACTGAAAGGCTATGTCATTGAAAAGATGGACACTGATACTGGTCGATGGGTGCCAGCAGGTGAAGTTGGACCTCATGAAAACAATTTCACTGTTGATGGCTTAACACCAAAGAAGAAATACAAATTTAGAGTTAAAGCTATCAATAAGGATGGAGAATCACCTGCTTTAGTTACAGAAGAGCCAATTGAAGCTAAAAATCCATATGGTAATTCATAAAAATTTATAATTAATTTTTTTATTAAATATTAAAATGAATATTTGTCAAAGATTCTATTCAAAGGAATTCTTCTGTCTTTTAGATCTTGTAAAATCTGATAAAATATAGATCTTGGTACTTATTATAATTTTAATGCCTAGGAGACCAAGCGTCGCTTATTGGAATTTTTTTTTTTTTTTTTTTTTTTTTTTGTAAAATTGTAAATAAAATCGTATCCTATGGCTCATTTAAAGTTATAAGAGAAATCTAAATGAATTGCAAACGCAGGAGCGAGTATGCAATAGGAGTCTGAAGCCATAACCATTGCTCCATCTCTGATTCACTTATGCAGGTCATATTGAGTTATTAATAGATTTTTTTTTTTTTTTTTTTTTTTTTTTTTTTGTAAAATTGTAGTATTTTTTTTTCCGAAAAGACACCTAGATAGATAAATTTAAAAGGAAGACTTTTCCTAAATATAAAATTTGACCCAGATTGTTAGAGCCATTTCTGAGATATGCGAAATAAATGTTTGTTTTATAACTTTTTAACAGTTTATTGATTTTTGTTTTGATTATTATAGTGCCTTCAAGTTTCGAATTAATATTTCCTTAATTGTTGAAAAATAATTTTTTAATAAAGTTTGAAGTATGTGCACATCATTCTTTTATTAAATTTTAATTTTTTTTTTCCAAAATATATTTTGAATTCTTTTTTAATTTTTAAATTTATTACTTTGTTAGTTATCATCCTCAAAATTTGGCTTAAGCTCTAAGCTATGAAACTACAAAATAATAGTACCTATGTAGCTCTTAAATAGATCTGTCATAACAATCTAGTATCATTTTACTAAAAAAAATATTTTAACTGATTCACAAGTATTGTATATAAAACTTGAAATATATAAAGTGTTGCTTGTTCACTAGTTTACTTTTATTTTTAATTCATTTTCTATCTTTATTAAAACTAAAGCAAAAAAAAAAAGTTTTTGTAATTGACCTTTTGAGAAATCATTATTATTTTTAAGCTGATCTTAAATAATTTGACAATGCTTTGATATTGGATTAGTATAAATTATTTTATATATTTTCAGATGAGCCTGGAAAACCACCTAAGCCAGAAATTGTTGACTATGATAACACCAAAGTAGAGTTGAAATGGGTACCACCAGATAACGATGGTGGTAGACCTATCTTGCATTATATTATTGAAATGAAAGATAAATTCAGTGTTGCTTGGTCGCAAGTATTGAAAACAGAAGACAATAAGTGCCGTGGTACCGTTGAAGGACTCAAAGAGAATTCTGTAGTTCAGTTCAGAGTGAGAGCTGTGAATAAAGCTGGCATTGGAGAGCCCAGTGATCCTACTGCTAATCATACAGTTAAACATAGAAATTGTAAGTTATTTTAATTATATTTTCATTTATTATTGTAAATCCAAATTATTATGTTCGAACTTTTTTACATTATAAAGCAAGTTTATTAATGATCGAAAGTAAATATGTATCGTCTTGCGCTTACTTTCCTGTCTTTAACGTTTCCTCGTTGTTCGAAACAGTTTTTATTGTTGCCTTCAGATTTCTATTTTTTTAATGTCAGTCATTCATGTACGAGTTTTCAATGTTTTCTCCTGTGTTTTTCATTTTCTTTCTAGTTTGCAACACTTTTCTTCTGATCCCTTGAAAAGTGTAAAGGAGGAATGATGTTGCATATATAATATATAAATAGTGTAAAAAATTAAAGATATTCTTAGCCTCCGGAAGGGGGCACCTAGAAATGAGGATGAGATGCTTCCGGTATGGTGGTTGGATCTCGTGACCCTGATGGGTACATAAATAGGTGGGGAATCTGGCTCCTCCCATCGATGACGGGACGTACTTCCTTTGGGAAGGGTTGTACCATGGCCGATGATAGCCATTAGTACTAAAACCACAATTCCCGCCAATGTTGCTGTTGCGGCGTTCCGGTCATTCAGTATTCTTTATTCGTGTGCTTTCGGGCGGGTCGGAGAGTCAGTGATATGACTATTCTTTTCTTCCATATTAAAGTTTTTTCAATTCTTGCATACTTGCCAATTTTGCATATAGATTTTATTTTGGATAAAATATATTAAAAGTTTAAAAGACTGCTTCTGAGTTTTATTTCTTGCATGAGTACATGAACGCCAATACGTTGAAAGCAGAACTTATGTGAAAGCTGTAAAAGTATTGACTATTATTAAGACGCGTAGGCAATTTTATCTACTCTTGAAAAGTGTCTAATTGTTTGCAATGCCCTGAATCTTTAAAATTGCAACTTTTTTTTTATTTTCTCTTATACAAAATATACAAAGAGAAAGGACTACAATTGTCAAATAATTCGACAAATAATTGTCAAATAATTCGACTTTGAGATTTTGATGAATCGCCACTTTTCAGACCTTCCTTTGTCCCAAAAAGAAAAATTAGAATTATGTGTGTTTATCTGTGTAGACGACGGCTGAAAAACATTTTGAAATGGACGGATGAAATTTGATAAATAATCTTTACAAAATTTATAAATTTCTATCATGTTTTGAACGAAAGAGATTTCTAGGAAATTTCTCTGTTTCGCTCTTCGAGTTCAAGAGAACTTGATAACTATAAAAGATAAAGAACTTTATCAGTAACATTTGGTTCATAGATATAGCATTTAAAATGCTAAAGTATACTTTCACATGCAGGCAAATGCAATTAGGAATGCGATGATTTAGATAAATAAATTTTACTACACATTTTTATTATCTAAAGCGTAGATCTTTATGAAATTTTGAATAAAATCCATTAAAGAATTGACCATCTGTCGTTAGGTACATTCGTTTGCATGTAATACGATAACTCAAAAATATAACAAATTAAATCATTGAAATTTGATATGGGATCTTACTGCTAAAATCATTGTTCTATTTCGACTTTTTAATCGGGTGAAAAAAAGTGTTCAAAATGCATATTCGGTTTTCTTTATTGTGCTACAAAGCACAGAACTTTTATGTGTGAAACTCTGAAAATAAGAATTCTGACAACTCAGAACTTTCACGATCTTATTCAAGGTCCACAGTTTTTTGCAGGGGGTTGGAAGGGGAATGAGATAATACCCTTATTAAGAAGTATGAGAAAAAATTTCGAGAAGATCATTCCTGCTGGTTTTATCACGAGATATTGATTATTATGATAGATTATTAAAGGATCAAAATATTGAAAATTATCAGAAAAATCAAAGATAATTACAGTTATTTATTTATTTTTTAGTGAAGCCATATATTGATCGAACAAACCTAAAAGCCCAGATGATCAAAGTCGGTCGGTCAATCAAATTCGATGTTGATATTAGAGGAGAGCCAGCACCAGAAGTTGTTTGGTCTTTTGCTGATCATAAAGTAACACAAGATGAGCATATCAAAATTGAAAATAGAGACTATCACAGTGATTTCAACATCATCAAGGCAAAAAGAAAGCATTCAGGAAAATACACAATCACTGCTACTAATGCTTCTGGAAAAGATATGGTCCATGTTGATGTGACTATTCTAGGTAAGTGTTTCTTAGATAGATAATATTTGATTTATTACTGTTTCGTATATGAAGTATAGAGAAAATATAGCAATTTTCAAAAAAACTGACCTCGATATTTTGACGAATCTTCATGTTTTAGACCTCCCCGAGTTCGAAAAACACATTTTTGGAAAATGTCCGTCTGTCTGTCTGTGATGAAAATTCAAAAACGAGTTGAGCAAGATGGTTGAAATTTGGTATATGGTCTTTACACCAAATTTGCAGATTTCTCGAATTTTGAGCAAACTCTGTTCAGGGAAAGTCAGTCTGTTCGAATAATTAGTACCGTAACTGCAAAACAAAAAGAGCTAGATAGATAAAATTTGGTACACAGATTTAACATCTATAGTGTAGGCACTTGTCAAATTTAGAGCGAAATCCAACTACGGGTTGGCCTTCTATCGGTCTGTACTTTCAGAAATATGTAAACGTGGTAATTCAACGACGCAGTAACTTAAATATATCAAATTTGGTACGTAATTTTGAGACAGCTTGGTGTGTGAGTGTAGTTTTAAGTCAAATTTTTGTTTCAATTGGTTGGGAGAATGTGTCTGAAACTCAAATTCGATTTTTGGATAATATTAACGGCATGCCAGGGCTTAAACGCCAAAGACTGGCCAAGAATCCCGCTATAGATTCAGTAAAAATGCTAAATTCACGCCAGAGGTTAATATTCCGTAACTATTGTACGCCAGTACCATGCCAGGCTTTCACTTAAATAACATCTTTATTAGAGAATATGCAAGAAAGTTTTGTGAAGAGCACTCTCGGTAGTTTTAATTCAAAATGATATTAATCTATAAACTGATAAAAATACTAAAAACCGATGAACCTGATGAAAAATATTGTCTTCAGTTTTTAGTTCATAAATAAATATTACATTGGTAACCAACAATATTTTTAAGAAATATTCTTAGTACAAATTTTTTCAGCAAGATAATAAATAATTTTATATGACTTTAATTTATAATGCTGCTTTATTGCATTGCCCTCTCCCAGATATGGTGATCATGACATATATATACGAGTTATATGGGACCTTCTCCTCAATATTTATGTAAGTTGAAATAGATCTTAATGTTACATTAATCAATTTAAACAATAAAAGCTATAAATATAAAGCTATGTTCTGAAAAGAAGCAGGAAGATTTAGTATGTAAATAAAATAAATAAGTTAGGAAAACTAAATAATAAAAAGATTTTTATTACATCAACGAGTATCTTTTTATGTGTTACCTTATTTTTCTTAATATTCCTTTAGGCAAGCCATCTAAACCAGAAGGACCACTGGAGATTACCGATATTCACAAAGAAGGTTGTAAACTAAAATGGAACAAACCAAAAGATGATGGTGGAGCTCCTATTCAACAGTACGAAGTTGAAAAGTTTGATAAAGAAACTGGAAGATGGACACGTGTTGGAAAAGTTTCGGGTGAAAAGCCTGAGATGGATGTAACTGGCCTTACACCTGGAAAAGAATACCTCTTCAGGGTATCTGCCATAAACGAAGAAGGCGAATCAGAACCACTTGAGGCTCTGAAGCCAATTATTGCCAAGAATCCATTTGGTGAGTTGCTGTTTAAAAGTGGACTCTATTCATTTGCAATTTCTGTAAGAAATGTCGAGTGACTTTACTAAAAATTTTTTACAAGAAATATACTTTGTTTGATTTGAAAATTTTTGAAACTCCTTCTTAATTTTATGAATCAATTATGAGTTTTTCTTCTTTGTACGATACAACAAACGTATATTTTTTTGGAAAAAAAAAATAATAAATTCTTTATCAAATTCTTTTTGTTGAAATGTAAAAGATTGCAAGATGTTATGTAAAAATTTGTAATTAGATGATTTGAGATGTTTAAAACAATATTGATTAATTATAAAATCTTTTGTATTAGGAATTTTTTTCTAATAATTTCATATCATGAGCATTTAGTATAATGATTTTCGATCAATGATACTCACGCTCTAACAAAGATTACAAAATTTCCAACAGTAGGATGGAAAAACTTGGAAAAGAAAACATTCAAACATTCATTCAAAACATTCCAACATTCATATATAAAAGCAAAATATGACTCTTGAAAACCGGTAAATAAATACGAAAATTCAATAATGAATGCATGTTTTAATATCAGTTATTTAAAATTCGAAAAACTATGAATTAATTACTTAGTAAAAACTAATGTAGAAACTTGGATATCAATTATTAAAAAATTGAAAATACCAATCTAATTATTATTAAATATTTTATTATTATATTTTAAAATATTCTAAAGAATGATCATTAAACTTAATTAGACTTTATAACATATTTAAAATTTTTTTTCAAATTTTGAAGCTATTGAATATCTTCAAATAACACCTCCATGACTTTAGTTTGTAAATTTATTTCTAACATGAGTTTATTTCTAAACAATTTTAGATGAGCCTGGTAAACCTGGAGTTCCAGACTTTGTGGATTGGGATAATGCTAGCGTTGATTTGAAATGGGAGCCTCCAAAGAGTGACGGAGGTTCTCCAATCACAAAGTACATCATTGAAAAAAAGGAAAAATTCTGCTTGTCATGGGAGAAGGCAGCAGAAGTGTCTGGTGATAAGCCCGAAGCTAAAGTTACTAATTTGAAGGAACGAGCTGAATACCAATTTCGGGTCATTGCAGTTAATGCTGCTGGTCCTGGCGAACCAAGTGAAGCTACAAAGCATCATCTGGTGAAACATCGAAAACGTAAGTTTTATATTATTATTATTTTTAAAAAGACTGAAATGTCTGTAATGTTGTAATAAACTTTGAGTTGCATTTCATACAACTAGAGTCCAAAAAATTATCTAACTGACTTCTTGTAAGTTTATATATTTTAATAAGCTGTACAAATCTAAGTTACTTTTATTTCAAAATTTTTCACAGACTTCGTATTGTGATTGAAAACAATGGTTGGGCTCACATATATATAACTTGGAAAATGCTAAAAATTGGTTGCAATATCCAACTCAGGAATTTATCGTTTAAGGAAACCAAAAACACAATGTTCGATCCTGTTCGATAGTCAATGCGTTAATTTCATATAGTGGAATAAAAATTACATTACGATAAAGTTTGTAATGCTTAGGTTTGGTTTAATTTAGTTTAGTTTAGTTATTCAACTTCTCGTTTTAAAGCAACACTAAGGTTATTTTGGGACGGACCTTACAATTTCGAAATAAGATCAGATGTCAAGGACGATATTCGAGCTGACATTTCCCTTTCCAAACTTCTGTACCACATCAGTAGGAGGGCATTTAGACCCGACGGATTTAACGTGCACAAGACACGTTTACATAGCGGTTCTTCGTTGGAATCGGATCGTGAATCTAGAACCTTCTGATGCTGAAGCCGAGACCTTATTACCAGGCCATCGCGCCCTTTTGTAATGCTCGAGAGAGATTTTAAGAGCTTATTATACTCCCTATAAGTCATCTCTTGTTTTTTAACAATTCAAGGATTATCAATTTTCTTGGTACTCTCTCTATGATGTATTCATTATAATAATTTTTAGAACTTTCCTACTTTTTTTAAGCTAATAAAGTATTTATAATGTATTAAAATTAATGCTTTATGACCAAATAAGGCAAGCAATAGTTGTTCAATACAATAATCAAATAACTCATAATTCAATACTTGGAATTTGTATGTGCATTAATGATGTATTTATTTACTAAATTGAACTTTGCGTTTATAATTCTAGTTAATGGATTTTAATTTTCCCTGTCTTTTGTTATAAATGTACTTTTTAGATTGTTAAACAAAACTTTTATAACATGCTTCATATATTCTTTTTCTAGTTAAACCGCATATTGATCGAACGAACCTTGAAACGACAACTCTTCGAAAAGGAAAATCGCTTAAACTGGATGTTAACATTAGAGGTGAACCTCCTCCAACAGTTAAATGGATTTTAAAAGACAAGGTTCGTATAACATGGCAAAAATGTTTTTAAACATCTAATATTCAAGATCAGCGATGATCATATATTAATTTAGTATAAAAATTTTAACAAGTTTTTTTTTTAAATTTGTAATATAGCATCAATGATATTAATAAATCAAGCATTCTTCTTTTTTTATTTTAAATTTCAGGTTGTTGAAAATTCAGAACATAGAGAAATTCAAAATGTTGATTACAATACAAAGCTGATCATTCACAGTGCCCAAAGAAAATATTCTGGTGTCTACAAAATTATTGCTGAAAATGAGCATGGAAAAGATGAAGCTGAAGTGGAAATAAATATATTAGGTAAATTTGCAAAGATTTGTAATATCTATAAATTATGATCATCATGATATTTTTTAACATAAGATAAAAAGATATAATAACAAATCTTTTTTAAAAAGTTTCATGTTTATTTATATGAGTTTTATTGATATTGAATTTATATTACAATAAAACAATAAAAAAAATTCCTGCGTTTTATTGTTTTATACATCCATGCAATATTTATATTTTATTTACATTCACTGCTCAAAATTACATTTTTTATGTTGTGTTCTTAGATTTTATAACTTATTTTTCATGTTATTTGTTATTATATTTACAGGTGCTCCTTCCAAGCCTAAAGGTCCTCTTGAAGTCAGTGATGTTCATGCTAAAGGTTGTAAATTGAAATGGCAGCCTCCTGAGGATGACGGTGGCAAGCCAATACATCATTACCAAGTGGAAAAAATGGACACTGCTACTGGTAACTGGGTTCCTGTTGGAAGAGCTGAAAATGATAAACCAGAGTTAGATGTACCTGGCCTTATACCTGGAAAAGAATATCAATTCCGAGTTAAAGCCGTAAATGCTGAGGGAGAATCTGAACCTTTGGTTACAGATAAACCTATTATTGCCAAGAATCCTTATGGTATGGAATACTTTACAGTTGTCATACAAATCATTCACTAATTTAGATTGCTGTAAGGAATAATAATTGTGGGGGGTTTGTATGAAAATATGAAATAAATTTTTATGTTTAGTGGTGTCAGTTGATGTTATGTGGATGTAACATTTAGATATTGTATTAAAGTTTCTTGTTTTGTATGCTACTTTCTAATATTTATTACAAATTATATAATGTTGAAGCAAAGGTTTTATTTTGATATTTTAACGTTTCAGGAAGCTTTATAATAACAATTTAGGAGAAAAAGGGGGAAAAAAACCCCTCATGATAATAATTTTATAATGAATCAAGAAACTTTCAGAGTTAAATTATACACTTTATTCAGCATTGTATTGGAATTATAAAAAAACATCTTAAAGAAAAGGTTCATATCTGATCATCCATAGTTGTTGTAAAATATATCATAATTAATATAATGGTTATAATATATCATTGAATGAAGAATATCATAATTTTTAAGATATTTATTTTTAAGTCACTAATTTGATAAATATTACTTTCATATTTTAATTAACATTACTCTTATTCTTAAGTTTTTTTTTTTTTTTTTTTGTAAATCTGAAAGAGTTTAATGGTATAGAAGTTAATAAAATACAAATATCATGTTTATTATTTATTAATAATCATTATGGTGAATGTTATAACAATTATTCTAATCATTCTCTAAAAATAAAATGTTAACATAAGAATATATAGCACAATCTTGTCTTTATACAAAATTGCATTCTTTTTTTTTATTATGATTCATTTGTCTTTTCCATTAAATCTTCAATATAATTGCAATTATTTGTATTTACAGAGGCTGCAAGTGCTCCTGGAATACCTGAAATTGTGGACTGGGATGAAAATATGGTTGATTTGAAATGGCAACCTCCTAAAAATGATGGTGGTGCTCCCATCACAGGTTATGTCATTGAAAAGAAGGAACGATTTGGAACTGTCTGGGATACTTGTGCAGAAATTCCAGGGGGAAAACCTGAAGGAAAAGTTACCGGTCTTATTAAAGGACATCAATACGAATTCCGAGTTAAAGCTATTAACAAAGCTGGGGAGGGTGAACCCAGTGAACCAACTAAACCACACACTGCTAAAGCTCGTAATTGTAAGTAATAGTTCCATAAGTTATATACTTTCTATTAAGATCAAATTTATCATCCTTTAAATAATAGGAGCTTTTAAAATTTTTTGAATTGTATAATCGAAGTTAACACTGAATTCTGATTCTTATTACATCATGTATGTACTCTATAATATGTCAGCTGCAGAGTTTGTTATAAATATAACAAATTAAACTTGACAAGTAATATTAACTTTTTTAACAAGATATTAATGAAATTTTTAATAATTTGTCAGAATTATTGACGATTATTAAAACTCTTATTCTTAAATAATGCACTTTTGTTAAACATTCTCTTTATTTCTAGTGGCTCCAAAGATCAATCGGGCTAACCTACAAGATATCAACATTAGATCTGGACATTCTATTAAACTAGATATTGAAGTGGAAGGTGAACCTCCACCGACTATCACTTGGATTTTGAAAGACAATCCTGTTGAACTTGATGACGTTGTTCAATATAATAGTGAAGATTATGCAACTCATATAAAATTCACTAATCTTACTCGAAGATATACTGGAAAATATATGATTAGAGCTGTTAATAAATCTGGCCGGGATGAAGCATTCCTTAACCTCAATGTTTTATGTAAGTTATACTTTCAATATCATAAGTAGTATTTATCAATTTTTTTTAAATATTTTCTTCTTTTCCATGGTCTATTTATTGAATCTTTTTATTTAATGTCTTTTTTATCTTAATTATTTAACCTTTTTTTCATTCATTGAAGAATTTGCAGGGAAAAACTATTAAGGGAATTATTATTTTTTTTTTAAATTTTCTATAGAAAAGGGGAATGCAAAATATTAGTACAGTATTACGAGAAAAAATAATTTTATTTCTTATATTATTTAACTATCACAGAAGGATGCATTCTAGATTTTTTTCAGGAAAATGCTGTTCAGTAATTTTAGATTTTTTTTTTCTAAGTGAATTAACATATAATATAACTTGTGCTGTTTCTCAACTTTCAATCAGCGCTGATGATTTTGTAATTATTAATATATTTACAAGTTTTTTCTATTTTTAGCAAAACCATCCAGACCAGAAGGACCTTTAGAAATTGAAGATGTTAATGCTAAAGGCTGCAAACTAAAATGGCAACCTCCAAAAGATGATGGTGGTACTCCTCTTGAAGGTTATCAAGTGGAGAAACAAGATGTTTTAACTGGACGTTGGATTCCAGTTGGTAAAGTGGGCAAGGATGAGACAGAAATTCCTGTCACTGGTTTAGAAGAAGGAAAGAAATACCATTTCAGAGTAAAGGCTATTAATAATGAAGGAGAATCAGAGCCTCTGGAATCAGATAGATCAACACTTGCCAAGAATCCATTTGGTAAAGTTACTCTCATTAAAATTATGTGACATAAGATAATGCTGTTTTGAAATATGTTTGTGGTAGATTCCTACAAGAAGATTACCTATTGCAATGGTTTTCATGACAAGATTTTTAAAAAAAATCTTCAATTTTTCATTGATCATGGTCCAAAGAACTTGAAATCACCTTAACTGGCTTGGAATATGTTGTTAGAAATGTAAAAATCTCAGACGAGTTCATAAATGATCTGTCTATCTTAAAGGGATGGTGCAATGATGGAATTTCATTTTGCTATAACTTTCTTAATATTGAAGATAGAAAAATAAATCCAATTAGCCAATTTAACATGTTATTAAGATGAACAATTTTTGTGTTTAAGGTTTTTTGGTAACTGCAATATCTTAGAAGTTAGGGGCTGAAAAGGGATTTTCATGCCCTAATTTTGACTGCTTCTAACATCAACAATTTATGTTGCTAGATAGTAACTTAAATGCGACGGAATCTACCTTCGTCTTCGAGCTTGCCGAGAGGAATTTTTTTATTTGTTTCAATAACAATTTTTAAAATATATATTATAACTTACATCATGAAAATCAAAATAGTAAATTATAGATTTTTATCTTGTAGTTTTCATTGAATTTTATTTTAAAAAAAGTCTTGTAATATTAAGGATTGCACTTATATGAATTACTTTTACATGTTTATTTATGAATTTAATGTGATTTAAAATATTCTATGAGTTTATATTGATAACAAGAAATTATCTGTTTGTTTTGAAAAACTAGCAGTAAAAAAACGTATTTGTGTTTTCATTTTACAGACAAACCAGGAACCCCAGGAGTACCTGAGATTGCTGATTATGACAAGGATTTCGTTCAACTCAAGTGGGAGAAACCTGCCAAAGATGGAAATGCTCCTATTACTAGCTACATCATTGAGAAGAAAGATAAAATCTCTGGAGACTGGGTTAAAGCTGCTGAAGTGACAGGATGTGAAGGAAAAGTTGGAGGTCTAATTGAAGGACAGAAATATGAATTTAGAGTAAGGGCTGTTAACAAAGCAGGACCTGGAGAGCCTAGTGAAGCCACACCGCCACATCTTGCCAAACCTAAATTCTGTATGTAGTAATCCGATTTAGATTTATTGTTTAATTGAATTACACGCATTGAATTCTAGTGCATGTCGCATTCATTTTTTTTTTCAGTTTTTACCTTGCAAAATATTAATTCAATAATTTTATTGCAATTTTTTTCTGATCTTTAATATTTGTTTCTATTATAATTTTCTTTTTCTGCTTATTTTTTTTCTTTACTGATTTATTCTGTATCTCAAATCTGCTTACATTTTAATCTAAAGATATCTCTCATTTAAATACCTTCAAAATAAATAGTTGATTACTGGTTCATTAAAGGAATCCCAATCATCATCAAACTGAAATGTTGAGTTATTTTACATTACACCTATAAAAAAAACTTTAACTATATTAAGTTTTGAATGTTGTCTGTTCTTTTGTTTTGTTTTCTATTAACTTTAAATTAAGAAATTTTTTGGAAAATTATTCATTTGCATATGTTTAATTTGTTCTAGATTGAAAAGTATTAAAAATAACATCACTTATTTTCCTTCATATGCTAATAAATAATAGAGTTCTTTCATTTCATTATTCAGTAATTTTGACGTGATTGAAATTATTATTAAAAATTAGCCACTCTAAGATTTGTCTAAATTTTTATGTCTCTTATGTTCAACCCATTTATTAAACATATTATTTTAACATTCACTCATTTATTTGGAAATTTCCAAAATTTAAGATATTTTCAACTTTTTAAATCAGTTTCAAAATTTATTACTCAAAATATGAAAATCCTGATACATTTTAGCTTCTGAATTGAAAAACCAAAACCTGCTCAAATTTCTTAGCTGTTCGCTTCAAATTTTAAAGAAAATCATTGTTTTTGTTTTGCAGTGAAACCACGTATTGATAGAACAAATCTCAAGAGTATGTCTATAAAAATAGGACAGACAGTCAACTTGGACATTAATGTCATTGGTGAACCTCCGCCGGAAATTGTCTGGCAGTTGAATGATGTAGATGTAAAAGCATCAGAAACAATACGAATTGACAATTCAGATTATAATACAAAATTCTATCTTTTACGAGCAACACGCAAAGAAAGTGGAATTTACACTATCACTGCCACTAATAAAGTGGGAAAAGATACAGCCCAAGTGGAAATCAATGTCTTAGGTAAGTATAAATAGTTAATTTTTTTCCTAATAATATAAACTACTGCTTGGCTTTCTTAATATTGTATGAAATCAAAAATTTTAAAAATCTTAATATTACTAAATTGGGTATTTTTACTTTCTTATACATGGAATATACAAAGAGAAAGTATTGCAATCATTAAAAAAAAATTCAAATTCGAGATTTTGACAAATCTCCATGTTTCTCTTTGAGTTCACTTAACACATTTTTGGAATTATTTCTAATTTGTCTTGATAATTCAAAAACACTCAACTGGGTCAAATTTATTTTATGATTTTTATGTTGAATTTATGCTCTATCAAATTTTGAACAAAATATATTCAGAGGTCTGTTCAAATAAAGATTTATGATATACTTTTACAAATTTCGAAATAAAGAATAGTTTTTTTAAACTTTTGTCAGCGTTTATTTATTTAAAACTTAATACTTAAAAAATTAATTAAGTGAAAAAAAATTAATTTAAGATATTTTTGAAAATTTGAAATCTGAAAATTAAAAATTTTAATAAAAAAAGGATTAACTTTTTTTTATTTATATATTTTATCTTTAAAGGGAAAAAGAACTTTGAGGTTTTAAATTGACTGTTTTAAAAAAATGCATTCATTTCCAGGCAAACCAAGCAAGCCAAAGGGTCCAATAGACGTTTCAGATGTGCACAAGGAGGGATGCACTCTGAAATGGGGTGAGCCTGAAGACGATGGAGGTTGCCCAATTGAATACTATGAAGTGGAAAAAATGGATGAAGATACTGGTGTTTGGGTTCCAGCTGGAAAATCTCCTACACCAAAATGTGATGTAACAAATCTTACTCCTGGTAAAAAATATAAGTTCCGTGTGAGAGCTGTTAATAAAGAAGGAGACTCAGAAGAACTGGAAACAGATGGTTCAACTCTTGCAAAGAATCCATTTGGTAAACTTCTGTTTTTGATTCGTTAAAATATTAATATTATTTTCAGAATTTTTATTATAGATTGGAGCTTTATTAAACAGTCAAATATTCGCGATCACTTTATAGTGATCGAATCGAATGGTGCCACTGCAAAATCGATCATCATTGTGGAAAATCTATCGGAAGGGACATGGCATAGCATGATGTGGAAAATGTTTACCATGTTAATTTCCTTTTAGAATGGAAAAATTTGTAGAGGGGAGGTGACTTGTGGTGTACTGTAGCAAGGCATTTACTGAGGGGGTTAGAGTGACACCAGTGTAGAATGTTCGTGAATTGCATGAATCGATAAGTGAAAAAAATAGAATGATATGGAGTCACACCATTCCATTGGTGTAAAGTGAAATAATCATTAATGACTGGCATGAGACTGCCATCTTGAATTACTTTAAATATTTTCACTTTAAAGTTTAAAATACTCAGATTTGGGATTCCAAATTAATCACAATTATGTGAACATGCTGTTCGATGAAATCAAAGTTTTCGTTTAAATATTTATATACCTGCAATACACGCTTAATATTTACGAATTTGTTATAATGATCTTCATAAAATTCAGTATCAGTTTCAATCAATAAAATGTTAATGAAATTATTCGTTTTAATTAAACGTAATTACTTTTTGTGTTGATTGTATAGCACAGTAAATTAACTTAGAATTTTCTAATTATTAATTTCCAATTTCATTGAACTTTATTTATATATCTAGATTTTGTAACTATGAAAATCTATATTTCTATTAATGTTCTAAAGAAGATTTCAGTTAATTTTTTTTTATTGCTCTTATATGCAAATCATATGGATCGCTATTTAGTTCATCATCATTTTCTTTTACATTCAAGTCAAAATGATGATTTTTAAAAAACTGATTTGACATATTGAAATTAATTATTATTTTTATTCATTTACCATGTCAATTCATATGTTGTGCTGTTTACATATGCAAATTTCAAGTTTAGAAACTTAGTTATATGCATTTTGAAAAAAAAGGAAAAAAAGAAAAAAAAAACTTTTGGATGATTTCAGTATTGTTGCATAACATATTGCAATTATTATCTTCTTACATAAATTTTATATTAAACAGATGAGCCATCTAAGCCTGGCAGACCAGAACCAACTGATTGGGATGTTGATCATGTTGATCTTCAATGGGCACCTCCTGCCAGTGATGGTGGAGCTCCTGTTACCAAATACATTATTGAAAAGAGGAAGAAAGGGGCTCAGAAATGGCACAAGGCGAAGGAAATCCCCGGAGATAAATGTGCTGGAACTGTTGGTGACCTAGAAGAAGGGGAAGAATATGAGTTCAGGGTTATTGCTGTAAACAAAGGTGGAAAGAGTGAGCCAAGTGACTCTTCAAGGCCTGTGATTGCTAAGCCAAAGAACTGTGAGTTTTATTTGGGAACAATTAAAAATTTAGTTAAATTTATTCATTTGCTTCTTTAACTAAATAGTTAAAGAAGCAAATGAATAAATTTAATTCAGTAGTTATAGAAACACATGAATTTTATTATTTTTAAACTGCACAAAATTAATTTTAAATTTGTTTCATTTAAATATTTATTATTAGGGATAAAAGAGACATAAAAATTTTAAGTTTTAATGAACGATTATAAATTTTCAGAAAGATATTAATTGGAAATAATATTTTTGCATTGAATAAACTGGCATGAAATTTCATTAGAATATTTTGAAAATAAATTTGTAACTATTCTCTCCTATTTGATTCGAACATTTTCATAACTTTTAATTTAAAGATAAATTTTTTTGTCCATTTAGTAATTTATAACCATCAAAATCTTAAAAGACTAATTACAAGTTTTGTATGAAAGTAGAACTGACTATAATTTTTCTTTATTCTATTTTAGTGGCACCAAAAATAGACCGTAAGAATTTGAACCCACTCACAGTAAGAAGTGGACAAGCAGTAAAATTAGATATTGATGTAAAGGGTGAACCAACACCAACCATCACATGGACAATTGATGGCAAACCATTGCCTGACTCAGCCAGAATCAAGCCCCAGATTGAACCTTACCATACTGTGTTTGTTATCACCAAAGCCCTTCGCAAAGATACGAACAAGTATACTATAACAGCTAAAAACATCAATGGTACTGATGAAGCAATACTTGACTTGAAAGTACTAGGTAAGCCTTCAAATATATTCTTGCTTAAAATGCATTTTTTTTTCTGTGCAAGTAATTAAAACTTCATTTTACTGTTGTGAATATGTTCAGTTATGCAAATATTCTAATAATTATTCTTAACAATTTATTTCAGGCAAACCTAGCAAGCCTAAAGGCCCACTCAAAGTAGCTGATGTTCATGCAGAAGGCTGTAAACTTTCCTGGGATCCACCAGAAGATGACGGAGGTGAACCAGTACAACAGTACGTTGTTGAAAAAATGGATACTGAAACAGGTCGATGGGTACCTGTATTAACAACCAAAGATCCTGAAGCTGAAATTACTGGTCTGATACCAGGCAAGGACTATAAATTCAGAGTTAAGGCAGTGAATCTTGAAGGAGAATCAGAACCTTTAGAAACAGAAAAAGCTACAACTGCCAAAAATCCTTTTGGTATGGAGTGAATTTTAATGTATTTCTTTTTAATTATTTGTAATTTCTTTTAATTATTTTTATATCATTTCAAGATACCCATTTTAAAGATTATTTCTAAATATTTATTTACCATTTTAGATGAACCAGGACAGCCTGGAAAACCAACAGCAAAAGACTGGGATAAGCACCATGTTGATCTGACTTGGGCACCTCCATTTAGTGATGGAGGCTCTCCAATCACTAGCTATATTATTGAAAAGAAAGACAAATTCAGTAGCAAATGGCAGAAAGCTGTGGAAATTATTGGTGATGCGTGCGAAGCAAGAGTTCCAGATTTAATTGAAGGCATGGAATATAATTTCAGAGTGAGAGCTGTTAATAAAGCTGGCCCTGGTGAACCAAGTGTAGCCAGTGATACTATCACTGCTAAAGTTCGTTTCTGTAAGTACTTTCTCTTCTTTTCACTAAAAAATGTTAATTGTGGTTTACTTTAAAACTTAACTAACAACTCTTTAAGCTATCATCAAAGGTCTATTCAATATTGGATTTAGATTTAATGAACTAATTGAGATATGGGATCTTTTACAAGCTGATTTATGTAGTACATTATTACAAGATTATTTCTCACTCCAACAATTTGTTTTGGGTTTCGAGTAACTCTTATGATTATAAACTGTGGCTTTTGTTGTTTATGCATTAATCCAGTAGTAATTTTGTTTAAAAATTTCTGGAAGAATCCAAGAAATACCCTATTTATTACATCATCAATAAAATTTGTATAATCGATAAAAGCTTTTGAGAGAATTCCTTGAAGTGACAATAGTGTAAAATGTGGAAATTGAGCTGAAAATATGAAGACCTTTAATTATGAAAATGCCATAAATGCATGCATTTTACTTTTTCTTGCTTTAAATAAAAAAATCATTTAAACAATAGAAATATTATGCATTTATTCAAATTTAATTGACTTTTTTGTTAGTTTCTTCTTTTGAATTTGAATATAAAATTTTAGACAATTTATCAATAATATCAAATCAGTAGGATTTTACCTACTCTTTGGTAGTTTAAATGTTATAAGAGATTCTCTCTCTTCTGAATTTTTTTCAACTTAGATGTTGAATTGACTTTTTCCTTTAAAACTGTAATTTCTTTTTAGTGGCACCTAAAATTGACAGAAGCACAATCAAGGATGTCGTCATTCATGCTAGTCAGAGCATTAAATTTGACGTTAAGATCATTGGTGAACCACCTCCGAAGAAAACATGGATGATTGGTAACATCACTTTGAAAGATGGTGGAAAGATTAATACAGAAAATGAGCCATATCGCACAAAATTAAGTATTATTAACTGTGATAAGACAGACACTGGAACTTATATAATTAAGGCTGAAAACAGTGTTGGTTCAGATGAAGCTACAATTGAACTAATGGTATTAGGTAAGTTTTCTTTGTTATTATAATCATGAACATAATATAAATTACTTATATATTGACTTTATTGAAGGCTTACATTTGATAATGTTAAAATTTTAAATTTTTAGTTAGTATTCACAAAAATTATGTAGTCATATAACCCTTTTAGATTTTTATTCCTTTTGCATAATCTCCGGATGTGTAATTTTAATTTATATATATGTAGTTTTTTAAAGAAATAAAATTATGATTCTTTTTAAATCCTTAAGCAAGAAATAAAGTTCTAGAGAATGGGTGTCATTTCAATAGGAATAGGTGTTTAGGAAACTTTTTTTTTTCATTCACATTTTGTGGAATTCGCAAATTATTATTTAGGTTTATCTTTGCTTAGATAGATTTTTTTTCTACATTACTTCAATCAGTGCTAATAGTGGGCAATAAAAATTCTCAGTCATTAACAGTATAAATAAACTAATATAAAATAAATTGTTTGGTAAAAATATTACTTTTTTTTCATATTTTACTTATATTTTTATTTTGAAAATGGCAAACAAAAATGCATATAAATAATATTAATATATTATTACAGTCCAATCTCAAAAATGCATTGAAAAGGAATTTTAAATAAGCCGACACTAACAGAAATTTCTTTATAGTTGTTATTTACAAATATTTACAGTTAATCAGCTAAAACAGTCTAGTAATCAATAAATTACAATAGTAAAATTTAGCTCACTCAGAAATCTCATCAAACTACACAGATATGTCTCCGATTAACGACAAAATTCAAAAGTTTCGTAGTGATAGAAAATACCTGCCATGTTTTCTCAAGGAAAGCATAACAGCTGCTCCTTATTAGGCGATTGCCATAGAGTCTTCATATATTCTTGAAAAATTTCCGAATATTTTACAAATGAGTGAAAATTTCACTACACCATGTTGCCAAATATATTGTCAAGTCAAAATACTTTCACTTTACAATTCATAACAATATCCATCTTTACAAATGAATTTGTGTTTATAATCTTTATAAGTAAACATTGAAAAAGCCAACTTCTTAAAATTGCAGTAGTATTCAGTACACATAATACTGCAGTATTCATTACAGTCTGTAATTAATAATTTATGTAATGCTCTATTATTTCTATTTAGTTATCATTGTACAACTAATTTTTTAATCTTAACTAGATCGACCTGGCGCACCTCAAGGCCCACTTGAAATATCGGATGTGCATGCTGAAGGATGCAAGCTGAAATGGAATCCACCAGAAGAAGATGGTGGTGTGCCTGTGGAGCACTATGCTGTTGAAAAGATGGATACAGCCACTGGACGTTGGGTACCTGTTGGCAGAAGTCTAGGACCTGAAATTGAAGTTGGAAATCTGGAACCTGGTTAGTTTTTTGAAATTTGCTCTTTGAATTTTCAGTTCATATAAAATGGATTCGTAGAATAATTTTGTTGAACGAAATTTTTCTGTACTTTCTATTTAGTCTCAGGTTTATATAGCTGATGTAAAATTATGAAACGTCTTTGTCATTTTATAATTTCATTACTCCATATTACAAATTCATTATTCCAGTCAAAACTTTTAAGTTGTAGTTCTAAAATTCAGCATCCAAAAAATTATTTACTTTGACTTTCATTCTTTTAAAGTTGATCCTAAATTTGTAAATTAAATAACTAAGTAACAAGTTTTTTTAAAAGCTATTGAAAATTACAGAAAATCAACATTTAAGTGATCAACATGAAAATAAAGTGCGGCTTCATACACAATAACCTTTAATCTTTAAATAATTTCCCATACATTAATTAGTTAAAGTGCAATTTCCAGCATAGTGTTAGAAAAAAAAATGAAAAATAAGTATAAAGATAGAAATTGAAGGACCAATCTCAAATTAAAATGTAAAAATTGTGAACATAAATATAGATGACAAACACAAGAGTGAATACGTATGCAAATAGCATTTGCTTCTGATTGGTGTGTTTACTACAAACTGTTACTAGCATTACTACAAAAATATCTGCCTGAAATTTTATATATTGCCATTCGTTTTAACAAACTATATCTGAACAATATATTGGGTTATTCTATTTTGAATTAATATGAAATTGTAACGAGCTCATTAAAATTAAAATGTTTAATTGCAAGAACAAAATAAGGAATTGAGATTGTTTTAATACATTTCCTCTTATTATTATTATTATTATTATTTTTACTGGATTTGTTTTTGGTTGTCTGGCAATTTTACTATTTTTAAATCTTAAATTTTGAAACTAAGTAGTCTTTGAAATAGTTACTTTTATTAAATGATAGTAGTATGTATTTTATATTAAAAAAATCATTTGAAGAATATGTGTTTATACACTTTGAAATTAGAAATTAACTAAAATATAAATTCTTGCAGGATAATTTACCAGATTTTAAAATAATTTTAATTAGTAATGCTGAAGTAATTATTTTAGAAGGATTTGTAAAAATTCTTTTTGGTTGCTCCTTAAGTAAATAACATTTTAAATTTAAACATTTATATTTATATTTTCATCATAAGGTGTGTTTTTTTTTTCTTTCTTGCATGCCTTGATTCTACTAATTCTAAAGCATGAATTAAAATCATTACAAATTTTAAATCATTAAACTTGGTTAATTTTTACATTACAATCAATTTAAGTTCAAATTTTTTAAATCATATTTCTGCTCATACTTATATCTATTAAATGCATGTATTAAGAAATTCACCATCCACTGCAGCATCTTATATGTTGTTGAGCTCCATTTTTTTTTCTTCATCAGGCCATGAATATAAGTTCCGAGTTAAAGCAGTGAATGCTGAAGGAGAATCAGATCCATTAGATGCTTTTGAACCAGTCATTGCCAAAAATCCCTTTGGTAAGTTTTTAAAATGATAAATCATCATGTGAATCTTAAATCTAAATCATGATGCATTTTTTATATATAAAACAATCAGTGTTTCAGGAGAGAAATGTGTACTTTAATACATAACTGAAATATTTAAAATTTATTTAATATTCTTTTATTTTTTCTCAGATCCTCCGAGTCAGCCTAATGTGCCTGAGGTTAAAGACTGGGATAAAGATATGGTGCAACTGGAATGGACAGCTCCAACTAAAGATGGTGGTGCACCAATCACTGGTTACGTCATTGAGAAAAAACGTAAAGGTTCAACTCAATGGACAAAAGGTGCCTCTGTTGATGGTGATGCTCGTTCTGCAAAAGTCAAGGGACTTGAGAATGGGGAAACTTATCAGTTCCGTTTAATTGCTGTCAATGTCGCTGGTCCTAGCGAGCCAAGCGAAGCCACAAAACCTGTACTTGTAAAACCAAGAAAATGTAAGTTAAAAAAAATGTTTTTGGCGCTTTCTTAAATTCTATGAAATGAATTAAGATTTTAAAGCATCTCTTCGTTAATGCTTTTAAAAGGTTGAAATAAAAATTAAATTATTATTTAATGTAATTAAAAAAATTTATAAGTTGAAACAGTGTTTGTGCTGCTGTATATAAAAGGAAAGAATGATATATTCTATTCATTTTCAATAATGATGAAAATTTCCAAATGTCAGTGTACAATAAGAACAATTTTTTTAAAAAAAAAATTTTATTACAATCTAGTGAATAACCGTTCTGGTAAAAGCTTCTTGAACCTTTGATTTCATTCTAAAAATTTTGATGTATCAATTCCTTTTGTTTCGAATTTATAATTAAAAAAAATTATAATTTTTAGCTTAAAAATGAATTATTATGTAACTGTTTAAAAGAAATATCCATCATTGTCACTGGCAATTCAGATGTTTTTCTGCCTTATGCAAATTATGATATGAGACCTTTCATTTAATTAATTTATCAATTTAATCTTTTAAAAATTTTTGAATTTGCTCAACATATTAAATTATTTATTTTAAGTAGATGTTTTTTGTAACATTGAGAAAATGCATATATTTTATAATCATTTGTTATGCTTTATGAGTACATGGCATCTAAATATTTATATCCAAGCAAATTTTTGTGTCTATAATATTCTATAATATTTAAAAGAATGTAATGAAATAGATAGGAACTTTAAAATTTATACTTGGAATGGACTAATATTATCCTAATCTTTTTGAATTCATTGAATTTACATTTTTATAAATTTATTTATTTAGCATTTAGGTTACTAATGCTTTTAAAATCGACCTGCCAGCCGTTATTTCCAGCATCATAGATTGCTGTCTAGTTGGAAATCCTCCACTGTTCACTTTTGATGTGTATGTAAAAGAAATTTATCAAATTCGTAAATTAATGTCAATTTCTGATTTTCAGTGGCTCCAAGAATCGATCGACGAAACTTGAATCCAATCACCATCAAGGCTGGACAAGCTTTCGATTTTGATGTCAAAATTATAGGAGAACCCCCTCCATCTGTTCGTTGGGTATTAAAAGACAAACCAGTTGGAGAACGATTGGACTTGACCATAACAAACATTCCATATAATTCAAAACTTGTCTGTGATAAGGCCCAAAGAGGTGATGCTGGTTTCTACCGCATTATTGCAAACAATGCCCATGGAGAAGACATTGCAGAAGTTGAAGTATCTGTTCTTGGTATGTTATTAATTACTTTTTTATCTTGACTATAACTAATATGCTGTTTTGGGTGGATTATTGTGCTGCCGAATTAAAAATTGTTTTACACACACACACTTGCTTTTTTATGTTAAAGATATTGCTTTAATTCTTTTCATTGATTCGACGATAAAGCATAGTAATTTTCATCTATGATTGAATATAACATAATTTTCATCTATTTATTGAATATAATATAAAAATGATGTTAAATTATTAGTTTATGCTGATATCATTGTATTGAATATCTTCTGAATTATAATTTTTAACTAATATTTACTGATTAGAAAAAAATGTATTGCTTGATTATAGGAATGTTATGATGCACCTCGAAGTAATAATAATATTCTTCTATATGTGTTTTCTTTCTCATTTGATACATGCCATTTGTAAAATTTCATATTTATAACTTTATTTTTATAGCCAAACCTGCTAAACCAGAAGGCCCTCTCATTGTATCTGATGTTCATAAACATGGCTGCAAACTTAAGTGGAACAAACCAAAAGATGATGGAGGTGAACCATTAGAAGGTTACATTATTGAAAAAGAAGATCCAGAAACTGGTTTATGGATACCAGTTGCTAAAACACATATTCCAGAAGGAGAAGTTACTGGTCTGACACCAGGAAAATCATACAAATTCAGAGTTAAGGCTGTTAATAAGGAAGGAGAATCAGAACCTCTGGAAACTTTCGCACCTGTTGTTGCTAAAGATCCATATGGTAACTATTTCTGCTGAAATCGTTGTTCATAGATATGTAATCTAGCAAGTAAAATGATAATTTTATCCCAGAAATTGTAACCACTTTTTCAGAAAAATGTACATTAAAAATAGATCTTAAATGTTGTAAAGTCTATATTTTCCCATAGCTATTTCTAAAAATATTTTATTAGGATTTATATCATGGTAATCAAATACACTAGAAATAACGTATGAAAGTCTAAATTAAGATTAACGTTCTCTCCAGCACAATTCCAAAATAATCTGTGTAAGACAATAATCTATTAGCTCCTATGAATTTTATTATTTTCATATAAAAAACTTCTATTTCATAAGAATTGTCATAGAAATAATAACTTAGCAAATAAAATCAATATTTGCATTTCAACAATAAAATATTGCTCTAAATTTGAAGCGTTTTACAAAATTGATTTTATTATATTTTTTTAGTTTAAAATCATATTCATATTTTATCAACTGAATCACAAAAGATTTACTTTTCATTTAATACATTCAATGTTATTTTTTCAATATTTTACTCGAGAAAACTATTCACTGGATAGTGATGGCAAATTATGATTATATTATTTATAATATAATCATGCAATAACATATACTTATCTATTTATCTTCTGTGTTATATTTTCCACATAATGCATCACTAAATATCAAAAATATAAGAAATTATTATCAATGAATTATTTTAACAAGGCATTTCTGAAAGCATCGTGAGCATAAAGATAATCAATGATACATCATAGGCATGGTGAATAATACATTCTTAATGGGAGAAATTTTTGGATTGTTTTGTTTGCTTAAGAATAATACAATATTTAATGGAGGAAGGCACAAATCCGGAGTTTAGTATTAAAGAATACAAAATATTTTTACGCAGAATTTTTTATTTTTCAATCATGACTGTTGTTAGGTTTTTAAAAGTAGTCATCATTACTTTAGTAAAATATTTAATTACAGACTCATTAAAGCTGAATTTGCAAGGGTGAAAAAAAACTATTATTGCTATTTCTTTTACCCAATAGATCCACCAGGTGCACCTAGTACTCCAGAACCAACTGACTGGAATAAGGACCATGTTGATTTAGCTTGGAAGCCTCCAGAGTCTGATGGTGGTTCTGCTATTAACCACTATATCATTGAGAAACGAGAGAAGGGCTCTCCTAAGTGGGAAAAAGCAGCTGAGGTTCCAGGAGATCAAACTAAAGGTACCGCTCCCTTCCTCATCGAAGGAAAGGATTATGAGTTCCGAGTAATAGCTGTTAACAAGGCTGGACCAGGAGAACCTAGTGAAGCCTCGAGGACTGTGACAGCTAAGCCACGATTTTGTAAGTATCCGAATTTAAAAAAATATTAAGAGTGTTTAAAACATTTTGTATTTATTTTAATTCATAAAATCTATATTAAATTTAAATTTTGTGTAGTAGTGTCAGAATGAGTATATGTATATGGATATTTAGATATTAATCTTTTAATTAGGTAGGATGCGTAGTAATGATTTTAATAATTAGTGATCATAAACTTATGTTCTTAAATGGTTTAGCAATTATTGGTTTAAAATGCAATATATCTAAAGCAGTTTAAAAAAACTTTTATTTTCTGAATTGTTTTTTAATTGCGAGTATTATGATAGTTTGATTTTAGCTTTGAATCCTCTGGTTCTATATCTATTTCACCAAAGGTTATACCGTGTCTTTGGGTTTAGTGTATATTAAATATTTTGCTATGTTTCAAACTACATGTATTGTGATATGTAAGTTTGTAGGCTGGAGTACTGACTCAGATATCTGTCTTTTTTATTTTGTTGTAATGTAAAATTGCCGTCGGAACAAAATACTTTTTGTGTCGTTTTAGTATAGAGAACTAACCTCAGAAGGTTAATTATCTGTTATTTTCTTCTTTTGAAAGTAATTCATAATCATTGGAATCAGTTTTAGTGATAAATATTCTAAACGAACCCTTTCTTGGTAGAATTTTTCAGGTTATTGAAAATGCTATTATCCATTTTTATCATATTTAAAATCATCACCTTTTTTTTCAATTATCTAAGAATAAAATATTTCTACTGTTTTTGATGCTTATAAAAATTACTAGCAGTGGTAAAGCCATAATCATCGTTAGGTACTATAATATCAAAAAAAAAAAAGAAAACAAAAAAGAATTTACTAACAAATCTCCATGTTTATTGTCAATTGTAATCCATTTCTACAAATAAAAATTATTTGCATTTTTTTTTATGCACTAACCATTTGCAATAGAACATATAGCATGTAATCCAACATTATATTGAAGTAATATGTTTTTATTGCTTAGAAGCTTTATGATAATTTGGTATTAAAGTTGGGTATTTGCTATTAGAGTTAATCTGACTGAATTTTAAATTATTCTAATGACTTTCATTTCTATTTTAGTGGCTCCACAAATTGACAGGAGGAATCTTAATGACATTACAATTAAGGCTGGACAAACAATTAAATTTGATGTCAATATAATTGGCGAACCTCCTCCGACTAAGATCTGGACAATAAATGACATTGAAATCAAGCCGTCTGAAGACAGAATTATTTTGACCAACGAAGATTATAACACAAAATTAGTTATAAGAAGAGCCACAAGAGCTGAGAGTGGAAAGTTCATCATTACTGCTACTAACAGTTCAGGAAGAGATAGTGCAAATGTTATTGTCAATGTACAAGGTAATATTTTATTTTGTTTAGTAAAATTTGCTGAAATTAATTAAATTACAATTTTTAGAATAATTCTTTTCAGTGAATTGTAAATTTCAAAAATATATTGCTTTAAATAATTTTTTAATGTCCTTCTTAATCTTAAGGAAATATTGTTTATATAGATATGCTTTATTATTTATTTTATTGTTGGAAATAAAACTTAAGTTAATTAAAAAGAAATAACCCAATATTTTTATATTCATTTTTTTTAATTTAAATGTTTTTGCCGATAATCATTTCTTATTTTACTTTATTAAGTCTGATATAGAAAATAACAATTCATTCCATATATTACCTTGTGATGTTTATTCAGCTATGTGGGATTATAATTTATTTATATGTATTATTAACATAGATTATTATTCAGTGATTGCTGGTAATTTTTTGAAATACCATTATTGAACTATTCTGTAAATTCTCATCAAAAACAGTATAATACTGATAAATTAATTTTTTTAATTATAAAGACTTTGATTGAATTATTTTCCTTTCAGACAAACCAGCTGCACCAGAAGGTCCTCTTGCTGTGTCAGATGTGCACAAAGAAGGCTGTAAGTTGAAATGGAAAAGACCAAAGGACGATGGAGGTGTACCTCTGGAAGGTTATTTGGTTGAGAAGATGGACGAAGAAACAGGAAAATGGGTTCCTGTTGGAAAAACAAAAGATCCTGGTAAATAAACATTTGGTTTCTTGACAAACTGTTCTGTTTCTGCTATAAAAAGAGGGAGAGAGATGTTGCTAAATTACTTTAACTGAAACTATAATTCCTTTGTTTTTCAATTTTATTGAATAAATTGAAATATCTAATGAAATTTTTACAATAATTTAGTTTATCATTGTATCTTGAATATTTTATAGCTATGGAAGTTACTGGTTTAACTCCTGGGAAGAAATACAAGTTCCGTGTCCGTGCATTAAACAAAGAAGGTGAATCTGAACCACTGGAAACAACTGACTCCATAGTAGCAAAGAATCCATTTGGTAAATTTTGAATTTTAAATAAAACCTTCAATAACAATTTGGTTTATTTTATTATATTTATAAAAAAATTATTTATTATATTATTATATTTATAAAACTTTAATACACAAGCAATTCATTGTTCATTGCTTTATACATTTTTTTCTTCATAATCTTAATTAATGAAATTTGTTTTAAGATTGATGCTCCCAAATTTTAATAAAATTCAAAATGTATTATGAATTTATAAAATTCATGCAAAAATTCTACTATACAATAACTTTTATTTTATTTGTTCAGCTTTTATTAGGTGGTTTCCATACAATTTTTATATACTTTTATTTATTATAACTGAAACTATCAGTAAAAAAAATTTGTAGAACTCATATACCATTCCATAAATTTAAAAAACAACAACAAAAAACTGTGTATATCTTTTTAGATGAACCTGGAAAACCAGGTGATCTGAAGGTTACTGATTGGGACAAGGACCACATTGACCTTAAGTGGACAGCTCCTGAAAGTGATGGTGGATCTCCCATTACTGGTTACTTAATAGAAGTTAAAGACAAATTGGGAAATTGGGAAAAGGCTATTGAGGTTCCAGCTGATCAGACTACAGCATCAGTTTCTGATTTAGTGCAAGGTCAAGCTTATGAATTCCGTGTAAAAGCTGTCAATAAAGCTGGTCCTGGTGAGCCAAGTAATGAAACACCACCATGTATTGCCAAACCCAGGAGATGTAAGTGTATCTTATAAATATATTTTTCTTATTTTTGATGAGATTATTTAGATGACTTTAATTATTTAGTTTATGCTCTGTTTATTTATTTTCTTAAACTGCATAATACTAAATGAAATATAAAAGAAATAGAATATCTTAATTAAAAACTAATCTTTTTTTATAGTTAGTTTATTTCTTTTACTGTTTGTTAGGCTCAAAAAAATTCTTGTGAGGAGACTCTTAAATATCTTATTGTTTTCATGAAAGAATCATACAATATGTATATTGATTTAAATATTTTGAATTGGAACCATATTTCACAAGAATTTATTGTAACTGAAAATAATAATTTATTGCTATCTTTGGAATTTTCATATTCAGTGGTTCTTTCATTTTTTATTCTGTAAATAATTTTTCATTCCTGGATATAAAACATTCCACCAAAGATTTCAAATCATTCATCTTGGTATCCTTATTAAGTAAAAGGTGTAGCTTTGAAAGGACTCTTCAGGGAACAGATAAACCTGAGTATCCAATTAAAAAAAGTGCAATTAAGTAAAAAAACATTATACTTATCATCAAGCAAACTGATCATTATTTGCCACTAGGACATGTGACAATGATTGCTAGTAACCAGCAAATAAAAAGTTACTCTTTTCGAAGAAAAATGAAAGCTATAATTTGTTTGTTTTTTTTAATTTACCTGTGCGCCTGCATTTCCAATCCTCAATAAATTTTTAAAGTATCCAAATCCTCCTTGAGTAATGGTTTACAGAATAATAAGTACAAATAGCAATTACCACAGTTGCATATTTCTAATGTACAAAAAAAAAAAAAATATTGTGTAGCATAAATGCATATTGCACGCAAAACTTTCCTTTTGCTTTTTAGAAATCAGAAAGTTTGTTATAACTCTTAATTTGTTACTTTTTATGATAATTTATAATTTTAATCAGTTAATTGTATAAACTTTACAAAATATTGACTGAAATCTTAAATAAAATTATAATTAATATGATTTATAAAATGCATAAAATAAGCGTTTTTTCACTTTTATCTTTCACACATAAATCTTCATTCGTTGATTTTTCCTCTTTTAATAGTGGCACCCAAAATCGATCGTTCCACCCTAAATAAGGTCCGAGTGAAAGCTGGCCATTCCTTCAACTTCACAGCAAATGTTATTGGTGAACCTCCACCGACAATGACTTGGTCATTAAGGGGAAGTGTTTTGGAAGCAGACAGTCGTATTAAAATCATCAATGAAGAATACAGCACTAAGATCGTTGTGCGCAAGTGTAGGAGGGATGACAATGGAACTTACACTCTTGTAGCTGAAAATGAATATGGCAAAGATGAAGCAGAAGTGGAAGCGCTTGTTTTAGGTAGGTGAAACTTTTCTAATTTCGTTAGTTTTTATCATTAAGACTGATTTCAAGTATTAAGTTTCGATTTTAGTTTCCATTTATTAAATTGGTTTAAAAATTACCAACGGCTTAGCATTCAGGTTTAGTGACAAATGGATTTGCCGTTTTGAGGGGGAGTGTCACAGAGTACTTGAGCTCTTGGTTTTCTTAACCACCAGACATAACAAGTGAATAGGGTAATGGCATGGTAATTAAAATACTTAGTAATTAGTTGTTCAAGAAAAATTGAGTATTTACTTAAAAAATGACAATTTATAAAAACACATGGGGGGGGGGGAATGTAGGAGAAGATTTTACATTAATAAATTTTGGAAAAATCGGTCCAGATTCAAGTCATTAGTTAAGCTGTGATGTTCTATTATATCATTTTTCGAAGAAGCGCTATGAAAGTTTCTTATGGAAGTCTTGTAAGGTAGTGACATAATGAATGTTAATGACAACCACATATATCCTTATTTTTCACTTTCGATTGTCACTAGATTTTTAGAAAATAATATTGGCCCAAGGTTTGGTAATTTAGGTTAATAATTGGGCCCAGGATTTGGTAATATTTTTTTCATGCCCTTTTTAAATTTTACTATAAAAAGGGACATAAACCCATTAAGCTTCTGCTTCCATGACGACGGACATCTATTCTGTCTCTTGCCTCCCATGACAGAGATCATGTATTCTAATATGATTTCGATATAATTTTTTTATTTTTATTTTATGTAAACTAGTATTTTAGGGAATTATATATTTTATTATACTTTAAAAACTTTCATTTATTTCTTTGAATCTTTTTTTCTGAACTTAATGTACTTAATAACGTGTTTTCTATATTTATAGTGCAAATTTTAAAAAAATCTAGAGTGTGCCGTTATAATATTAATTTAAATCGCAATGGAAAGCTCAGAGATATTAAATATTAAGAACTGGCTTTTTTTGATGCTGAGAAAACTACATTTCGTACTATCTTTTTTTAAAAAATCATCTATTTTCAGATAAACCATCTCCACCTGGTGGACCACTAAAGGTTGAAGATGTGACTGCTGAAGGCTGCAATTTATCTTGGAAACCACCATCTGATGACGGTGGTCTACCTGTTGAGAATTATGTTGTAGAAAAAATGGATCCTGTAACAGGTGTTTGGACTCCAGTTGGTGAAACTATTGGTCCAGAAACATCCATGAAGGTACAACTCCTTTACATCAATCTGAAGCAATATGCAACATTTTATTATTCGGGTGTATTAAAGATTTATATAGCGTACAAGCCTTTTAATAAAGATACAACTTATTTAGCCAGAAAATTTGTAAAAAATTATTTAATCCTTTATTTAGGTTTATTATCCTTGGTATTGCATTTTATACTATCTACTTTTATTTATCTTAAAAATATATGCTTTAATATAGGAATGGAATTTTAATGTTTATCAAAATTTCGATAATTATGCAAAATGTGAAGATATTTATATATTATTATAGTAGGGTTTTATTTTAAAGATCGCGTTTAGTGAAGTTAAACTTATTAAGCTTCAAAAATTATACTTTTTCTTCACCATCAAAAAGTAGTATAAATTATATCTACCTCTTCTATTATGATTGGAATCTAATTGTAATAAATTATTTAGTTTCTTCTCATTTTATACTTATGCATTTGTTTTTATTTAAGGTGAAAGGCCTAATACCCGGAAAGAGTTACAAATTCAGAGTACGTGCTGCCAATAGACAGGGAGAGTCAGAACCACTAGAAGCAGATAAAACAATTGTTGCTAAGAATCCTTTCGGTGAGTTGTTGTAATTAAATTAATTATTCATGCTAAAATTACTTTGTTCAGAAAGATATATATTTCGTGAACTTGCAAAATTACTTCTGACTTACACTATATGGAAAGAAAGAAGTTTAGCTATTATTATTAATTTTACATAATCAATTGTAAATCTAATAGATACAGAATAGTATTTAAAAATGTATATGAACTTATCTTAGATGAGCCTGGAAAGCCTGGTACACCTGAAATTGAAGATTATGACAGGGACTTTGTCAAATTGAAATGGACTGCTCCTGAATCAGATGGAGGATCACCAATTACTGGATATATTATTGAAAAGAAGGATAAATTAAGGTAAATTTTCTTTGTATATTACTTTATGTTAAATTATAAATATTTGCTGTATTTTTTTTAGATAAGTGTAAATTATCTGAGTTGAAAATACCTAAAAGACAAATATTAAATTTAGATTTTTTTTTTTTTTTTTTTTTGATGAAATGTATTTATGAAAATGTATTTTTTTTTCTTGTTTAAATTGTTGTTCTTTAAAAATAGAAATAGTAGATTTTCAAATAATTTCAGATCAGTTCACTTATTCCAAGGCACTGAATTGCTATGTATTGTATGTAAGAATGTATTGAAGGAGAAATACTATTTAAAATGAGTATCAAACCTAATATTATCTTTAGTAAAGACGATTTTGTTATATTACAAATATTTTAATTACATTTTCTTTTATGTAAAAGTTTTCTATGAGCAGTTAATTTTTTTACATTTCACTAATTATGTACGTTAATTTTAAATATTTCATTCATTTTATATTTTTCAGTCCTGATTGGTCTGCAGTTCAAGAAGTACCTGCCGATCAAACAACCGCTACAGTGAGAGATCTAATTGAGAATGGAACTTACGAATTCCGTATAAGGGCAGTTAATAAGGGAGGTCAAGGAGAACCAAGTGATTCAACTGGACCACATATTGCTAAGCCTAAGAACTGTAAGTAATCATGCACTTTTAATGACAATTCATTTTAAACGCTTTTTATTTTTTTAAAAAATTACCCATAACTTCAAAATGTCATATCGTAGGAGTTTTAATTGCTACATTGCAGAATTATTTTAGTACAGAATATCAGCATTATTTCAAGTCGCATAATATTATATACATTATTAGTGGAATATATATATATATACATATACTAACAAGATTCTCTTTTATCGTTCAGTGGCACCCCATATTGATCGCAATGCTATGATCAATATCAGGCTAAAAGCTGGCAAGAGCTTTGAATTAAATGTCCCAGTGTCTGGTGAACCTCCTCCAAAGAAGACATGGTCTTTGAATAACCGTGCAGCAATGGATGACTTAAGGTGGTATATTACTAATGAAGATTACAGGACCATTGTTAAAGTTAAGAAAGCGCTCAGAGAAGATTCCGGAACTCTGGTATTGACAGCAACAAATTCAAATGGCTCTGATTCTGCTAAAATTTCCATAGTAATCTTAGGTTCGTACATTTTTTCTGACTGTTATAAGTTATTTCTGTTTCAATTTTCGCATTATTTCGCTTATTAAATTTTGACATCACTGTAAGATTTTGCTTGCAGCAATAAATATTTCATTTCAAAAATTTTATAATTTGTGTTTTGTTTTCGTTATTTATATAGAAAAATTTAAAAAACATTTATATCTAACATTTAAGAAAATTCATAATTCAAATCCAATTGTAAATGTTAAAACTATTGTTTATTATTATATTTGAAGGTTTATTATAAAGTTGATAAATGAGCAATGATTATTTTTAATGTTTTCATGTATTGAAATCACTATTATCATAGAATCTTCTATATCATATACAAAATTGTGCTTGTAAACTATTTGTTATTTACTTATTAATTTATAATTATCTGTATTTTGATATCTAGTTGTTATTTACTTGTTGCTAAGGACGTTTGTTTCTTTTATACAGATGTACCTTTGGCACCCAGAAACTTAACTGTTGATGAAGTCACTAAGGAAAGTTGTACTATCCGATGGAATCCTCCGGAGGATGATGGTGGTAGCGATATACAGCATTATACCGTAGAAAAGAAAGACATGGAAACTGGCCGCTGGGTTCATGTGGATGAAACTGTTAATACATTCCTGCATACTGATAAACTGATTGAAATGCATCAATATCTATTCCGTGTAAAGGCTGTTAACAGGGAAGGAAGCTCTCAATGGGCTATGATCAGGGAAGCTATTATAGCTAAGAATCCATTTGGTAAGTTATATATATATATATATATATATATATATATATATATATATATATATAATATTTCCTTTTTCTTCTGAATTATTTATTAGAAATTAAAATTATTTTTCGTTCTCTCTTTGTAGATCCTCCAGAAAAACCAACTACACCAGTTGCTACCGATTGGGATTCTCATTTCATTGAGCTTGAATGGCGACCACCCAAGAAAGATGGTGGTTCTCCTGTGACAAGTTATGTAATTGAAAAGCGTCTCAAAGGTAGTCCCTTGTGGGATGAGGCTGCAAGAGTTGCTGGGGAAGTAACCAAAGCAAAGATTTCTGATTTAACAGAAGGAGAAGAATATGAATTCCGTCTAATAGCTATTAATAAGGCTGGACCTAGTGAACCCAGTGATCCTACTCAACCCATAACTGCCAAACCACGATTCTGTAAGTATAAGTTTAGTATAAAATATAAAAATATTAAATGGTTGATGAAATCGGAATTAGTACTTTATATTTACTACTACAGAATTGCTGTTTATCTATTTACCTTTACTTAACTTATATGTAATTTTTTATTTTATTTAAATTTTTCATATTTTAAGAAAATATAAAATCATACATGATACATTTCTGCAGAAACATGAATTTCAGCATTTTATGAATCGAATTTCATTACTTTTGTGATCGAGGAGCTTTTTTTATTCGATAATTTTACTACGTTTTTAATACCGAAAGCACCACTTTTTGTATAAATTTATCTATTCATGTCTTTTTGTTCATTGAATCAATTTATTTTATTTCTCAGTGTTTATGGCACAATTCATTATTTATAATATTCAGCGTTTTTTGTTCCAAAGCCTATGACACGCTTGATATAGACAATTATAATAAATATTTTTTATTATAATTTAAATGTATATTCAGTAATTAATTATTAATTTTTATTTTTTAATAATTTCTCAGCTTAAAACATGTTAGCATATGCATTGCAATATAAATATGACTTCATATCTTAAAAGGGAACATCGAATTTATTAGATTCTCAACTAAATTAAATGTTTTATGTTTCATATCTTAACTCAAATTATTTTGAGTTTACTTTATAGCAAAGAAATATTTTAATGAGTATTTGTATTTATCTCAGCTGGTTTTAATCTTCTTGCTAAGTCGATGACATTGTTTTTAATATTTTCTAGAGATGATTTCTAAATAGTAATAAATTTTGCTTAATTTAAACTGTGTATCCATTATAATGAATAATCTTACTACAGAGAAGGTTTGCATTAAAGTTAAATTTTATATAAAGCTCTGTCTCTTTGTGAATCTAATTTTCTTTTAATCTTCACAGTGGCCCCAATTGTTGATCGACTTACGTTATTGGACCAGAGAGTGCGTGCAGGAAGGCCAATTACTTATGAAGTTGCCATCAAAGGAGAGCCTCCTCCGATTGCTTCATGGTCAATTAATGATAAGCCAGTAATTGGAAATCCAAGAGTTGATGTACGTACAACTCCAACAATGTGCTTCTTTGAGATTTTGATATCAGTTCGTTCTGATACTGGAAAATACACTCTGAATTTAGAAAATACCTCAGGAAGGCTGTCTACATCTGCTACTGTAACAGTTTTAGGTAAGTCTATTTTTTTTAAGAAAATATATTGCGTAAGTCATCATCAATATAAATTGAAAAGAAATTTTAATTATATAATTACATTAACAAAAAAATATATATTATATGTTCTTAAAAATATCCATTTTTTAAAACTGATATCTGTTATCAATATGCCATTTTTACTATAAAATGATGAGTATGTTATTTATTTTAATTTGATAATATTTTGTAAGTATAATAAGTATTGTGTTTTCCTTGGTTATTTTTATATAATGACAATGAAGTAATGTTGAAAATTTATATTAAAAGTTAAAGATGATCTTTCTTATGCACTTAAAGTGAAATTTTGGTTCATATAACTAATTTTTTTTTCTGAAATAATTTTTTTAAAAAAATCCTGAACTTTTGCAATTTTATTATTTTTTTAGAATTCAGTTTCCCATATTTACAAAAATAGCATATTTATATTATTCCAAATCGTTTTTATTCCTTTCATTTATGATTTGTTTCAGTCATTTTATTTGGCAAATTTTGCATAAATCATAGTAATGCAGAATTTATATACTTTTGTTAACCATAATGTTTAGTTTAATACTTAGAGGCATATATTATTTTTTGTGCTTTTTAAGCAAAGAATCAATGTGATAAAAATAAATTTAGGATTTACAGCATAAATAATTTTATAAAGATTAAACATTATTAAAAAATTATCTTAACAAATGATACACACTTTTTTTTTTTATGGGAGGAACCATTTTAAAATCATGTTCATCTTTTAGATCGCCCATCTCCCCCTCAGGGACCACTGGAGGTTAGTGAAGTGACAAAAGAATCAGCAGTATTGACATGGAAAGCTCCAAAAGACGATGGAGGCTCTCTTATTAAACATTATATAGTGGAAAAAATGGATGCTTCTCGAGCAACTTGGATGGAAGCTGGCACAACAACTTCACTCAGCCTAAAAGTATCCAATTTGGTTCACCACAAGACATATCAGTTCAGAGTCATTGCTGTCAATGAAATTGGTGATTCTGATCCTTTGGAGAGAGAAGATGGAGTTGTGGCTAAAGATCCTTTTGGTAAGTATTATAGCTGAAGATATGTATATTTTTGAAGATTGGATATTTAGAATTTTAGCTGCCTTTCACTTGATGGCGGCTTTAAAATTCCAAAATGTTCCCAGCCTCAGATCAGAAATGTAGACTTTATTTTTATTTTTTAAATTTGCTTTTATGACTTGAGTGCTGTAAAATACAAAGAGATTTGCAAAATTTTTCCGGTTATGCACCATTTCAAATTGTTTGCAAACTGAGCTATTTAAAATTAATAATTGATAAATTTTGCTACAAGTTTTGAGCAATTTCCTATCATTATGAGTTAAATGCCTTTAAAAATGAATAATTGAATAAAGAACCTAGAATTATCTTATTCCAGAAGAATGAGATAATTCTGATGAGACGTTGTTTAATTTATATATTTGTTTATAGAACCACCTAGTAATCCTGGAAAACCTGAAGCAACTGACTGGGGCAGTGACTTTATTGAACTTTCATGGACACCACCTAAAGAAGATGGTGGCTCTCCAGTTTCTGGTTATATTATTCAAAAGAAAGTCAGGGGCTCTAACTTGTGGGAGAAAGGCACTGAGATTGTTGGTAATGAATGCAAAGGCAAAGTGCCTTATTTGATTGAAGGCCAAGACTATGAATTTAGAGTTATTGCACTGAATAAAGGTGGAGAAAGTCAGCCAAGTGAGCCATCAGAATTGATAACAGCTAGACCAAGATTCTGTAAGTAATATTTTTCTTTTCTTTCTTTTTTTTTAATAAGTGCTTTCAAAGGATATTCACTTGTAATGCAAATTGTATTCATCATTTTTTTCATTCTAGTTAGTGAGGAACTTAAATGTATCTTGTCTAGTTTTCTGGGTGACTTCTTACTTCCATTATGTATTTACTTTAAATATTTTTAATCATTTTTGTGATTTGCATTTCTCTATCCAGAATAATAGGATGCATTAGCAAGATTTGTTTTCATGTCATTGTATGAAAATTTGCACTGAAGTAAAACATTTTTCTTAAAGGATTCTATTGTTTCATAAATTGCTGATTTACTTGAAAGTACCTAACATTTATTATTCCAATTATAATTATTTTATGCAATGTACATATATTTATTCAATGTATATCGACTCAACTCAATATATTTTATTACCATTATTTTATTCTAATGGTTTGCTCAATTTCTAGTGGCTCCTAAGATTGTGACACCTATGAAAGATATGGAAGTAAAAAGTGGAGATATTCTTCACATTGAAATCAAATTTGTTGGTGCACCTACACCAGAAATTACTTGGACTATAGATGATAAAGTTTTGGAATCTGACAAGAGAGTAACAATTTCTAATTATGAAAATTACACCCTCATTCATATTATCAATGCTAAACGAGTAGATAGTGGCTGCTATTGTTTGAAACTGAAAAATGATTCTGGCAGTGATGAAGGAACTATGAAAGTTACTGTTCTTGGTATGTAAAACAAATATTTTTTTTTAAATTTTTATGCATTAAATATTCAACATAATTTTATACTGATATTTATTTTTCTATATATTTCTTAATAATAAATCACTTTTTGTTATAAATTTAGGCAAGCCCAGTGCTCCGGAAGGACCATTGGATGTCAAAGATATACAAAAAGATAGTGTGACTTTGTCATGGAATCCTCCAAAAGATGATGGTGGCAGTGATATCATGTAAGCAATGCTTCGCTGTTATATCTTTACTTTAAATATATTTCTTGTTAATTTCTTATCTATTTAAAGTATATTGCATGGACTGTAACATACTTTTTTAAATTGATGTTAATGGTGTAAAAACAGGCAAAAGATTTAAAGATACCTATGAATTCATCATTTGGGGATAATATATTTATACAAAATATTTTCAGTTTAAGAAATTCTACGATCTTCTAATTATAAGTTCTTTTATGCTGGGTATTTATTAGGCTATTTTAAAATAGATTGATTAATAAAAGATGAAAAAACTTAAGATGAAAGATATAATGGAACAGAAGATAATATGCACTACAACTATCATTTTTCATTCAAATTCAGTTATCCATATATTGTTACTTGATGGTCTTCAGAAATGAAACTTAAATACTGTAAATCATTTGCATATTATCAAATAACTGCCATGTGAGAGCATTACTCTTGTCAATTTTTATCAGAGGAAAAATTATCTTCATTTATAAATCTGTGAGGTTGAAAATCTTTTGAATCATTTTTTGACTTCTTCAATTCCAATTTCTCGGTAATTCAATTTTTTTTCTGGTCTCTTTAATTAATATAATATTAATAGGGTTGAGATTTGTTTAATTCTAATTTTTATTTTAATTACCGAACCTTGGTTTATTCTGGCTCCATTCCATTTTATTTTAATATATTATAAAATTGATGTTTTCATACTTTGATTAACTTTTCATTTTATGCATAAATCCTTGAGAAAATACCATGTCATCCATGAAGGAAACCCACAAAATAAAAATCTATGTCTAAACACTTGTGGAATTATTCGAAAAAAATTTCATGAATAATAATTCCTGAGATTTTGTTTAGTTATTTCCCAGCACAATATATTATACAATATTTCATTATTGTTCAATATCACACAGTATGTGCAATATTTTTGTGCTAATTTAGTTTTGAAATTTGTTTCCAATACTACTACTTGCATTACCATTAATTAGGTAAGAAAAATTTAGATTAACTCATAAAGTAGTACTGAATTTCTGAGAGAGAAAATTTCTTATGATAAAAGCACAATTAAATTCTGATGAAGAATTGCTTGAAATATTTCTTGCTCTTTGTTACTGCTGTTTTGAATTTTTGATTATAAATAATCAGAAGTTGCATGAATCAGAATTGATAGAAGTGGAAATTTTGAATGATTACTTTCATTGTGGTATAATTATTGCAAGAATTATTATGTGTAATCTTATCAGTACTCCTTATTGTATTCCCTATGGACTTAGCTTTTTTTTTCTTATCACTCAGCTTATTTTTAATCAAGCTTGAGCAAATAACGGCACACAATATTGTAATGTATTAACAAACGGAAGTTTGATTCTGTTACTCTAAAGTAAATTTAATGACAAAATTTACTGTTCATAATTTGCTGTTTATTTGTTCTTCATTAAGTTATGAATAATTATTTATAAATATTCTGCATTGAAAGAGATTCGTATTCGTGTAACCAAGCCTCATTGCTAATAAAATTTTAAAACATATTTTTATTTCAGATCTTATGTTATTGAAAAGCGTGATATAACTCATAAAGGTCCATGGGTACCAGCTGTTACTATTCCTGCAAAGGATACCACTGGTGTTGTTCCAAAACTTGTTGAAAATACAAACTATGAATTCAGAGTAAAAGCTAAAAATGCACAAGGCCTTTCTTCTCCTCTTACAACAGATAGACTTGTCTTAGTCAAGAATCCATTCAGTAAGAAACATTTTCATTTTTGAATAATATCCCAAAAAATTTTTTAACTAAGTTTTACTTTAATTGTTAATAAATTCCAAGAATTTATCAACAATTAAATGATTTTTTTTTTGCTTTGATTTTTTAAATTCCTATTTAGAAGACAATATTATATTTTCTAATAAGTATCAATATTTTTATGCTAACTGTTTATAATTTAAATTTGTTGCTTGTTATTGGGTTTTTAGTTATTTCCATTCGATTTTGTCAAATCTTTTCTTTAAATTAAATTGGAAATTATGTAATTTAAAGGTATTGCATTTTTCAATTTTCCATTTCAAGTTTGTGCATTTTTGTATAGTCATGGAATCTTTCCTAACATATTTTCTATATTATTTAGATTGACAGAAAAGAAATAAAAGCAAATATTTTTATTTCTACCTAAATATTGATTTTGGCCTTTAAGTATTATAATTTAAAACTTTGTTTTATTTTTGACCATTTTTTACATTGCTTACACAAAAATTCATTAGTAATTGTTTGTGAAAATAAGGTCTTCAATCTATTAGGAACTAATAAGTATTTGGGCTATGTCATATTTTTTAGTAAAATATTTTTTTTAATAAATCCAGATAAATTTTTATTGCTGTCAAGTTTTTATTTTTATTTAAAATATTAAATATAAATTCAGGTTGTAGAATTATTTGTTAAAATTTTGTTTATCATAAGTCTCACCACCACTTCCTTTTTACTAGACCACTATTTTGCAGTTTTTTTTTTTTATTTATTTACTTAATGATACATTATTTTCTTAAAGGACCACCAAGTGAACCTGGAGCACCAGAACCTGTTGATCACGACCGCGATTTCATTAAAATCAGCTGGTCACCACCACTTAAAGATGGTGGTTCTGCTATATTAGGCTATGATGTAGAAAGGAGAGATACGAAGTTGAACAGATGGGCGCAAGTCAATAGAGGATTAGTAAAGGTATTAAAAATTTTTCGTTCTTATATTCTGACAAATTTTAACAAATTTAAATTAAAGAATTTATGAAATGTATATTTTGTACCTTTTGAAAATAATGTATTTAAATATTGGTTTAAAAATTTATTTTATTAAAATTTTGAATGTAACGATGTGTTTTCAATTTTATTCAAATGTTTTTGGACAAAAAAATTTCTATACATGAATGTAAATTTTATTTTATGTTTCAGGGACCACAATTTACAGACAATACTGTTACTGATGGTCATGTGTATGAATACCGCGTAATTGCACACAATGTTGCTGGTTCCAGTGAGCCTAGCGCTGCTTCTAAACCTATTGCTGCTAAGCCTATGAAAGGTATTCATAATAAACATATATATATATATATATATATATATATATATATATATATATATATATATATATATATATATATATATATTATTTTTAAGTCTAAACGTTTAACAAAATGCAATTATTATTATTATTATTATTTGTAACTGACATTAATCATAAATTTTCTATTTCAGAAAAGCCAAAACTTCACTTGGATGGATTGTATGGTAAATTAATTCGTGTTAGAGCAGGAGAACCTGTTTACATCAATATCCCACTGACTGGTTCACCTATGCCAACTATTCGCTGGACTTTCAATACACAACATCTTCAAGATACACCTCATACCAGACAAGAAACTGGGGATGAATTTGTAAAATTGACCATTCCTAAATCGGAAAGATCTGACAGTGGATTGTATACTATTACTGCCAAAAACGCCTATGGAGAAGATTCTGGTGAAATCACACTATTAGTATATGGTAAGTTTATTTAGTAATTTTTAATAATTGAAGCCTAGTTAAGTTCTTATGATATTAATGCACTATTTTTCTTTAAAAAATTATTTTTTTCTTCCATTTGAAATTTTCTAAATTATTAAACCAGATATATGTAATCATTACTTGATAAATGTAAAATAATTTTAAATTGGGAAAATTATATATATATATATATATATATATATATATATATATATATATATATATATATATATGTTTGTTCTTATGTATTTTTCAGATAAACCTGGTATGCCAAAAGGACCCTTGGAGGCAGCAGAGGTAACGAATAGTTCAGTCACATTGAAATGGCATAAACCTGAAGATGATGGTGGATCTGAACTGACAGGTTACCTTACATTTTATTTCTAAAACATTAAATGTATAAATGATTTTCCAACTCTTATGTGCTTATATGCCTTGAAAATTTTGTTGAATGCCTAAATTTTTGAGTTGCTTTATTCTTATCTCAGATCAGTTCTAGTAAAAATAAGTTTAATAACAAAACGATTTGAAGCATAATTTCACTTCTATTAGTTTCTAAATTTTTTATTTAATTTCATTTGAATTATTTCCTGGTATTTATCATTTCTTAAAAAATATTTAAAATAAAATTTCTTAAAGGTATATATTTTGAATATTTAAACTGCAAATCTTAAATTAAAGAAATTGAAATTTTATAAAATTATTTTATATTTAATTTTTTTTAATGGGAAATTCTATGAAAGTTTAAATTAAATGTTTTAAAGGAATGTGTGAATGTGTGGTAAAAATTATTATTATTTTTTAAATATGTATTACATTATGGATAATTTTTCTTGCAGGTTATATTGTTGAAAAATGTGAGATTGGAACTGATAAGTGGTTGCCTTGTGGTGGCTACTGTCCATATCCAACATTTACTGTAAAGGGATTGGATGAAGGAAAACAGTATAGGTTTAGGGTGCGTGCAGAAAACATCTATGGTATTAGTGATGCTCTTGAAAGCAAACCAATTACTGCTAAAAATCCATTTGGTGAGTATCTCATAATATTTTCAATTCATTTAGTTTTTGTTTATATGGCCCTAATTTTTTTAATCATTTGTCAGTTCTTGTACATCAGAATACTTTTATTAAAGATTTTGATTAATGAAAGAAAATTTAACCTAAAGCATATTTATGAGGAATATATTTTCATTTTTATTTTAAAAAGGTTTGCTAAGATGTTGATTTAACATAATAATGTTAATAATCTGGCTGTAAATTAATTTGTGTCCCATCATGTGTGATGAAAAATTTTTCAAAACTTTCTGCAAAATAGAGAGTTGGGATTTTAATCCTTAAATTTAGCACTTAGTTACTTCTTGTGTTAATGGGTACTAACTAAAAAAAAAAGTTTCCCACTATTTTATGTATAAACTATTCAAAGTTCAAAAAAAAAAAATTCTCCACAAATTTGGGAAATACTATTGTTTAAAACTATTTTTAAACCACTTTCAAATACAGAAAATAAGTTTCTTAGTGATATTTTTATTTTCTTACATCTTTCTTTAATTTTAATAAATCCTCAAAAATGCTTTCAAATATGTTTTTCAACGATGCTAGATTTACACTAATGCTTGTTGTGAAAATAGTAAATGCAATTCTTTATGTGATATAATCGCTGCTATATAATTAAAAATAAAATTTAAAAAATGGGAAATGAAATCTAAATCATTAGCATACTGAGATGTTTTGGATGAGTGATACATATCTCCTTTAAATTTAGTTATTTATCTTTTTGCCTGCTACTTAGCCTTTAATTTTATTAATAACAAATATTACAGACACTTCACGTGCAGTTAAAAATGATTATTTTCTGTGATATAACTAAATACATAAATTTCTTAAGCCTATATGGAAAAAGTGTTTGCTTAATTTGCATACTGTTTGTTATTTTACATTTTGAAATAAATATTATTTTTAAAAGTTTCTGATTTTTTTTATTGCCTAAAATTGATTCTTTTATGAAAACAACAGCTAGATTTAAATTTGTAAATACTGAATGTGAAGTTTTTAACAGCTAAGTTTCACTGTTTTTACGAATACAAATAAATAATTGTAACTTTTCTTTTTATAGATCCTCCTGATCCACCAAGTCAGCCAAAAGTTTTGGATCATGGGCCTACATTTGTTTCTCTGGCATGGGATCCACCTGCACATGATGGTGGAAAACCTGTCACAGGTATGTGTTTAAAAAAGCAGAAATTAGTAAAACTTTTTAGAAGTTATTAAAGTTTTTTTTTAAGTATATTTAAAATATCTTTAAATATTTACTTTCTTTAAGTGCATTGATGTGTTTTAACTTTTATTTTTTAAAATGGCTGAATTACTTTCATTTCTTCAGGTTATCTGGTTGATAAGAAAGAGAAAGGTACTCAAGAATGGGTCCGAGTCACTAATTTCCCTATACCTACAACAGATTTTGTTGTACCTAGCTTATCAGATGGTCAAACATATGAATTCAGAGTCATGGCAGTTAATGAAGGTGGTATCAGCAAACCAAGCAAACCATCCGTTCCTGTAATGGCTGTAAGGAAAATGTGTAAGTATTTAATCTTCTTCTTCTTTTTTATTTATTTTTTACCTCAATTTTTAATAATCTCCTCAGATTGCTTTCAAAAATATCTCTGAACTAATTTAATATATTTTTACTCACATTCTGCTACCATTAAAAAAAAACTTATTTTAACAGATTGCTAGAAAGAAAAAAAAAATGATTGAAGACATATATTAAGGGACATAAAAATACATTTTTCCCCTTGATCCCTTGTGAATCACTTTGAATTTTTATCTGTTTATTTATATTTAATTGAAAATTGAGTATTTTAAAGTTCTCTAATGAAGAGAAGTCAGTGTGAGCTCTAATATTTTAAGTTTTAAACATAGAATAATATATATATATTTTCTTTCCCTGAAAAAAAATAACCATATCGCAAAGGCATTTTGCTGTTCAGCTCTTAAAAATATGTTTGTTGTTTGTTAAGTTCTCATAATCAATAATAATAAAAATAGATATGTGCTCAAATTCTTCCAGCCTTTTTTTTAATACAATTTTCTTGAGCATTGAAAATGTAATATACCTCAAAAATGATCTAAGTAATAATTTTTTCATTGTTTTCCGAATTTGAATAAGATTTTTTAATATAGTTAAATTTATCTACTATAGCTAAAAGCAAAATTTTTGACATATATTTTTCTCATTAATATTCTTTATTAATCAAAAAATTTCTAGATCCTCCACAAGCACCTGAAGCTCCTAAAATCGATAAAATTACCAAAGATTCTGTTACTTTGTCATGGCAAAAACCAGATGATGGTGGAAGCAAAATTTTGGGGTACTATATTGAAAAGAGGATGAAAGATGCTAAAGAATGGGATATCATTAATAACATTCTACACAAATCAACAACATTCACCGTAAGAAAATTTTGTATACTATATTTGTGTTAAGAAATATGTACAATTTATTTTCTTTTTAGTTCGAGTTTTTCTGTAATAAAAAGACTTTCACATAATAAAAGGAATATAAAAAATATATAGAGATAATTAATGAAATAAAGCATAAATATTGTAGCACTTTATATTCATTCATTTCAATGCTTTTTTTTTTAATCTAAGCTATTATTTCTAAAATGAAATATTTTTGACCATACTTAGAAGAAGAGTTAATGAAGAATGACTCTAGAATGAAAAAAATATTTAGTCAATCTTTACCGTTTGTTATGTAGAATGTTTGCTTGGGTATCAGGAAGTTGGTAATATAATTTAAATAATTTTCTGAACAGATTGGTGAATTTTAAATTACTTTTAAGGTTTTATTGATATTTTTTTTCTTTAATTTAGTAAAATCGCACATTATGATTGTTGCATACCAAGTTCTTAAAGTACACATGATTTCCTTTAAAATATTTAAAATCTTACCTTCGGCTAATTTTCAAATTCAATTCATATTTTTTTCATAAATTTCATTTCATATAAATAAAAATGAATAAATCTAAGTAAAAGAATGATTCTGGGATTTCCTAAATAATACTGATCAGTTTCTAATCTTTTGTTTTATGTTATAATATTGCTTAATAGCAGCTAAAAAAATTAAATTTTATAGTTTTAAGAAAATTAGAATTATGGGATATATTACTTTCATGGAAAATTATAGGAGTCATCAGTCAGAAAATTAATTTATGCAGATTCATTTACTCATCAGACCTCAGATATTTCAATTAAAAATTTTGATTTTACTGTATCCATGCTTTTTTAAAAAAAATTCTGGTCTGAATATTTTTATTTTTATAGGAAACATTACCATTTTAGGTATTTCCATGGTTCATTATTTATATTAATATATTATATATGTATATTCCAGGTGCCAGAACTTTTTGAAGGGAAAGAATACGAATTTAGAATTATTGCAGTCAATGACATTGGAGAAAGTCCTCCAAGTGTGCCAAGTGCTATGGTATTAGTTGAAGATCAGCCAGGTAAGATGACTTTACTTAAATGTAAATGTTTCCATATTCATAGATTGTATATATATATATATATATATATATATATATATATATATATATATATATACTCTTGATAAATCCTTAATATATTGGTATCTGTTTTCAGACAAACCAAGAATTGATGTTGGAGCTGTCAAAGATATAGTTGTGAAAGCTGGAGAAGAATTTTCTATTACTGTTCCATTCACAGGATTCCCCAAACCTGATGCTACCTGGACTAAGAATGACAAAGATATTGATGAAAATGATACTAGGATATTTACAAAAGTAATAATTTTTGATTGTTTATTCTTCAGGATTTATATTATGCATTAGGTTGTGATTTAACAAACTTTAAAATAAATATATTTTAATCATTTATATCATTATTAAATATTTCCAGTAAATTTAGTATTTACTCACTTATTTTCAAAATTAAAGATATAAATACTATAAAAGAAGATAATACTGTATATTATATTTTTCTAACCTTATTGCATACAGATAATTTGTAAACTTTTTTGTTTACTAAAGGTTTGAATGAAATTTATGGAAATTAAATGCCTTTCTATTTATTCTGATAATCAAAAATTAACAGAATTTTTTAACTGTAGGGCTCAATTCTAGGCCTATTTAAATTTACATTCAGAAAACTGCATAATTATGTTGTAACATTATAATGTAATATTAACATTTTAATATATATATATATATATATATATATATATATATATATATATATATATATATATATATATATATATATATATATATATATATATATTTGATACTGTGTTTTACTGAGCCCTGTGATTTTATTAGGTGGGTGATACTTCTGCTGTACTTGCTGTCACAAATGCAAAACGTGATGATACTGCTACTTTCAAAGTTCATTTGAAGAATAAATCTGGATTTGATACATGTTACTGCAAAGTCACTGTATTAGGTGAGCCTTTATGAAAATTTCATTGCTTTCTTTGTATTTTATTATAATGATTTTAAAGAAATTACTTTAAAATGGTTTCTCTAACTTAAAAAAAATCTGTTATATATTTATAGTTAATATATATAGTTTATATTTAAAGAAAAAAAAGTATATTTTTGTTAAAAAGTTGACATTTTTTTTTCAAGTGTGCAAGAGCATTTTTTATCTGCACTATTAAAAATAATGTTATCAAGCATTTTTTTTTTCTAAAATAAGAACAAGGTTTTACCATCCTTTTCTTGTGATATTGCTGTTTTGTTACTCTATATCAAATCTGTTGCAAGAAGTGTAATATAATTATATATTTTATTGAACCATCATTACAGTAAAATGGCTCATTGTACTTCATATGAAACAAACTGGAGAAGTTAAACATTTATGATTTGAAAAAGTTTTTGTCTTCTGGATTCAGTCATTTCAATGATGCATTGAAATAATTTTTTTCAGATAAGCCATCTCCACCTGAAGACGTGCATGCTGAAGAGATTGAAGGTGAATCATTAACACTTTACTGGCATGCACCAAAAGATGATGGAGGTGCTGAAATTAACAACTATGTTGTTGAGAAAAAAGAAGTTGGAACATTGACATGGGTCAGAGTATCCAGTTTTGTTACGAACACAGCATGTAGAGTAAGAAACTTGACTGTTGGTAAACAATATGACTTCCAAGTCATGGCAGAAAATAAACATGGTATGAGTGAACCAGGAAGGACCAGAGAACCAGTACTTGCAAAACTACCATTTGGTAAGTTTTAAATGTTCTTATTTCTTTCAAGATTTTGTTTCAGTTAAGAAAAATTAATTTTTAATTCATTCAGTAACAGACACATAATGCATTTCTATAGTATTTTATGTATAAATTCAGATTCCGATATTATAAGCTTTTATTTTATTAAGTATGGAGATGTAAAGAACATAATATTTGCATAAGACTTGTTTATGTAAATTTATAGTAAAGATGTAGCATATATATATATATATATATATATATATATATATATATATATATATATATGTAATATTAATATTTAAATCTGCTGCTTATCCAAACTTTTATCCATCTAAAAACATCTGATATTTCAAAAATAATTATTAAATTTTAATTTAACTTATTAAAAGTTTGATAATTAAATGTAAATGTCTTATAATTAGTTATATATTTGAGGTTAATGACTTTGGCAATAGTCATTTATTTAAAAAATTGTCTATTATTTAGTATGATTTTTTTATATTGAGCAAATGTAAAAAGTAAATGTCATATTCCTTGCTTAAACAGATTAATTGCTATTTGCATTAAATGAGGATTGTGCATGCAGGTACATGCAGAATGTTTGCAGTGTGAATTGTTCTGAAATAGAAAATTATTTCTAGAATGTATTGATAACTATACAATGTCCTAACTATGTCAAAATTTGACCATTATTATTGATTATTAACACATTTATTTTGTCATTTAAAATCATCAACAATCATAAAATTGATGCAGGGGAACCTCGATTATATAAGATGACTGAGATAGTAATTACATCAGATAGTCAAAAATTCGATGGATAGAAACTAAATTTTAAGTATATGTTTCAGTTTTCCTTTTCAACAACTTTTTTCATTTTATTTATTTGAAATTATAAAAATGTCTAAAATTGCCACCACATATTAACATCATACAAATTCTTTAATTACTTAATAAACTTTTAACATATTTTTTGGAACAATACCTAGTTTTGATGCGAGGACAATTAAGAATGGCATTTGGTGTTATATTTGTTGTGTATTATTTGTATTTTTTTCCTGGAAATAACTTCTTCAATTATCAAATATTATCATCCAATAGTGACCTTTTACAAGGCTCATATCATGAAAATTTGTGAACCTTGGTTCCAAACTAACTTTGACGCCTCGATATAAAGATCCAAATAATCGAGATTCTGTTTATTTGCTTTGAATTTTTCCAAACCCTAACCATATTGCCTTTCTATTTTTGAACCGTAGTACATTTTTATGTTGTATATTTAAACAGATCCTCCAGGCGCCCCTGGTGCTCCACAAGCAATTGATACATCTGTTGATTCCATTACTCTGTCATGGCACAAGCCTAGAGAAGATGGCGGCAGTCCAGTAACTGGATACATTCTTGAGAAGCGTGATAAGGGCAAGGACAGATGGACAGCAGCATGTCAAACAACAATTACAGACCAGACTTTCCGTGTTACAGGCTTGAAAGAAAATCATGAATATGAATTCAGAGTTGCAGCTGTTAATGCTGCTGGTCAAGGTCCATTTAGTTCATCATCAGATGGCATATTTGCAAGACCACCACCATGTGAGTATTTTTTAATGCCATTATTATTTAACACATCATTTTTAATATAGATTTCTGATTTATATTTGTGAAAAGCATTTTCAAAAATCTTTTATAATATATATCAATATATGTACTTCTCTCATCTGTGATATTAAAATTAAATGATTTTGCCGATATTAGAATTCTTATATTATAAGAGAGGTGAAAATATCGAATTGAATTTTCCATACTCTTTAATATTTGTCATTTTGACTTCTTCTATGATAGCGATTATTTTATTCGTGTGTTAAATTACAATACATGGAAACTCGATTATAAATATAAAAAGTGTCATCTTTTCCCCATAAGATAGTGGCAACCCTTTTCTTTACAACCTATATATGCTTTGTCTTCTCTTTCATATAAAAGAGCAGCCTCTGAAATATACCTTTAATAACCTATAATAAATAATCCTGTAATAAATAATATCGTGATTATCATACCTATAATAAATAAAAAGAAAACTTTTACCAAAATAAGTTAAATACACTACAAAAATTGAAAGATAATAAGATTTTTTAATAAAGATTCAACATTTAAATTTATTTTATTTCCTAGAAGGGCCAGATTAAGCCCTTAGAAGCTCCAAGACAATGTAAATTTCAAACTCTCTCTTTCTCCTCTGCAATTTCTAAAAGCAGATATTCTTTATTGATTTTAATTTAATTTCTATATAATTAGTTTTTTATTAATACATTTTATAACAAACTGAAATAACATATTTAATTGCAAGTCACATTCAAAGTAGTTATTTTCAATATTTAACATGTAAAAAATTGAAATTTTAAATGAAAATAATTTTAAACAATGTGATAAAGAAAAATATATTTAACTTTTTAATATATTCTAAATACTTTCATACAATGGTTCTAAGTTATGAATGAATCAGCCAATTACAAAAAAATATCATATTATGCTGATTATTAAAAAGATATGAAAAGATAAAGAATGTCTTTAAAAATAATAATTTTAAAATTTAAATCAATTCACATGTGCAGTCTTTGTAAATAAATAAAAACACAAAACTAATTTTCTCCAAAAATAAAGAAAAAAAATTAGGACTTTTAGGCTGTTGCTATTTGATAATTGTTAGGCATCTTCATAACATATGAAGATAAAAGAATCTACATAAAGCAAATAAGATACTACCTTTTCATTTAATAAACTATTTTTCATTGATATCATTTGAATTATTATTTAAAATTCTTAATTGTTAATCAAGATCTTTTATCCTACATACCATCAATTTACTATTACTACACTGAATTATATCTGAATGAGTATAACATATATTATGCTACTTAGTTTTACTAAATCTAGTGTCTCTAAATTTAAAATTTAGTATTTGTAGTAATTTAAAAATTTAGTATTGCTGTTTCAGGTTATTAGTAGGTGTGAAATAATTCTTCAAATCCAAATCCCAATTTTGAGTAATTATGGAATGGATAAAATTTGCATTAAATAAAATAAAATAAGACATTTAATTTTCAAATATTAGTGCATACATAATTTATATATGTAATTCACAAAATATTAAAATTATGAAGTATATCTTAGTATCAAAAATCTGGAACATAAAATGTGTGGTGCTTTAAAGAAAAACATGTTGTAAAATACTTTTTGTGAAGATAATATTTGAATTTCATTTAGTAATCTCTGAAAATTGATGTAGTATGTCATGTTTTATTTATTAGGTTCTCCTAAAATTGATGCTGCATTTAGTATGCGTGACATCACAGTTATGGCTGGTGAAGAGTTCACAATCCGAGTGCCTTTCAATGCATTCCCTGTGCCAACAGCCACATGGACAATCGTAAGTATATATATATATATATATATATATATATATATATATATATATATATATATATATATATATTTGATTTTATTGTGACAGACACTTTTATATTTTTAAAACATTTCGAAAATTAATGCATTTTATTTACTATAATTACTTTAAAGAATAGATTTTTTTTTATATTAAGCTTTTTAAATAAAAGAGCTTAAAAAAACATGGAATTAAAATTTTGTTTATCTGAATTCATGTACAATCATACAATATCTTTTTTTCTTTATTAAATGTTTATTATAATTTAGTAAGAAATATTAAACTGTACTTACAGTTTATTGAACATTTTTTAAGAATAATTTAAAAACAACTATTCATGAAAGACTCGCCAAAGTTCCAGAAAAGAAAAGAAAATGTTTCTACTGTACTATTCAATGGTTAGATTTTTGTCTACATTTCAGTAGTTTGTAAAATAATGTTCAGATTGCTGGCAATAAATTAATTTTTAAGGTGGAGATTCAATTCATTTACTTTATTTAAGTTATTAAATCATTGGATTTTTTAAAAAGAGATTTAATTGAATATTAATTTTGAAAACTATTTTAGAATTATTCTTAAAATTTAAAAGCATTGAATTTTGGAATATTGTTGTTTAAAAATGAAAGTTAATCCTAAAAACAAAATGCATTTTATTCTTTTTTTTAAATTTTCAGAACGGAAATCCTTTGGTCAAGACAGACAGAGTGTACAGTGAAGTAAATGTCGCTTTTACTGTTCTAATAAACAAAAAAGCTAAGAGAGATGATTCTGGAAACTACACTCTTGTACTTAAGAATCAACATGGATCTGATAATAGTGCCTGTAGAGTGCTTGTTGTAGGTGTGTATCTCTTAAATCTTTGTTATATTTCAGTGTTGTTATTGATATTGTTTCCAAAATTTTCCTTCTAATAAGTAAAATATTTTATAGTTTCTTTTACCTGTTTTAAATATCATGTGTAATTAAGTATTCCTTTAGATGAAAAAGAATAATTGATTATTTACTAATTGTCCATAGGCAATTTATTAGCCTTAAGAAATTAACATTTTTTTATTTTATTTGACTATACCTAATACTTATATACTTAAACAACATGAAAGTTTAGGTTATTAAAAAAATATCCCAATATAGTGTAATATTTTTTAAATGAAAATGATTTTGAATATAATTGCAGTTATTTTTTACCCTCTTTTGAACTAAAATAATTTTTTATGCGTATTTAATCTTAACCAAAATAGATGTACTCGTTAAATTTTTTTTTATGTTGCTTTATATATTGTTTTTAAATTACAAAAAATATTTTTTTGATAATTTAGACTTGTAAATTTCCTTCATACATATGTTATGTTTTATTTTTTTATAAAATTTATATAGTTTTGATTAAAAATTACTTTTTTTTTTTGTTTAACTTCCATGGAGACTAAATATCAATTGGAAATTTTACAGATAAACCTGGGCCACCTGAAGGACCTCTAGAAGCCAGTGATATTACACCAGAGACATGCTCATTGTCTTGGAAACCACCCAGAGATGATGGTGGAAGCCCAATTACCAACTATGTGGTTGAAAAACAAGATGCCAATTCTAATGTAAATTTAATTTTTTTTTTTTTCATTCTTCACATATTAAAAATTAATATTTTTACTATTCTTATTTCATTCTCTATGAACAAAGAGAAACATTAAGGATTCAGTGCCAAATGAATTAAAAGTAATTTTACAAGAATTACTTATTTAATTTATCTATTAAACAAATTTTCGATTGAGTTATTTTTTCTTAATTTTAGAAAATCTGAATCCATCAGACCATTTAGTATACATAATTTCAGTATTATTATATATGAAGATTATTCTGAAGTTGAATTTCCCAAGCTATCAACAGATGGCAGGACACACATCATGAAAAATTGATATGCTGTTCTGAGAAATGTAGCATGAAAACTAATAACAATTTCTAGAATTAATACAGTTATAATTGTTGAAAATGTTAATTCTTATTCCTGGCCTTCTAAATGCAAAAATATGCTTAAGTTTATTACCTCACAAAATAGGAAACTTATTGAATTTCATCTTCAGCTGTAACAAGTGCTTTAGCCTGTTATCATGAGCAAGTATTTTGTACATTTAATTTTTCAAATATCATTTAATTGCCTGTGATAAAGATCATAGTTAGAAGATATATTGTATGATTGATAGATGGGCAAAGCTGGTGATGTAATGTTCTATGTAGAATCTTCATTTGAGCAATTGAGAAACACAGTGGCCATATTCTTCATTTTTCTTTGTCCTTCTAACTCAAAATCATTACAAACTCCATTTGTTTCAGAAACTCTGTATCAGGTAAGATAAAAGTAGTTGATTCCATGAGCATACAATATTCATAAACTCATTCTATTTCCAGTTGAAAACTTTTTCAATGCAGGAATGCAAAGCATGACCTCATGTAATGATAAGTGTGATCTATTCTATAGATGAATATAATGAAAAGAAACTGATTGATAAATGTTTCTATATAATTTTCTCACTTGTTCATATTCATTGAGAAGTTTGCTTTCCAGATATACCTTTTATTATTTTGTAATTTTACCAAAGAGAGTTTGCACAGTTGTAAGTAGGCATATTACGTTTATTATAATTTATGAGAAAATGTTATTGTAAATTTTTTTCATTCAACAGTGGCTTGAATTTACCTCTTATTTTATAGGTATGGGTTAAGCTTAGCAGCTATGTAAGAGGATGCCATTATGAAGTGATTGGATTGGAGCATAAGAAGAAGTATCATTTCCGTGTTCGAGCTGAAAACAAGTATGGAGTTGGGTCTCCATTAGATACAGATCGTATGATAACAGCCAAATTCTCATTTGGTAAGTGTAAAAAGTCATTATCATTTTAGAATCAAAATATAAATATATTTTGCTCATTTATAATTTTGCAAATAGATAAATTTAAAATATGCTAATACTTTTTGAGTTAATTATTTATGTTCTTACTTTTTAAAGTTAATAGGGTCTTTCTTTACTTATAAGCTAAGATATTGCTTTTTAATTCATAATCTGAAATTGCTAGAGATTTTTAAGAAGTTGTTTTATAATTTTTATATTCATATATTGCCTGTGAATATTTATATTAGAAATACCAAAATCGAAATAAGCATTATAGACCATTTTAATATACGCTTATTTTGGGCTGTAATAAAAAATGAAAATGCATATAAAATTCTAATAAAGTTTCTTATGAAGAGCTTTTATCATTCTTTTCGTTTAGACCCACCTGGGCCACCTGGTACACCAAATATCACTGATTATGATGGTATCAATGTAAGTTTGTCATGGGAGGCACCAGTTCATGATGGAGGATCAAGGATACAAGGTTATCAAGTCGAATATTATGACATGGCTGAAGGTAGATGGAGAGTTGGAAACGAGTACTTGGTGAAAGAAACTCACTTCACAAGTAAGTCGCTATTTTAATATTTAATGGTACATTCTGTCCATTTTCGAATTTGAAAATATATATGATGAGTGAAACACTCTGTTATTGTCCTTTGAATTACATATTTTTGTTTAAAATTTTCAGTTTGTTATAATTATTGTATATTTACATAATTATTTTAATGTCATAATTTAATTTATATTTTATTTATACATTTACATTTATTATTATTTTTCTTTTTCTTTCTTTCTTTTTTTTTTTTTTTCATTTTCAAAATGCTTAGTAAAAATAATTTGTTAGGTAAAGAAACAACGTTGTGTGAAACTAATTTGTTATCAAAAATAAAAAAAATTGGCAGAAAAGGTAATAGAAAATAGCATCTTACATCCATTAATTATTTATCTTTTTTATGTCTAGCAAGGTCTAATTTTAAAAATCAGCATGCATTTTCTAACAATAATTCCTTTATTTTAGTTCCCAATCTATCTGAAAATCATGATTATCAGTTCCGCATTAAAGCAAAGAATGCTGCAGGTCTTGGAGAAGCCAGTCAACCAACAGCTACATTTAGATTAAAGAAGAAATTCAGTAAGTTTATGTTGATGATCTCTAAAAACAATCTTTCTGTTTCTAGAATTATATATCAGGAAAAGAAATATTTGAGAAAAGAAAGTTCAATACTAAGAAAATTGTATGCAAGTATTGATTTCTGTAAAGAGATATTAATTACGAACATTATTTTTCTTACTAAAGTCATGTCAATGACAAATATTAAATCATTGAAGCACCAGTGCTAAATTTGTGATTTGATGCTTTATAATTTCAAAATATTTCGAAATTGCCACACAATTTGACAAAAAAAAAATTGCTAAATTGGTATTTTACAGGTGCCAACTTTTTCATGCTTATCTCGACTAGATGATACTAATATAGCCATGACAGTGATAGCATGAAATTATTCTATGAACATACCCGTTGCAACGACTTTATTAATTATGCATGCTTATCCTATATTCTGCGATATTGTTACAAAAAAATATGCTTATAAAAGTATTGTTATGTTTTTAAAGGTCCTCCATCGCCACCTGAAAATGTCATGGTTGGCAAAGTTGGTCGTAGCTATATTGAACTTAGATGGGAAAAACCTCGCAATGACGGAGGAAGCAAGATCACTGGTATATGATTATTTAAGCAATTCAATAAGCAAACTTAATTTTTCTTACCACAATATTTCACGCAATCTTGTGCTAAACAGCTGTCTGTTTCCAATAATAAAACCTAATGTTTTTTATTTAATAGGTTACATTGTGGAGCGCAGAGAAGCTGGCACTAATTTCTGGTTTAAGGCAAATGATTTCCCTTGTGCTGATTGCCATTACACTGTTATGAATTTGATGGAAAATTCGGAATTTGAATTTAGAGTATTTGCTGTTAATGCAGCTGGAAAGAGCGAACCTAGTGCTTGCACTAATCCTGTTAAGGTGTGCGAAGTGGCAGGTATGTAATTTAAATTAACATAATCTTTTAAAATAAGATACTTCTACTCTTTCCGCTTTTATTTACACATTATTTTATTATTTAATGCAGATGGGCAAAAGCCTGAATTTGTCAGGAAACTTTTGAACAAAAGTGTTGCTCTTAATAAGCATGTCATCTTTGACTGTGAAGCTGTGGGTAAACCAGCTCCTACAGCTAGATGGTAAGTGTATAGAATTTGTTCACTTTTTAAAATTTTTTTTAATTAATCTATATTATTTCATACCTCATATAATTCTATACGATGTAAATATACAATATGAAATATATAAAAAAAATAATACAGATGATACAATTTTTGAGTTTCAGTTTCGTTTTATTGTAAGTTTGTTCATAAAATTTTCATTTATTTTAAAATGTATTTTTAAATATGAATACGTTGATCATTTTGTCTTGACCGACATTGTGTTACTCATTCCATAGGCGTTGTAGAGAACAATATTATAACATCGCATATAAATAGTTATTCACCTCATTACAAAATTATTTTTCCACCTTATTCAAAAACAATGCAAATCAAAAACAGACCTTCAACCCAAACAAAATTTTTTTTAAAAAATCGTTTGATATGGGAAGGCTGAATAATAAATCTTTAAATATCTTACGAGTTCAATTTTTTTCATTGTAATAGATATTGCTGATGTTGTTTTTCAATGATTGGTTTTACATTTTAACCTGATTATTTCAATATGAGAATGCAAATTTATTTACAAACAAAAGATATTATTTGCAAATTTAATTTTTTAAAAATAAGTATTAATTCTTGTAAATGTAGTAAAATATTAAAAAAATAATTGATGTTAAAAAATTGATTGATAATTTACTTTTTCAGTACTTTGCAAATGATAAAATAAAATAAATGATCTTGTTCTTGCTTGTGTGTTTTTGAATTGATATATAATATATATTCATTACAATCGAGAAATAAAGGATAATATTTATCTAAGAAAATTTTAATTACATACTGTGCATATTATAATCCTGCAGATATATTCACGCTTTTTATACCTTTTTAGTGAAATATTTCCTCAAACCGTTGTATGAAAAAAAATAAATTCTTTTATTATTTTACTTCTCTAGGTTCAAGAATGGACGTGAAATTCACTCTGGAGGTCGTATATTATTGACTGAAGGAAAAGACGGAGAATTCAAGCTTACAATCACTGAAGTTTGGGATACTGACGAAGGAGAATATGCTTGTGTCGTTAGTAACTCCTTAGGATCTGACAAGTGCCTTGCTCGCATGGTTATTGCAGGTAAATCTTAAAAATATGAACTAATCCAATTATTTTTTAAGTCAAGAAAATTTAGCATTTGTGTAATTTTATCACTTTGAAATCTCCCTTTTTTTAATTTTTTTAAAATTTATTATCAATATAATTTACAATAGAAGCTGTAAAAAAAATGTGAAGAAATACTTGTTTTCGATTATTGAAGCATTATATGTTTTTTTTTATTATTCACTATTAAAAAAATTATAAGAAATGTCATTTTTTATTTAATTGCTTGTGAAATTATTTCTAATGGGTTTTTTTTTATGTATTAAACCTATGGTTTGGTAAATTGCATTTCTTTAAATAGGGATTTTTTTATAAAATTTTGAGAATAGGATCCACGAGAGCCATCACTTGTTCCTGTAATTAGACATTTTATTGCTCTGTTAAAAAATTCCTTTGATATTGATCAGTTATATGTTTATTTTGAAAACCGCAAAAGTCTGATAAAAAATTTCAAAATTAGTGTACAAATATTGCCAATAGATGACGCTATACACTTTAGCCAGAATCCAAGAAAGAGGCTATAAACTTATCTTTGCAAGCAATCGTTGCAATCATATCATATTTGATTCAAAATTTCAAAATTTGTTGATGGAAATGGATGTGCTTGCTTCATAGGAATATATGGAATGAAATTTTACTGTCAAGATAAGAAAAAAAAAATTGAAAGGAATTGTGCATATATATATATATGCACATTTTCGAACAAATGCTAGGATTTAAGATTGTCAAAATACTTATATATGTATATTATTTTTCAGTTGCTCCTCGAATTGATAGGTGTCCTACTGAAGTTTACTTCCCTGAGAAGGACAATGGCAAGGTCAAAATCTATTTCTCTGGCACTTCACCTTTTGATGTTTTATTATTCAAAGGAGGATTTGAAGTAAAAGAAGATGATCATATCAAATACACCGTATTTGATGAGTATGTCATCATTTATTGGAAGGAAATCACCAAGGATGATATGGGAAAATATAAACTCACTGTGAAAAATGAAAGTGGTTCAGCAGAAGCTGATTTCACGTTGTTCGTAACAGGTAATGAAAATTTTCTGATATATATATATATATATATATATATATATATAAAGATTGTGAGTTTGGAAAATATTAATAATATTAAAAATAAGAGTTTATGTTTATGTCTTTTAGTTTAAACCAATTCCATAGTTTTGCTTTGGAATTCAATTTTTTTTATATCTAAATAAACTACATTTTAGCTATGTGTAATTATTATTTTTACTTATATATTTAAAGTTAATTTAATAAGTGTTTTAATCTATAAACCTCTTTTTAAAAAAATTGCTTTATTTATTTAGGATTGCCTGGTCCTCCAATTGGTCCTCTTGAAGTCAGTGATATCACACAACATACAGCCACTCTTGCCTGGAAAGTACCTGAATATGATGGTGGATGTAAAATCACTCATTATGTCATTGAAAGGAAGGAAACTTCACATGGTCAATGGGTCATTGCTGCTAGCTACTGCAAAGTAAATGCTTCTTTGCTTCTTCCATAAATTGCTAATATAAAGGTTTTGATAATACTCTAGTTAAAGAAAATAGTTTTAATTGAAGATGTTTTAAACTTTCCCATTGAACATTAATCTTAGAGTATAAAAGATGTAATAATAGAAAATAATAAATGTTGCTTAAGAAATATCAATTAGCTTCATTATGATTTTTGAAATTGGATCTTATTGTATATCAATCTATGCATTGTTACCTATGAGAAAAAATATATACCACTCCCTAAACTTTTACTACATTAATTTTTTTTTGTTGTTGCAGGATACAATTTTCACTGTACAAGGGTTAACCGAAAATGGCGAATACTTGTTTAGAGTAATGGCTGTAAATGAAAATGGTCAAAGTGCTCCACTTGAAGGTGTGAACCCAATAATTGCAAAACTGCCTTTCGGTAAGTTAAATGCATTTTGCTCAAAATTTTTTTATTTTCTACCATATTATCTAATTAATATTTTCATTTAATTTGCATATTTGATGTTTTGTTTCTTTGAAAAGTCTTACTTTATAGAAATATGCTATTAATTCTTAAAATAGAAAATTTATTAATTTGCATCCTATTAAATTGAAATCATAATATAAAAAATAACTTCAAAAGTGGATACAGGAACTGTGATAACTGTCCAGATACGCAGCTGACACCATGCCACATCTTTGAGTGTCCAGTTATGAGTGTTAATCTGAGAGAAATGGGAGTCTTGCCGTCATTGATAGACCTGTATGACGATAACATCAAGCATAATTGCAGAAGCAGTAATCAGGACTCATGGATACATTTGATTCGGCTATGTGATAGACACGACAAAAAAAAAATAATAATAAAATAAACTCCGAAAGTAACGAAATTTTAATTTAGAAGCTAATTTGAGATTATGATTTATATTTAAAGAATTCTCTCATTTGAAACTTGCCACTTCTATGATTTCCAGAATTTTTTTTTACTTGACTTTTCTTCTTTAGACCCTCCGGGAGCACCAGGATCACCAAATGTTGTTGAAGTAGGAGGTGATTTTGTCAATCTTTCTTGGACCAAACCAGAGCATGATGGTGGTGCTAGAATTTTGGGTTACTGGATCGAGAAGCGCGAGTTTGGAACTCAGACATGGCAGAAGGTTAATTTGACTCCTTGTCATGCTACTCAAATTAACATCACAAATCTCATCGAGGAGAGGCAATATGAATTTAGAGTGTTTGCCTTCAATGAAGCTGGTATAGGTCCTTCAGTCACTACAGAAAGACCTGTGAAGATCCTTGATCCAAATGGTATGTAAAACCTCAAATTTTCATATTTTTTGCTGTCTTCCTTATGAATATTGAAGAAAAAGAATTAACATCTCAATAATTTTTATATTGATTACTATTAAACATATAATTTATTGTATTGATTTAAAACGTAAGTCATAATATTATGGTATTTTTATCAGGATTCCATATTTATTTTGCCCACTATTAATTTTTTTTAATGTCTTACTGTTAAACTTTGAAATGGATAATTTTATTCAAATTTTTTTAGCATAGCTTTTATTGCTTTCTATTAACAAAAGAATCGTTATTTGAAGCCAATAGTGGTGGCTGTTTCTACTTAAAAATTTATTGTTATAATATCTAAATGTCTGTTCTTTGTATTTGCAGCACCAGTTCCACCAGAATTCTTAACACCTTTGAAGAAAGTTCTTTCTGAGGAAAACAAAAATGCACAATTTACTTGTACTGTTGTTGGAAATCCAAAACCAAGTATTACATGGTAAGCATATTATTTTCACTTATTTAATAAAATTATTTATGAAAGCATTTTATCAAATTATCATTTTATAAAATTAAAAAATTGTGTGTCGTTATTAAAATATTGTTTATTTATTTATTTTTTAACCATATGTAGAATGTTTCAAAATCCTTCATACAAAGTAAAAGTTGATAAAAGGCACTTAGATAATCAGAAATTACCATATAATATTTAATAATCAACCTTTGGTGTGTTTGGCCTTTTCAAATCCGTAAGTTTTGTTAAGTGGATATATTAGACATTCGATCTATTAAGTTGAGATTGCATTATAACAGTCTTCTAAAATAACATTAAAAAAATTCTAATAAGGAGTTTGTATTCAGAATTTCCCAGATATCAACTTATATTCAAGAAATATATGGTGGTTTCGCCAAAGTATTCCTATCTCTGCTTCCATATTGCAAAGTTAATATTGGCGGACACATTTAATATTGGTGTTTTTTTCCCCCTTTCTTTCTTCACTTCTCTATCATTCTTATTTCAGAGAACAACTGTTGCAGTTTCTAATATTTCACCATTTCAGTTTGATCAATTTTAGTTAGATATATTCTATTCTGCATTTACGCTTATGCCAAGATTTTTGAAACACGCTGCATATTCCGTATTTTAGTATGTGTTATTGGATACATTGTTATTATTATATGTTTTCTAAAATCGACAATTCTTTAAAAGGTACAAGGGTGTACGAGAAATCTTTGAAGGAACTGGCAAATATACAATTCTTAAAGAAGGAGATATTCACACTTTGGTTATCAATGAGGTGTTTGGAGAAGATGCTGATGAATACAGTGCCAGAGCATATAACAAGGGAGGTGTTAGGACATCTCGAGCCGAACTGGTGATCATGCGTAAGTATAATGCATTAATAAAATTAATTGGATTTGCAATAATTTTAGTGACTGTTATTTTAAGTTCATTTCAAAAATCTGATGTTTTATTGTTGTTTGTTGTTCATTGTAATGAAGGAACTGTATAACATTTTAAATATTAAAAATTCACACAATTTTTATTAATACGATTTTATCTAGATTATTTTATATTTCTTGTATGGCATGATTTTTTGAAATGAAAGTTTTTTAATCATGAAATGATACCTTTTAAGACATTGTAATTATTGTATTTCTTGTTTTATAATTTGAGTTGAAAGAAATGTTGAAGTACAGAACTTTTTTAATAAAGTACAATGGGTGAATATCCATATTTTGGATATTATTATTTTCAACTGCAGTTTACATTGACGTTTTAGCCCAGATTTAACACTATGTTTATATTTCAGGCCCACCTCTCATCAATGTACCTCCTAGATTCAGGGATGTTGCTCAATTTGAGAAGGGTGAAAATATAACCTTGAAAATACCTTTCATTGGATATCCCAAACCAACTCTGAAATGGAGCAGAAATGAAGAAGAAATAGAAAAAGGTGGACATTATGACATCGTAGTAGGAGACAGACATGCTGTTCTTATTATTCGCGATGTCAATAGTGATGATAATGGACCTTACCGCTTGTATGCAGAAAATGAACTTGGATCAGACTCAGCTATTATCAAAATCAAAATAAGTGGTATGTATGTGGAGCAAATAATATTTCAATTTGTACTTTCAGATATAAATATATTGTATACGTAATTATTGGCTTTGTTTTTTGACAATCTAAGTAAGCAATCTTTCCTGCATTTTATGTGATGAAAAGGAATAAATGATTTAACTAGTTTAAATTTATGTATTCAAATATAAATATATGTCTTAACTGTTCAAATGATGTAATCAGAAAATTCTGTTCTTTGTTGTTGGATCCAAATGACTAAGTTCATATCTCTTTGCCCGTTTCTTTACAAAAAATGTCAGCGTTTAGTGCCAATGATTAAAGTTAATTTTCTGTGGAAAATCAGCAAATTAATTTTAGAGTGAATTTGATAGCACCAAAATAATTTTTTACTAGTTGTATATTCAAAACATATAGAACTTTTTCAAAAATCTAAAGATTTCATTATTTTTGAAAATATTATTCGTTTAATGATATTTATCAATTTCTCCTTTTAAAAAATATTTGAGTGTAAAAATGTGATGTTTTATGTGCGATTTTAATATTCTTATGAAATTCAAGGAGTTATATTTTTTAAAACTGAGGAATTGAGAATGCAAATTTATTTTTTTAATATTATAAAATTAATATTAAAATATTTAATTTATTATGTTAAAAATGCCATTTTTTTCAGATCGCCCAGACAAACCAAAAGATGTGAAAGCTGATCGTGCAACTGATGACTCAGTTGTACTTTCTTGGAAAGCTCCTGCTTGGGATGGTGGCTGTGCAATTCACAATTATCTAATTGAGAGACAGGAATCTCCAATGACTAGTTGGGTTCGTTGTGGAAACACTAGGTGAGAAAAAGCTGCAGAAATCTTTCAATTTTAGGTTGCATGAAATTTGGGTACATTAGGAGATCGAAATTCCAAGGTTATGTTCTAGTTAGCAAGCTTATTATTGTTGGATAATTTTTTAGGTTAACCCTTCACCAAGTCACTGGCCTTAATCCCAACAAAGAATATCGATTCAGGGTATATGCTGAAAATATGTTTGGAAGGAGTGATCCAAGTGACACTTCTGCTCCTATTATGACTCAACGTAAGTATAAAATTTTCTTTACGTACCAATAGTTTAATTGTTTATCTGCAGCAAAATAAAGTAATAAAATATTCAATTTTTAATTTCAGAATCTAAGAAAGAGCGTGCCAAGCGAAAACAGGGTAGGTAACATAAATTGTTTTTCTGTAAAAAATTTGAAATGTTAACTGATAAGTTTGACATAATTATGAATTTTTTTAAAATTTTTGTTTATTTATTTATTATTATTATTATTATTATTTGTTAAAAATCTATCCGTTTTAAATTTTTTTAGTTGATGCCCAAGGCAAAAAGATTCGAGGAAGATCTGAAGGCACTATTTCTAATTATGACCAATTTGGTAAGTTTCATCTATAGTTGATATAATAAATTCAAACTTATTTTGTTAAATTCAATTTCAAGTTCATTTTTTTAAAAAAATTTATTAACTTTAAAATAATCATATTATTACTGTCATCGAATTCTTATAAATCAGGGACATTTCTATTTCATGCAAAACATAAAAAATTTGAATAATATTATTCAAAAAATGTTAAAATTTTATTCTAATTATTATTATTTTGAATTCCCAAAATTTTTACTAAAATTTTCTGAAATTTCAATTGTATTTAAAATTTTAAATTTCGGCAAGGTATAAAATTATGCAATTATTATAACTATTAATAAACAAAGATATGCAATAAAAAATTTTATGAACTTATGTAGAATAGTCTAATATTTGTATGCTTAAATGCTTTTGTGGGTTCATTTTAAATGCCACAATTTAATGATTATTTCTTTTATTATTTTTCTAAGCATATCTTGGATCATTCCCCAGGTAACTAAATTGTAGATAGTTAATATTTGACTTATAAGCATTTTTCTTTAGTTTATAAAAGAAGCATAAATAAATTAAAATTTTTATTTTATTATTAAATGTATTGTTCTTCTATTTAATTGGAAAATATTTCATTAGGATTTAAATTTCTTTACTCTTTTTTGCTTGTATGCACATTCTAAAGGAAATATTTTAATGCTTTCATTTTCTTCTTTTAGTTTTTGATATTGATAAATACATTCCTCAACCTGTTGGCATTAAAACTTCCAGTGTGTATGATTATTATGACATTCTGGAAGAAATTGGAGTGTAAGTAATCGTTTCTACTTAAATTTCGATAACATAAATAAATATATTTAAAAATAATACCTAGGCTTTCTTTCCGAATACCCAATTTATTTTTAAAAATTGAATAATTTAATGAAGGTTATTATAGCTAACTTATTAAGATAAATTGATTGCTGAATCCATTTAATCTGTTTTTATTCTCTCACTTTATTGTAAATTTAATATTGACTAATACTCTCAATTAACTTTAATATTTCACAGCAATGTTCTTCAATTATATCTTTTTTCTAAATCAAACATTTTTTTTAATGTAGCAATTCATTTCATATCCTGTATTTATAATTCATGAATTTAAAAGCAATTCATCATGAATTTATATCAATTTTGATTCATGAAATTGAAATTGAAAATTTAAAAGCAATTCATGAATTTATATCAATTTATCATTACTTTATCAATTTATCATCATTAAAAACATTTTGTTTTTTTACATAAATCTTCTATTGTTTGTTGAATATGTTGCAAATTCTAATTAAATTTTTAAATCTTTAATGTTTAATACTACAAATTTCACAATGAATAAACAATGTTTATTAAAAATACATTTTAATCCTTAAAATAATTTATTGAATTCATAATTCTTATGTTATGTTGTCCTCTTTCAGAGGAGCATTTGGAGTTGTTCACCGATGTAGGGAACGCTCAACCGGACGTGTATTCGCAGCAAAATTCATACCAGTTTCTCATCCTATGGAGAAGACCATGATTAAACGAGAAATCGATATAATGAATCAGCTCCATCATCCCAAACTCATTCGACTTCATGATGCCTTTGAAGAAGATGATGAAATGATCCTTATCTATGAATTGTAAGTTTGTTTTATTTTTTTACTAAGGGCAGGTCAGGAAACTTTTAAAGAGGGGTGGGGCAAGAATTTTTATTTTGGATTCAGGAAAGGTTACAAATTTACACTGGTGTACAAACTTAAACAACAGGGTAAATTTTAAGCATGTAGCCATGAAATTGCAGAAAAGGGGGTTATTGCGATTTTTACATTGAACACGCAACTCTTTAGAAAGGTATCGCGTATTCAAATGTCAAGAGCAAAACATACAAGTCGCCGTGAGTGTACACAAAACGCGTACAGTCAGCGCGCGCAGCTCAAGATTACAAGGAAAGGAAGAACGGAGGCGCAATTAAAGACATTCGCTGCAAGTGCAAGTGAGTTCTTTCTTGAAATATGACTAGAAGAAATCACCTGGACGACTTCGCATGTGGAAGAAGGATCAGAAAGCTAGAAGAGGTGAGCAGTTTCACCAGTGTAGCTGAAGAGTTCGGAATCAACAAAAATGTCGTTTCGCGTGCTTAGAAAGTCTTCCAAATCATAGGTACAGTTGCTAGAAAGGTTGGTGGTGGCCGCCCTAGGAAAACAACTGCAGTGGATTACCAACATATCGGCCTATAGGCGAAAAGAGCCCGATACCAATCAGCAAGCGCCAATGCTCAGCAACTGCGTGCAGCAACAGGGCGACAAGTGTCGCGGTTTACTGTGACCAGACGCCTTCACGAAGGTGCCTATTGAATCCATCCTGAAAATTGGCGATCGGTAGCACCGTTTAGAGTGGTGTAAGGAACACAAAAACTGGACATCTCATCAGTGGATTCGTGCTCTCTTTACGGATGAGAGTCTTTCAGTGCCACAAGTGATTCTCAACGTCAGTTGACTTAGAGAGAGGTCGGGACACGGTTTATCCCAGTAACATAGCGGAAAGAGACCTCAACGGTGGTTATGAAATTGTCGTCGGGAAGGCATTATGCTGCACGAGCGGGCTGAGCTCCACATTTTCGACAGAGGTTCTGTAACCGGAGATCGCTATTGTAAGGAAGTGATCCTTTCTCATGTGCGTCTGTTCCGAGGTGCTATTGGACCAGACTTCGTTTTTATGGATGACAATTCATGGCCACAACGGACTAATGATGTTCGGCAGCTACTGGAAATTGAAGATATCACTCGAAGGGATTGACCAGCATTTTCTCCTGATTTAAATCCCGTAGAACATGTGTGGGAGGCTTTGGGGAGACGCCTTGCCGCATGATTATATCCTCCGGGAAACAACCAACAACTGAAACAGATGCTGTATGAAGAATGGCACTCTTACCTCAAGAACTGTTGGTCAATCTGGTGCTGAGTATGTAGAGACGGTGCGAAGCAACCATTGAATTAAGGGGAGGCCATATCCCATACTAAGGAATATCTGTTTGTTGTTCTTCCTCTTGTACAGACAATCATGTATAGCTATATTATGAGTTCAATAAAGTCTTTTTTTGTTTGATTCCATATTATATGCGCTGTATTCCTTTTTAAGCAGCTATGCTTTCGTCATCGTTTAAGTACAGAATGCTGTCTCTCATTTTTGAATTTCATGTCTCTCAGATGATTTCCCGTGGAGTTATAGAAGAAAAAAAGCACCTGTTACTTAAGTTTTGCACACCAGTGTATATCGGAGGCTACATTTTTTTTTCTTTTTTTTTTTCTCTTGCTTGGGAAAAAGGCATAAAAATTATTTTTTTGGTAAATATTTTTCAGGCATTTTGGATAAGATATCTGCTTATAAAATGCCTTTACTTTAAGAGAAATTAGAATTTTCTTAATGCTAATTATGATCTATTCAGAAAATTCATTTAATGTTGGTTCATTTACCAAATCTTTCACAGTACTTGTTTATGTATCATGCTTCTTTATTTTAATCACTAAACAAAATAATTAATATTTGTTTATTTAAAGTTCTTATTCTTAAGCATATTCTTCTGTAGTAAGTAAAAATTTGGAGCATTAAGAAATGCTGAGCTTTTAGAAATAAATTCTAATGGATTTGGAAGTTAATATCTGGCTTAATGCAAACAACTTTTCTGTCAATTTCCTAGTAGACTAAATAGTTTCAAAGGTTTTACGTAAGCCTTTTTATTCCAATGCCACTTTTTTAAGATAATGAGTTAATAAATCTCAAAGCATTGAGCCACAAAATTTTTTTTTAAAAATTTCTCCTCTGAACTTAGAAGACATTCTAAAAGACAATTAAAAGTCAGATTTGAGGCAATATTGTTAATTTTGTTTTTTGTGCTTTTAAACAAATATTATTTCTTTTTTTAGCATGTCTGGCGGCGAGTTGTTTGAACGCATTACTTCAGATGGTTACACCATGTCTGAAGCAGAAGTCATCAATTACATGAGGCAGATATGCGAAGCTGTAAAACATATGCATGAAAAGAATATTATCCACTTAGATCTCAAGGTATGAATAAACTAATTAGGACCTTTATTAGTCTTTTGAAAATTTAACATTTTTGATCAAGTGCATAATATAACGATTTCTTTTTTTTTTTTTTTTTTTTCAGCCTGAGAATATAATGTGCCAAATGAAAAATAGCAATAATATTAAGGTTATTGACTTTGGTTTGGCTACTAAGTTAGATCCAAATGAGCCAGTTAAAATATCCACAGGAACCGCTGAATTTGCTGCTCCTGAAATTGTTGAAAGGGAGCCAGTTGGTTTTTACACTGACATGTGGGCTGTTGGTGTGTTAGCATATGTGCTGTAAGATATATATATTTTTTAATTATTTCATATTCATTTGTATTTCAAAATTATGTTTTTTTTTTTTTTTTACGTTCATTTTTTTTTTTTTTTTTTGTAGTTTTTGAACAAAGCAAGTTTTTTATTGATTTTAGATAAGAAAGAACTTTATGATTTTTTTTATTAATGAGAAGAAAAAAAAACAGTACTTTTTTATGTTTATTTAAATTAAAAACTGTTGATGCATGGCAGCATTAATATCCGCTTGATGGTAATCTTTATTTTTTAATAAATCTACTATAGTATATTTTCTTATGAGAAAAAAAAATTTAATTCAAAAAACAACAAAATTTAGATTTATTCCTTAAAAAAGGTCTTTTAAATAAACATTTTTTAAAATTTAAGATTAATGAAATGGTAACTATTTACTGCATATGATAATGATAAAATTAGTTATCTGTGAATTCAGCAATTTGCATAAAAATTAGCATTTGCTTTAAATGTATATGTTATATAAAAGAATGTATGCATTCAGTTAATGTATATAAATAAATATGTTTGATCATTTCAGTTACATCCAATTATACATTTCATGGACAGTAATTATATTTGTCATTACATACAGTTTTTCTTGTGTTTTCAAAAGCAATACTTCACAATAATTAAACATTATTTGTAACAGTTTTAGGTAAATGGTAATAATGAGCTGTGAAAATTATAAAAAAATTTTGATAGAAATAAAAAGTTATTTAACTTTTTTGTTCAAGTAATTTTTCTAATATTCATAGAAATTTCGGTCAAAAATAAATTTAGTTTTTTTTTTTTTTGCTATTTATTTTTACATTCTTAAATATTTTTACAGATTGAGTGGTTTATCTCCATTTTCTGGTGAGAATGACGTGGAAACTTTGAAGAATGTCCGAGCTTGTGACTGGGATTTTGATGAAGATGCTTTCGCCAATATCTCAGCTCAGGCAAAGGATTTCATTCGTAAACTTCTGCAGAGGAGCAAAGAGTTAGTAACATGATTGCATTTTTAAACAATTTTGATTAAGTTTCAATTTTGTAAAGATGGAATTTTGAATTCGATTTTTAATCACTTTCTAGCATTCTAAAATATTATGCATTTTACTATTAGTTTTCATTAGCATTACACTATTTTAATTTTTTCAGAACCCATTATCAGTCAATTATTACTTAAATCAAATCTTGATTCCATATCAGTTGCACGACCTGTTTGTGAGTTAAATCAGAAATCCATCATGAGATTAAAAAGTGGAAAATAATTAAAATAGAAAAAAAAACTATACTAATTAAAGTGGCTGTCTGGAAATTGTTTTTAATTTTTATCCTGAACTCTAAAGGGACTTTGTTCTGTTAAATTATTAAATATGCTGAAATGATTGTTGGATGCATGAAATTCCCAGAGGAAAGTTTTGTATTACTAAAATGAAGAAAAACTGTTCATAATTATATACCCAGAAATATTGTAAGAATGATTTGATATTCTAGAATAAAAAATATTGGCTGTGTCATAAATATTTTACCTAAATATATTCAAAAAATTTCCTTTCAAATCATCTCTATAATATTTTGATTAAAATTTAAAAGTTGAAGTAACTATTTTTCTTCTTATTCATTTAGCAAATTATCAATCACACTGAACTCATAAAGAAACAATATAAGTAATAAAATTTTTAAGTAGTATTAAAATAGAAAAATTTCAGAAAAGATTTTATCCAAACAATTTTTGTATAATAGTGTTTAAATTGTATTTTTGTGAATATTATTTATTTAATTTTATAACATTTTATATTAAAAGCACAAATACATTTTATTAATGGAAAATTATACTCATACATTTGTTGTTTTTTTTTTTGATGTTTAAGATTTATTTAGCTTTGAATAAAGTAGAAAAAAAAAGCCTTTATACTATTTAATTACTGTTAATTGCTTTAAAAATTTCTGATTTTCTTTGTTTCAGCAGCATTTAACGTATTCTCATTATGAAGTGACATGACCTATATACAAAAAAACTGAATAGTATAATTGTTCCAACAATTTATTAAACTAAAGATCAATAGTATTACTTATCTATTGGCTTCTAATTATATGCCATTGTCATTGGCTCACAAAAGTCATAGAATTATTTTAACATATATTTAGCTTTGATGTTTTGTATATGTATATAATGTTAGCTTTGTTGTTTTTTTATGTATATAATGTTTTGAATATACTAGCAGTCAATTCGTATCAACTTGTAATAAATCAGTTATTTATAATAACCATTATGAACTTCCGCTTAGCTTGAAAATGGCAGTATTTTGAATCAAATATAGATTGCAGTTTAATTAAATTCAACAATTATCAATAACTTCTAATACTTATTTATCTTTTGCAGTAAGCGTATGACAGCTCACGAATGTCTTGAGCATCCATGGCTGAAGGTACATTATATTTTAATTAATATAGCTCAAATTTATTTGTCAATAATTATTCTCATTTATAAAAATTAAAATATCGCTTTGTTTTTCAGGGTGAGGCTGATGCTACTGCTATTATTGAAAGGAGCAGGTACATCAAATTCAGGGACAGCATTCGTGCTCGTTATGTGAGTTTTAATAATTTTTTTGTAATATTTAATAATTTTTAACATTTTTTTTCCAAGTTGCCTGAAAAAAGTAAAAATAATTTACTCTTAAATCGTAGTTGCATTTAAATTTTATTTCTATATTACATCTATTACCTTCTCTACCGATTTTTTTTTTTTTTTTTTTTTTTTTGTTAACAGATAGACAACAAAAAATTCCGCCGAATTTTAATAATTATATATGTTATTTAATTTAATTTTTTTGATAATGCAGTTAGTTTTGCTTCTTAAATGGAATTTTCTTCCTATTTCGTTATTTTAAAAAAAGGCAACAATCATTTTATTTTGTGCATCTAAACACATTATACATTTTTTTTCTCATTGTTATCCAATTAGTTTAAATAATTATCCATTGTTATCCAATTATTCACAATTAAATGTTCCTTTCTAATCTGAAAAGTGGCAATAAAATAGATATCGTTTATATATATATATATTAATAATTCATGTTTGTATTATAGGGAGACTATTGGTTCTCATGTGTCATTCCTTTGGGTCATATTTCCAATTACAGCTGTTTGCGAAAATTGCAAGAAGAGCGTTTCAAGATCCGAGAATTTTATTTTGGTATATTTATTGTTATATACTTTATTAAATTTTAAAGAATCATTCATATGAAATTAAAAATTACTTTTAACCTTAAATGCAATTTTTGAATATCAAAGAAATGTCTTACAGTTGCTTCAAGGTTTATATTTTCTGAGATATAAATTTCATTGTATTTATTTAAAAAATTATAATATGCTACAAATTAAGATTTTAAAAGAAGAACTAAAACAGTTTTTGGTATACTATAATTGTTTAAATATAATACATATAATAATACTGCTCATTTTTTAGATCGCAGGCAAGCTGCTCCAAGGTTCGTTATCAGGCCTCAAAGTACCTTTGTATATGAAGGTCAAGCAGCCAAGTTCTTCTGCCGCATTATTGCAGCTTTCCCAGCTACTATTTCATGGTGAGTGAAATTAATTTATACATACAAATAGTTGGTCTTAAATCATCCTATATACATATGAATACAGAAAAAGGGAGATTATATATATAAATCAAAGCCTTTCAAATAATTCTTTTCTTAACATATCAACTACTCTCCAAATAACTAAGATATTGTTTCAGTAGGTTTGATCTTGCTTCAAATATTCTCACTTGTAGGAAGGATCTGTTTCATAGTTTACTTGCTTAAAATATTTATGATATATAGGTTGAAAACCAGAAAACCATGTGCAATTCTAGAGAGTGATAGAATCTTAGAATCTCAAGCCCTCATAAATTCTAAAACTTACAAATTTTAAATTAATCTCTCCATTTTGAATCTCTCAGGTGTCATCTATGGAAAGATCCCAACTGAAAGTATAATGCCATTTTAACCAAAAAATACAATGTTACCTCTTTATTGTTACTATATTTCCAAACAAAAGAAGGGAAACTAACAAAAAATAAAGCAATGAAATCCTTCATACAGCTTAAATTTAAAATGATTCAAGTTTTGCTGAATTAGATTTTAAATCTACTAATATAGTTAAATAATAGGAATTCTGGTACCTAAATGTTGGGAAATTCAAAATTCAGGGATATTTTCTCAAATGAGATTGCTTTTTAAGACCATAAAAGTTTTCTATCTTTTCCTATAAGTGTTTGAAGAAGACATAGATAGTTAGCAGTAATGTAGCAATGTAATACTAACAATGTAATGTAATACTAATGTAGCAATGTAATACTGATTCCTGTTTACCTAACTTTTCAATGTTCAACAGGCATCGTGATAATTATGAACTGAAGCAGAGTGTAAAGTACATGAAACGCTATGAAGATGATAATTATTATTTTATTATAAATCGCTGCAAAGCAGAGGACCGGGGAGAATATATTATTCGAGCTGAGAACAGTTATGGATTTAGGGAAGAACCAGTATTCCTTAATGTCCAAGGTAAAAGAAATTCCTTATCATCATTATAGTGATTTTATATCGATACCATGTTTTAAATAGCTTAGTGTATATATTTTTTATTTTATGTTAGTTCAATTGCTTGCATTTTTTAATATTACAGATTTTAAAAGTTTCTCATGCTTATTGTTGTTACATTTGATTTTTTAAAATTTCATTACATGTTTGTCTAAAAAATTTTAATAAAATAAAGTCAGTAAAATTCATTTTCAACTAAGACTAGTAGTCATAAAAGACAAAAAAAAAATGTGATTTATAACATCTTTTGATAACATATTTCATATATAGATTATGACTTTTGTATATTTCATTTTGGGGATGGAATTTGTTAGAAGAATCTGGTGCTAATATCAATCTTTCACTATAAAAAGGATGAATGTTGAAAAATTCAATCTATTCAGCTGAATTTAAAATAAGAATAGCTTTTCATACTTCTTCAAACAGCTAATGAAAGTTGATTATTGTAAATACAACTTATTTAATATAGTTAAAATAAATTAAATGAATAACTCACATTTGTTGCTGTAGTATTCTTTAAAATTTTTTTACATATGTACAAAATATTTACTATCTGAGATACATTTTTTCGTGAAATGAATCGAACAAAAATAATTTAATAAAGAACAAATGAATTTGTCAGTATTCATTGATTGATATTAATTTTTTTAAGTAAGCTCTATAGACGATGATATTTTTAATAATATTTAGAAATCATTATCATTGGTAGCTTGAATTATAATTTTGGTACTGTTCTGTAGCTATTCCAAGAGATATACCACATGTACAATTGGATGAACCAGTAAGAAAGAGATACCCTCAGCCCAAATTATGGCAAGAACCTGCTGACAGTGCTCCATGCTTTACATTCCAACTCAGGCCTAGATGTATGCAGACTGGATCTGTGTGCAAACTGCTGTGTTGCTTGACTGGAAAGCCCACACCTACGGTATGCTACTCAATTCATTGTGGTCAACTGAAAACTTTGCGAACAGCTATTTAAAAATTTGTCTTTAATTTAGGCAGACAGTTAACAATGCAGAAATGTTGTCTTTAAATAATTTTAGATTATATAAAATAGCAGACTCACACATTTTTACATTATTTTAGTCATCATTAATACTGTGTATCAGATGTTTAATGGTACATTAATATTCATTGAAACTTTAATTAAGAAAAAAGAACAGTTGTGGACAGTTAAATAAAATGGCATTTCTACAGTCATTTTTTTTAATAATTATATCTGACCACATATTTTTTTACTATATTTATTAAAAAATTTTGTATTTGTTTTTGTTTATTCCATAAATTTTTAATATCATTTTACTAAAATCTGTAAAAATATATCTATCATACCTATAGTATATTCCTTTCCATTTCATGTATATTAATTACTGTTTAATATTAATTCTAAATGCTGTAGACATTACATTGCATATCCTTAATGGATATGTGTAAACATGAGAAGAATTTTTTTTATTGATGTACAAAAGTTTGTTTTGCTCTATATGATTATTTTCCTCCTAATTTATGGGCTCTGATTTTTCAGGTTAAATGGTTCAAAGATGGAAAAGAATTAAATAAGTTCGAGTACAATGCCACTCATGCTGATGGTGTTGTTACTATTGAAATTGTGGGCTGCACAGTTGAAGATACTGGAAAGTACAGCTGCAGAGCAACAAATTCACTGGGAGAAGATGAAACATGGTGTCATGTCGAAGTAGAAGGTAAATTATGAACAAGCTGACAATTTCTGACAATTTGTATACTTATACATTGGACAAATATATTTTTACAGAAATTCTAATTAATACAGGAAATTTAGTAATCTGTGTTGCATCAATGAATATTTCTATAACTATATGAATTCCTGTTCTCTGCTTTTAATTCACTTCAATGAAAATATTTACTATATTAAATAAAATTATCAATTGCCACATCTGAATGTCACCAAAAAAAATTACTAAAGCTATAATATTAAATTATTACTAATTATTAAAGCTATAATAATTAATATAGTTTCATATAAAAAAGCTATTTAAGATGTTACAATATTTTTAAACATTCAACTCTGCTAAATAATATAAGCAGATACATCCAAATTTCGAAATACATATTACAAATTCTCATATATTGTGTTTGATTTGATCAAATAGATTGTTTTTCTTCATTTAAAATCAGTAATTCTGCTTTCTGTGTAACTTTGAACATATTTCTTGATAGGGTCTTTTTAAGAATATTACTTTAAGTCAAGGGAAAAAAACACTTTATCAGAAAGAAATATATGTATTAAGTAATGAGAGTGAAAAAACTCAAATTTGTTGCTAAATTGTTCATTCAAATATTGTTTTTTAAAATCTCACTATTGTTAAAAAATATTCTTACATTGACAACATATTAAATTAAATACTTTTTAGATTCTGTGGTAACTAAAAATTTTCAGTCCAGATATGCTATTTTTTATTATATGTCTTTTAAATATTTCAACAAAATTGATTAGAAGACTTGAAATTAAATAAAGCAAGAAAGAAAAAACATTTAAAAAACAATTAATCAGATATCATCCTACATAATTTGTTTTTTTTAAAAAAACATGAACTTTATATTAAACTTATCATCAAAAACTTTCTTTATTAGAATTTAGAACAAAGATCTAAATTATTTTCATCACATTGTCTGGTTTGTCTAAGTTTCTTCAAAGAAGATCTATATATTGTCTTTTAATGGTATTGCTTGAATAATTTCGAATATATTTGATTGGCATTTCTTTTTCTCTCTATGTATAGATCGAAAGGTTCCAAAAATAAATGCACCACTCATTGTTACACCAGCACCTTCACCACTTCCTGGGCAAAAATCTTCATATCGAGCTGCATATTCACCAATGAGAGACACTTCCTATAGAGATTCATCAGTCTCTCGAACTGGTGGTTATAGCAGCAGTACCAACAAATACAGTTCGGATTATTCTTCAAAATATTCCAGCAAGTACAGCTCGGATTACAAATCATCCTCTTCATATTCATCATCGTATGTATTCTCTTAGATTCCTTTCTTCCATGAATTAATATCGGCATTGTCAGCATGTCCTTTTTAATAAAGTTGGAATTATTTGGAGAAAAAAATGCGTTAATTGAGAAAAAAACCGTAAATTTTGTGTTTATGCCTAAATATAGTGTGCTAATTAAGGCATTTATATTATTTTTCATGTATATAAAACATACTTTCATTGTTTTTTTTTATTCCGAGATGAATGTGCATGGAACTTATTTAAATATCAAAAATATTACAATAATTAAGAAGTGGCAGGGATTTTTTTATACTTAAAGAATATTTTTAAATAATCTACTGTACTTTAATTGTTATTGACCAAAAAAAATTCTGCTTTTTTTAATTTAACATTTTAAATGGAAATTGTTTTAAAAATAACATATACATAATGAAAAATAAACTTGAATTATGCAATTTTCAATGGTATTAACATAAAATATGCTTCTCAAAGAGACTTATTTACTTTTCATTTTATAAATTATGTTTATTGTATTTTTATTTAGAATTATATATGTTGTACATAATTGTTATTCTGCTATTGTTGTTTCAAAAAGAACTTCTCTTGTCATTAAAGTATGCACAAGATATTACTTGTTTCTCTAGATTATGATAATCATTCATTAGTTGACAACTTTTTCATTAGTGATTTGATATATCAAAAGAGAGGGAGATTTGCATAGGATTTCAGATGATACTTAAAATAATTAAAAGGTTATTTTAGCATGCTATGTAATCAGATGATAATGATACAGATGAATTTTGTGTCCTCGAAAAGTTACTAGTTTTGATTGAGAATAAAATCAGCATTTATATTGCATGAACTGAAATACTTATTGTAAGAAATATTATTCAAAATACTTGATTTATTAAATGAAATAATGATTTAATAAATATTTAATCAGCATATTTTATTAAAAAAAATAGTGTAAAAATACTAATTGCATATTTTAATTATGCTAACTTTAAATTTTTTTCGTTAGGAGCCGACAGGTGCAATCATCTTCTTACAGCAGCTCATCCACAACTAAAAAAGGAAGTGATTACACATCCTCGAGTACTTATTCTTCATCCAGGCTTTCCCCATCACGTCACTACTCCCCTCCAAGGTCATCACCAGCTCCTTCGGGAACAAAGAGAGTACAAAAGCCATATGGAAAGAAAACAACTGCAGAAGGTACAAGCCCTGTCAGATCGAGGACATCAACAAGGGAGTTAGAAAGTTAGTTTATATTTAAACTAATAATTCATTAAATTCTTATTCTGGCTTATATTTTATATTTAATGGCATATTATGAACTTCTGTTTTCCTAATATTGTCCAGTCTTCACATAGATCAGCAACTAGAAAACCACAGCGATAACTTTTGGGGTTTGGGAATTTATTTACAGAAAAATGATTTTTAAAAATTTGTTTTGACCGATATTACTGCCCAATTTTCATGGAAATTGATTTTCGGGAAATCAAATAAGGAAGAATTACTAAAATTGTAGACATGATACATTTAAAAAATAAAAGACATTTTTTTAAAACTAAAGTATAGAGCAACGCTTATATAATCTGATACTAGTATTGAAAGCAAATATATACCAAATTCACGTACTAACTTATTGTTTTAATGAATAGGCATGGAAATATATTTATTTTAAAAGAAATGCAAAATATTATGTTTCTAGTAATTAATTATTAGTAAATTCTAATTATTAATAGAAGGAGCCGAAAAACATTATATGTTTAAAATTATATGTTGTATCCTTTTTATTTCGCTCTAACTCTTAAAAAGTATTAATGATAAATTATATGAATAAATACATATATATATTAAAAATAGCCATGTTTCTTTTCAAAATAGAAAAATTGATTTAATTTTACCAACTAAAAGTTTCCCTTGTAAAAAAAAGGCTTTTTTTTTTTTAAATTAATGTTATGAGGAAAATGATACTGTTATATAAACTGTTTTCATTCTAAAAACTGTAGAAATAGTTACAATCTGAATTACATATTTTGTTGCATTTATATTATGTGTATTGATGGAAGTCTCATTTTCATAAAAAAATGTTATGGAACATTAAGGCTTTGCTTTGTGTCAGTGGCATAAAAGATGAATTCTTAATAAGTTGGCATCATTTTGCCAATGCTCCAAATTGAAATGCCCTTATGTTTCGATTAATGAATGTTTCTTTCAGTTCCAGATGATTCTACAATGGCAGCTCCCACATTCACCGAAGGTCTAAAAGATCTTAAAATAAAAGATGGCGATCCTTTGACTTTGAAGGTTGTGGTTACAGGTGATCCTGATCCCCAGATTGAATGGTTTAAGAATGATGAGGTATTCAAACAAGAAAATAATTTAAGATTTATTGCACTCATTTATTTCACAGAATAGTATTCATTATTAAATGGTACTCACATATTTGTGTAGTGTTTAAAAAAAGATTCCCTTAAATATCAAATAAATCTTAAATGTTATATTAAAAGTAAGGTTTTAATGAGATGGTTCTTTTAATTTAGCAACTTCATTCATCTGATATCATTGACCTGAAGTACAAGAATAAAGTTGCTACACTATCGATCGGCGAAGTGTTCCCAGAAGATGAAGGAACATATGTTTGCAAGGCAACCAATTCATTGGGATCAGTCTCCACATCTGGAAAATTAACAGTATTACGTTAGTATTGCAATTATTTCTTTTTATAAATGTTGGTTTGTCTATTTATTTTATTTCGTTTAGGGTCAGAATATAAAAGAAGATATAAAATTCAGATTTGTTTTTAACCTCTTGTATTTTGATTTACCATTTATAATCCTAATAAAATAATGCAATCAATTTTAGCAATGGAAAAGAAAAAGACTCCTAAAACTGGTTCAGGAAAACCTCCGAGGATAACAAAACATTTGAAGAGCCAACAGGTCAAAGATGGGGATCCTATTACTCTTTCGTGCACTGTGAAATGTAAGTTACTTCTGTAACCTTACTTTATATATAGCCTTGCCTTATTGCAAGAAAGAAGATACTAGAATGTTTTTTATTTATAGGTGAATCTACATTTGATGCGGTGTGGCTTCACAACGAAAAAGAAATAAAGAACAGCAAAGACTTCCAGTACAAGACTGAAGGTGATGATTATAAACTGGTAATTCCAGAGATATTCCCAGAAGACAGTGGAATATACACTTGCGAAGTCTTCAATGATGCTGGAGAAGCATTCAGCAGTTGTACTCTAGTCGTTTTAGGTATACATATATGTTATTAATTGTAGCAAAATTCTTTAAAATTATTTTTTATTGTAAATAAATTTCTATTTTTAGTAATAAAATTCTTTATAAAAAATTTTTAAGATGAGATTTTTTTTTATTTCCATATTTTATTCTAAAAAAATGATTTTATTTTTAAATATATGTACATAGAGAAGACGTACTGAAACGGAAAGAGAATGTAACCTTTAAAAGCATTTGCTAAATCAATGTTAAAAAAAAATTTTTATTGTACAAGCAATTTGCAAATAGAAATGTCAAATATCATTTATATATCATGAAATTGTGATAACAATGGTCAATTAGATGCTAGTATTTGAGAAGTGTTGTATAAGAGAAATATTTTGATTCGCATGTGTTTATTAAAATCCCATTGTATAACTACAAACTGGTTACTCCGACCCACCGGAAAGCACACGGAAAAATCTGAATGACCGGAACGTTACAACAGCAACACTGGCGGGAACTGTGGTTGAGTCCTAAGGGCCATCCCCGGCCTCGGTACAACCCTTCACTAAGAAAATACGTTCCGTCATCGATGGGAAGAGCCAGATCCCTACCTTTTTGTGTACCAACCAGGGAGGCGAGAATCAACCACCATGGCAGAAGCTTCTCATCCTCAATAACGAGGTGCCCCCTTAGGACAATCACATTGTATAAATAAACGCCAGTATTTTACACGGTGCGTTGATGATTAAATTTTGATATTAGCAGAATTTATCTGTATAAAAATATATTTCTGCAAACTATGAAAAAAAAATGCGAATGTAATCAGCGCATGATTTGTTGTTTGACAATTAAATTGCATTTCCCTTTTCCACATATCTTCTCTATCACTGCAAAACATGGAGCTAGAAATCATATTAACTCTAGAATTTCTTTCACAATTATAATTACTCATCCCAAAGAAATATATATATTGTTTCTAAAGATTCACTCACTGCCGATTATAAATAACTATATTATCTGTTTTGAATTTTATTCTCTTGAAACGTCTTAGAAATGAGGATTGATTTGGAAATTGCACAAAAAATCAAGGAACAAGTCCCTTAGATTAAACTCGCAGCAAATAATGGGAACATTCATTTTTTATTTAAAAAATATGACTTTAATCTTATATTCCTTCAGAATTATTTTACTGTACTCAAACGGTATAAGAAACATTTATATGATTAAAGACATTGCTTTTTAACAAATTAATATTAACCCTGGTTTTAAATTTAAGTTCATGAATTTCTCAATTTTTTTTGTCATCATTAATTTTTTTTTGTGTCATTATTGAGTAATATATCTAAAAATGTATTTTTCATGTATTTTTTTCAGTTCCTAATGAACCAACCAAAGGACCAGGATTCGCTAAATTCCCTGAATCTCAAACAGTTCATGAAAATCAATCTGTAACCTTCACAGCTGAATTGGAAAAAGATGCTGACAAAGGTGAGTTTCAGGTTCAGGTTTTAATTTGTAATTCTTTTATTAATTATCAGCCGGAATATTTAGAAACTGCAACAATTATTAAAAACAGTAATAGTAATGGGTGTTTCTAAATTTTTTTCCCCTTCATCTAATTTGGAAAATACGAATGATGTTTTAAGAAAACTCGATCGTTATTCTGTTTTAATAAATAGCTAAATCTAAAAGTGAATAAGTTATCTACGAATATTAAAAACTCAAGTCAGTAATAAGACTTATTTTAATATGTTTCTTCAATATCGTTTAAAATAGCTAACAAATTTAATTTTGAATTCTCATTAACTAATCATTAAATAATTACCTTTATAATGAATTATGTACTTAAATTTAGTATTGTATGAATTGTTATTTAACATAATTACTCCCCTCCCCCTTTTTTTCTCAAAATGCCTTGTTATAACAAAATGGGTGAAATGCAAATTAATCAATTATTTGCTCAGAACTTAATTATTTGAGAATATTTAATATAGTGTTAAAATATGGTATTAGAAATATCAAATGAACTTATATATATATATTTCTTAATCATTTTCTCAAAAAAATTACATACATATTCTCTGAAAAGGATAGAAAAAAGGATAAACAGTTCATGATAGTATACTTTGTATGTTAGCACTTTTTTAATATTCCTAAATTAATGAATATACCTTATGTTCTTTTAGTGAAATGGACAAAAGATGGCAAAGTTTTAGATGAAAAGAGCACTCGTCACAAAATAACAAAATCCGGCAAGGCATGTACGCTAACCATTGAGAAATGTGCATCAACTGATGTTGGCCAATATAGCATTCGAGCACAAAGTTCTTCCTTGGGAGATGGCATTGCAACATTTTCACTCAATGTTCTCACAGAGAGTGATTTGTGATGAGGCATGGTAATTAGCTTAACTTTATTGTCTAATTTATGAGATGAGAAATTTTTGGCTGTTGATTCAGTTTTGCTATAAATGCAGGTGTTTTTACTTTAAAATACTACTTACTTTGTGAAAATCTGTACTATCTGCTATCTAAATATGAAATCATTTACATTTCCACAGAATAATTTTCTTGAAATTCTATTTTTCAACTCTTATAATTTCAATTGCTTAATTTATATAATTATATTATATTGTAACTGGGATAAATGATTGGATTATTTTTTTATAAATAAAAGATATTATCTTTGAAATGTAAAGTGTTTTTTCAAACAAGATTAACCCATAAGAAAATGATTAGCATTTTTCAAATATATTACCAATTTGAAAAGAAATTTTTGTTGATTTATTGTTAAAATCTTTACTATATCTGAGAGTTCCTGATAAAATGGCACCACTTTTTTGTTTCCTATATATTCTATTAAATGACTGGAATTTTTTATAACCATGCATATAAAATGTTACATTTTTTTTTTTTTTTTTTACTATTGAATTCAGCATGTTAATAATGGACTAATCATTACTGGTCAAAAATTATTTTGATTATTTAATTTGTTTACTTCAGTCTGTTCAGAAATATCACCATTGAATAAATTAAAAAAAATTATTTTTAGGCCTGTGATGCCATTTTAAATTACCAGTATAGCAGAATTTTCCTCTTTTAATTTTGCTTAAAGAATGTGTGGTAGAATCTAGATACAAATAAATAATTAATTAATAATTTTAATTAATTAAAAAATTATCTACTGTAAATAAATAAAAAAATATTAATATAAAATATTTCAATTTCTTATTTTTTTTACTGAAAATAAAAAATTTTAAGTCGTAAAAGGTGAAACTAATGAAAGAAATTAAAACTTCAGAATATTTCTTTAAAAGAAATAAATATTAAAAAGTATCCCATGATGCATGCAATTATCACTGTCATATATATCATTTAAAAATGTCTGTTCTAAATTAATTAAATCATTACATATTTAAATTAAACAAGAAAATTAATTAAATCATTACACATTTAAATTAAACAAGAAAATTAATTAAATCGTTTGTTATTAAAAAGGTCAAACTACATATAATCCTTATAGCAACCAGTTGCTATTAATTATTAATCTATTTCTTATTTAAAATAGATTCAAGATGATAAATTCTTTACATTCATTTATGGAATTGACATTTTGAGCATTTATCTTCTTGCCATCACCATGAAATTATTTGCATATTTTTATACTTTCCCATTAAAAAAACGATAATAAAACTTTAGTTCAATTTATTTATTATTGTCAAAAAAATTAAAAAATCATGCTATTTAGATTTTTTTTAGTTTATTAAATTTATTAAACTTGACTATCTTTCCGTTTAGGTTCCTGGTTTAAAGGTGTTATCCACTTTGTCTTCAATTGTTGGAGGTAGGAAGATACAAGAGGAAAAAAATAGTATTTTCATCTGTGAACTTAAGTCAGTTTTTCTCTGTTTATTGTACAGACATCATAACATTGTCCTCGTGTTTGTGTGTGTGTCTCTGTGTGAGAGAGTTTGCGAAAAATTCGTGGTTAAAACTTTAAGCTTCAACTAGTGACTACAAAAATTGATTGCCATCCAAAGAAAATTGATATTATTACTTACTGATCAGCTAACTGCAAATATTGCTTATTTCAATCCATTCATGAACTATTTGCAATATTTCTAATTAAAATGATTGTGCAGCCTTTGTAAAATATGATGTTAGTTTTTAAGTAATGCTTTAATGACTTCACGTGTGTTTTTGGTTTAAACACGTAATTTGAGAGAATTTGCTGAATTGCATTTTCATACTTATGAGCACCCTCTTTATCATATGTATCATCATTTCAAAATATTTTTTGAAGAAGTGATATTCTTGTTCAAGAGATAAGTATGGACATGCAATTTTGTATCAATGAAGTCTTATCAACTAACGCTGCACATTTCATTTTCATTTGACAACAGAGGGAACATAAGCTTTGCTTTGGAAAATCAAATTATTTGTTAAAAATTCATGTAGAATGCAATTAATAGCTGTTTCAGAGATGTGTTGTTATTGTGAATAAAATTAAGTATATTACTTTGTTGTATTTTTTTTTTTATTTTCTCTTAATATTTCATAATAATCACCTTTGACGACCAGCTTGTTAATTAGAAATATTGGTTGTGTTAACCTTCAAATAATTTTGAGATTCATGATTCTCTTTGGGAGTTATAAATGATGGGAGCAGGCAAATAATTCAGGAAATTAAAAGTACCATACCATTTAAAAACAGCAGGGAACAAACAATAAAATTTAAAAAAAATTAACTTCAAAATCGTAAGTCATGGATGCTATCTGTGTGCAATAAAACAGAGAAATTATAGATGACAATTTATGAACTTAAATGAAGAAATAAGTTTAATAAGATTTAATTATGATTTTTTTCAAATGCATTATAATTAATCCAAAACATTCTGATAATTACTTGATCAATTTTGGTAATCATTTATTTAACTTTCGTGGGTGGTCATACTTTTTTTTATTATAATTCCTAGTTTCAAGCAACTAAAATGAAATAAAAATTAATTTTCCCAGTAAAAATTGGTTGCTTAAGCCCCTCACTCTCTGTATCCTCTGAATTAGATATGGTCAAGAATTTGTGCTTTCAATCTCTGTAACTTCATGAAATTATGATGCAAAATTTTAAAATCATAAATGAGAATTTAGAAAGTATTAAATTTTAAGAATATAACAAAATTTAAAAATACAGAAAGTTTATAATTATAAAGTTTTCAAAATATACAAGCCATCGAAAAGTTTTAAGATTACAAAAAATATAATATAAGTAGATAAATAATTTTTAAAAAAGTGAATAATCTAGTTTGTTAAGGTATATGTTGCTATCATGCTGTTTAGTTCTCAAAACGGTTTCTGTCTTATGACTTTATATCATTTCTCTTTTCAGTTTAGATCATTTCAGTTTTCACCTTAGGTTTGGTGACAATATTTTGGTTTCGGAAAGGGAAAGATGGTGAATTCGATACCCGACCACACCAACAGTGGCGGTTTTCCACACAGGCGTTGAACTCAAAACTTAGGATTGGGGGAGGGGAGCTCAACTCTGTATAGCAATGCTAAGCTGGCAGCAATTTTTTTTTTTTTTTTCATTGTAGACTAGTTCAGATAGCTTCTTTTCCCTGCAAAAAGGGGAAAGCGGGGATAAAGAAGACAAAAAGAGTTAAACGAAACTTGAAGAAAAATAAACATGAATAAGAACAGCTAAAAAAAAATCAGTAAAAAATTTTAAAAGCAGTGATATTTGGGAAATTTCCAAGATTTAAAAGATTATGAAATGTTGGGAAAACCCGATATTTCTAAACCACTAGTTCTAAATAATTTGCAAAACAATTAGCAATATCATATAATTTGAATATTATTATTTACTGAAGGAAATATGCTATATTGAGACAATGATCCAAATGCTTTTTCTTTTCTGTTCCAAAATAGGCAATTGTGTTTTATTTATTTATTTTGATTTATAAGAATGTTGTATTCTAATGATTCTAATTCAAATCAACTTCCGTCCAAATTTCACAAATGTTTTCCTTGAGATTTTACTTATTTCAAATTTGTTTCCAGATCATTGAGATCCAGTGTGTTTTTCGTTCGCCGAGTCACAAGTCAGCAATTCTCAGCTATCATAGTATAAAAGAAAGAGGGGGGCAGCTTATTTTAGAAGAGAAAGGCTTCTTTATTTTTCACCCTTCATGGAGAAAAGGATGTAGCATTGACTCCGACCCCCTTGATCTTAAGCCGAAGGGTTGATAATATTTTGTTGAGATTTCTGCGTATTTGTTGCTATGTTTTTTTTATGATTTTTTTTCCTCTGGTAATTATAAGGGTAATAACCGATTTTATTTTTAATATTTGAATTGATAGCTGTAGAGCTTTGTATAACCTTGTAAGAGGATTAATCAAATTTTAAAATAATAATTTCAATGTTTCTATGTTACTACACGCATGGATCTTCATGTTTATTCCATATTTTAATCTTTATCAGTCTTTAAAGAAATGTGGTGAAAACTGAGGCTAGTGTATTTAGATTATTAGAAATGCTTGACAATTATGAGATGAAAGCAAATGAAGCAATTGATTCCTAGTACAGCAATAAATCCGATTTAAGGAAAAGGAAAAAATATTTCGAAGATGGTAGTACTGAAGAACGTTGTATTCAGAGGGGGGGGGGGGGACTAAGTGTGGAAACAGAGTTGCCTGTGTTGGATATGCAATGTCCAGAATTTTCATGGATCTTGGATGGCTAAAGTTAATTCAATATTTGGATTTTTGGTTAACTTTCCGAAAAGAAACAACATCGAATTGAAGGAAGTCGCTGAAAAACATAAAGAACAATATTCATAGAATATCTGTTCTGAATTTGGTTATGAAATGATGCTTTTTTAAGTTCTTCACGAGTGGAAAAAGTTTCTTCTTTGTATTGAATTAGCATGTATTTTTAAATGCAACATATTTTAATCCTCAGAATGCTCAAAATATCAATGCGTCTTCAAAAAGAATTGGATTACCAAATGAATATAATAGCCAAGTAGTTGGAAGCTCTGTAGTTTAAAAGAACAATTATTTTTGGCTTGTTTTTAGGAAAATTTTATTTTGTGTTTATTTGATTTACTAGAAAAGTAAATCAAATAAAAACACATTAACCTTTCAAATTTACAGAAATTAATATCAAGTATCGTTTCAAATAAATTTCAAAATATTCTTGGATTTTTCTCCCCTTCCGCCCTTCAAATTCACTTGCAACAGAGTATAATCCATTTTTGGCAATTGGTTCAATAATCTACCAATCGCAAGGCTTTAGCAAATTTTCTAGTAGAGTATTTAGATTATTTTTTAAAACATTATAAATATTTGTAATTTTGTTTAATTCTCTAAGCGCTAAAATATTTTAAGTTAATAACTTTAAGCGATTAGCTTTTAAGGTCTATAAATCATATTTTTTACATTTACTCAAAACTGCGAAAAATATTTTATTACTGAAATGTTTGTAGATATTCAAATAAATATGAATGAAATGCTTCTGAATTGGAAAATAAAACATGAAAAATGGAAAAAATCCAGTTTAACCATTTAGAGGGTTAAATTTATTATTAAAAAGAATATTTATATGCAAGTTACTGAAACAGATTCTTTTTAAAGTATTCTGCAGTTAAATACTTTATTATTTCGGTTTGTCGAAAATTTTTTTAATTAAAATCTGCTTATAAAAATATTCAATTAAAATCAATACATAATATTTGCTTTAGTAAGCTGGTGGAGGAAATAGAAGACCCTGAAACTTATATTACCTAAAGGCATCTTTAAAGTCGGTCCTGTTTACAAAAAAAAAAGTTTGTTTCCAATTATCACTTCATATCTCCAAAGTAAACAAATCGTCCCATTTCCATGTATGAAACAGTGGGAGTATAAACTCGGGGGTGGAGTAGTTATTTGGAAAGTATTGAAATTTCCGAATTCTCCGACACACACGCACACAAAATGGCTATTCAAAAACGTCTGTATTAGAATGATAAAGAGAAGTGTAAAACAATCTAACACGCCCTCGTCAACGATTCTATAAGCTAGAACATCCGCCCCACAATACAATTTTATGACTCCCTAGGGTAGGATGGATTTCCGGTAGATTTTAGTGACCCGCAATCTGATATAGGTCAATGGTCAACACCGGAGTTACACCTTGTGGTCAGTAATAAGAACTATCTGATTAGTCCCAGCGTCTGCGCATCTTTTTGTTTTGGCAGAATATAATTTGTCTCAGCGGTCATTGCCAAGGTAAACAAGGTCATGGATAATGAGGTCCATAGCTATCATAAAAGTTCACTTTTCCGTGAAGTTTAATACGCACCAGATAGTGCATAATGTAGATTGTTTGTGGGGATTTTTTTCTCTCTTTCTATCTGTCTCCCTCCCCTTCTCTCCCGAAGGTTAAATTAGTTTGTTTTGATTAGATGCGAGGGCCTGTCAGATAAATAGCAGCACACTGATTAACGTTTCCGTTTCGAAAGGCAAAATGAAAACATAAACATTTCAATAGCTGATCGCATTTCAATTGGCAATTTTTCAGAGAAAAATGTTGTTTTTCACTTCCATAAAGTAGAGAGTCAACAATCCAGCAAGTATTAGACCAGAAAATTGTCGGATTAGTAGAAGTAAGTTTAAAGTAATAGTAGAGCCTAATTTTAATTGCATTTACAGATTGTACCAAATTATGCAGAAAATTATATTATTAGAAAAAATAATTCAAAATCCCATTACTTACCTTCGCATCATCATTAAAATTTTCATGTACCGTCATACATGACACTCGCTGATTGTCCTTCTGAAAATGCTGATCTATAAAAGGGCCGATTAATGCAATACCGGAATACTGATAATCTACTAAATTTTTGGTTAAACTTTTTTCCTCCCAAGCCTGTAAATATTTTAATGAAAGAAGAAATGATAAAAAAAATTTATAGTTTTATCTACTATCTATAGTTTTTCTACTATCTATAGTTAAGGTGAATTTACAATAAGGCAATTTATTGTCTAAAGTCTCTAGATTGATGGAAGGGGGTCATCGCAAACATGTCGACTAAAAAGATGCTATAAGCCACGCTGTCATGTAAATAAATTTGAAGTACTATAAAATCTTTTAATTATAAAATATTAAAATAATACAATAATTAATAATACGATAATTTGTCAATATGAATGATCAGATTCCTATCTGTTTCATTACATTCACTTGGTTATTACATTATTTATTTTTTTAAAAAAAAGATCGTCTTTTAAATGTCTTGTATAAACATGAATGCCAAAAAAAAATCATAAGCCAAAATAAATAAATCCATACACAAAATTATTAAAAAAATTACTTAAAATAAATCGTTTACATCATAAGTTCAAATGCGAAATCAAATTGACCAGTTAATTAAAGAAAAGGCTTCTAAACACAAACACACGCACACACATAATGTAGACCACAAATCCCAAAGTCCATCACTGTCTCTTGATTGAAATTATGTTATATAGATATACAGCAAACGTCCACAATGTATCTATGTTAAGGCAAATGAGCTCTCATATATAGGCGTTGCAGAAGTTTTGTTATGTAGATTTGTTGCAGTGATTCTCAAAGTGTATTCAACAGCTCCCTATGAAGTCACAATTTCTTCAAAGGGGCTACAACATATATAATTTTCATGATTTTATTCACAACTTTAATGAAATTTCATAGACCTGAATCTCAATATAAATTCGCGAATTCAGTTTTTCAACTTCTTTGTCTTAATTCCCTGTTATAGGAGAAGAAGAAAATAAGATTGAATTGGCTTTTGATAATTCGCTAAAAACAGAACTGAAAAATCTCAGATTAACTAATTTTTGGTTGTTAGTAAAAGATGATACTTAAGAATGCGGAATGTCGGCAGTTACTGTCGTAAATGAGGAATTCTGTCAAGTTTCACTCCGATTTGAGAAAAATTTGTATCTTATTTACTCAAAATGGTCAATAATATTATTGCGATATTTTCACAACATTGCCCGGCATTTAGAATTCCAAACAGTTTTATTAAGATATCATATAATATTTAATGTCAATAGGGTCATGATTAATAGTTCATCTATTCAACCCCTATTAGCACCAGATATTGTAAGATTATCCAAGATATTGTTCAGTATTTGAATTCTGGACAATAGCATGAAGTTATCAATTAACACAATGCAGATTTTGTGCTAACAGGGATTGATTATTATTAAAATTTATTGAATCAGTTTTTATTTTTGACTAAAATGTATTTATATACTTTTACAAGTTATTTGAAAACCATTTGATATTTTTATAATGCAGTTTAGGAATTTTACAAAGAGCGTTTTGGAAAGAAATCTAGATTGATCAAAGATACCGACAAAAGAAAAAACTTGGGTATCATTGAAATGGACACTGAACTTTAAAAAAAATCCTTAAGCTTGTTTAGTATTAAATTTTCAATTCATCTTATTTTTTATTATTATTAATTTTTAATGAACTATATTATTTACTTACCATTAGGGATTGCAATACCGGGATACCGAATACCGGTATTTTGAGCCATTTGTACAATTTTGTAATACCGGTATTCACAAGTTTAAATACCGGTTTTTCGGTATTTACTAGAAATTTTTAAAATTGTCTCATTTATATGTTCAGGTATCGCGAGCATAGCAAAATAGTATACGTTTTTTGTTTTTATGTCTCCCTAACGGGCGAAATTAATTAGCTAATTAATGGCTTAATTAATTGCTTAAATCTAAATTAGCGAAACATGGATTATACCTGAAAGAAGATATTGTATCCATAACGGCTAATGGAGCAACAGTTATGAAAAAAGTTGGAAAGTTGATTGGTGCAAATCAGCAGTTGTGCTATGCACATGGAATTCAATTGGGAGTAATAAATGTATTATATCAAAAAATAAAGAACAGAAGAATCCAAATACTGTGGATATAGAAACTTCGGATTCCAACTTTGAAAAGAGTAATAGTGAGAGTGATATTAACAAAGAAGATAATAACAATGTAATTGTTGAAGAAGATATTGCTGATGAAGATGAAATATTAATCTATCAAGAATTGCTTCCTATAATTTATAAAGTTCGAAAAATCGTTAAGATATTTAAACTTTCCCCTATAAAAAGGATATATTACTTAAATATATACTAACTGAAAATAAAACAGAATATATGTTAATATTAGATTCTAAAACACGTTGGAACAGTTTACTCCTAATGATGGAACGATTTTTGAAATTGAGAAATCCAATCCAAAAAGCAATCATCGACTTAAACCTGTAAATTAATTTTTCAGATAGTGAATTCGACTTAATATCCAGAACTATATCAGTTCTACTTCCAATAAAACTGATTATTGAGGCATTATGGCGGAGAGATACTAATTTATGAACAACTAATGCAACAATAAATTTCATGTTGCAGTCAATGAAAGAACAGCACACATCACTATGTGAAGAATTATATATTACATTGAAAAATCGCACAGAATAAAGGCGAAATAGAAAATGTCTTATGGTATTTACATAATTATAGTGATTTTAAAAATGAAAATGAAAAAGAAAAGAGACTTACCAATTCAAATCTGATTAAGTTTAGAGAAAATTTTCTTAAAATTTTTTACAGACAAACCTATCCACATTCAGAAGAATTCGGTTCAAGTATCGAAGATTGTGGTGTCACTACTGTCGATAGTGAAAAGGAATTGTCTCTTGAACAAAAATTAGAATTAGCGATAAATAAAAAAATTTCAACGAACCAAAATACAATACAGAAATCAACTATATCCAAAACCATCCGACGAGAAATCGATTTATTTGAAGATGAGGGATTTAGAGGTAAATACTTGGAGAAAGTATATCGCGCATTGCTAACAGTACCACCAACTAGCGTAGATGCCGAAAGAGCGTTTTCGACAGCTAGTAATTTGTACACAAAATTATTTTTCAGGCTTAATGACAGTACAATGGATGCATTATGTTTTTTAAGATCACATTTCAAAAATTTGTAATAGTAATCCAGACTGAATAGTGATATTTACACTTTTTTTGTGATTTAAATAAATAAGATGTTTCTTTACTTTTTTGTGATTATATGCTGTTATAATTTATAAGTTACAAATTATTTTTTGTGATATTTACACTCTCTAACAAAACTGGCAAATAAAACAAAGAAACACCTGTGTTTTCTTTCTTTTTCTAAAATTTCTAATACCGGTATTAAGATTTAAAAAATACCGAATACCGGTATTGAAAATTTGGTCCGGTATTGCAATCCCTACTTACCATGTTCTAATATATAATTCTGAAGATGATTTCAAGCCGTTGTCAGCATACAAGTCACATAACAATAAAACTTCTCTTCAGTTATTTGGGGAAATACTTTCATTAAAGAGAAACGGACATGTACTCTTTATATTTTAGAAGATGCTTTATTTATCCAATAATACGAATAAATGAAGAGACGAATTCGACTAATATTATCTCCAGTCTTTTGAAAACATTGATTCAAATAATGATGAGGAAATACTAAGAATAAATCTACAAGAGAGAAAAACGGTTTTCAGATTTAACATTATATATGAAAACATTAGGAGACAGCTTTGTGATGTTCACTTAATGGATATCAGAAATTTTTACTTTTAGGAAAAATATAAATCCATTCCGAACTTACAATTTCTTTGTGTACGATTTCTTAGCAAAAGAGAAGACCATTCTCGTCGCAATGAGAAAATATTGCTGTGCAGAGTCAGCCTTTTATTAACAAACTAGCTGACCCGGCAAACGTTGTTCTGCCATATAAATTATTTCTAGTGAATATTTTGGTGGTCAATTAAAAATTAATGAATGTATTGTAAGTGTTTGGGGTGGGATCTATGACAGAAAGAGGAATGGAGCGCTGTAGAAGATGATACCGATAAAAAAAAAAAAAAAAAAAAACCATTAGCTATTCATTTTCTCAATACAATGTATTTCATTAACGTAACGAACATATACATTGTTTGATCTCTTAAAAGTTAAACGTAAAGTGAAAAAAGTAATATATTTTTTATCCTAAAGTATAAAAATGAAATAAAGAAAAATCAATATTCATTTCGAAGAGCAATTGAGTCTACGATATTTTTTCTCACTCCATATTTAGTCAACACAAATAAGCTCGATGGTTTGCCAACTCGAGAACATGCCACGTATAACTGTACTTGTGAAAAACATAGCGTTCCCAATTCTAAGCCGCAAACAGACATAGTATGGCCTTGCGATTTATTGATTGTCATTACGAATGCCAATCTAATAGGAAATTGAACGCGTTTGAATTTAATTGGCACGTCTGTGAGAATCATTGGAATTCGTGGCAGCAAAACATTTTCATCTTGGAATTTGCCATTCAAAATGGTGACTTTGATAACGTTTTTCATCAATTTTTTAATGACCAATCGCGTGCCATTGCACAGCCTTGGTGGGTTCAAATTCCGAAGTAAAATAACCGGAGATCCAACTTTTAGTCGTAGAAGGTGTGGTAACATGCCTGGCAAATCCAGTGAGTTCAAAATCTCTGTTGGATAATTTACAGCATTAGCATTAATGTTAGCATCGCAAACTGTATCGATCGATTTGTATGATGCCAAGTTTCCTGGCAACGATTGCTGTATATTGAAGTATAAATCGTCGACGTCCACATTTTTTGCTGCCAAAATGGCTCTTTCTGCCAGCCACGCATGATTTATTTATTGTGTGCGTACACCGGGAACTATACGGTCAATGAAAGCATTTTGCAAATCAACGATAGTGCAGAAATTAGAGGGCAATTTTATGCATCCAGTATTTTCACAGACAGAAACTTTTCCATCGCCGATATCTAACAATTGGTCCGAGAATGTGTCAGCAAATGGATCTTGTAGTATTTGGACTGGCATTTTTATTTTTAGCTGGACTTTTTCAACATTACGCCATATTGGCAATGATTTCAAGCAAGCGTTGATCTCCTCATCGTACGGTGAACGTGGATAGGAACACCCTAATTACCTAGCGTTGTGAAATATACTTTACAACCTATTCTCATACCTAACAAACACACATAAAAAAATTTCATGAAAATCGGTCGAGCCGTTTCGGAAGAGTTCGAACACAAACACCGTGACATGAGATTTTTATATATTAGATAACTTTTTTCTAATAAGGGGGGGGGGAAGAAGAAGAAATTAATATTTGGATAAAAGGCGAACCAAATTGAATTCTGTTATATTTTATTCTATAACCAAAAAGAATAGTTAAGAGATAATCGTAATATGGAATATTTAATGCTTTCATCTGAAACAGTTTGTAAAGATCACATCATTAAAAGTTACTTCAGCAAAATCTGAAAATGGATCGACAAATATTAACGCTTCATCATTCGTGTAATAAATTAGAAAGTAAGTCCTCTTGGGCACAAAATGATTAGTTTGCCGCCAGCCGTCAACAATGGTATAGTACAGATTGGCTTTAGCTAGTCTTAGATGGCGCCTGGGGTTGATATTTTTCCACCATCCCCTCCCATTTGTCTTTTTTTTTAACTATATAAACGCAATGATTAGGGATTGCAATACCGTACCAAAATTTCAATACCGGTATTCGGTATTTTTTAAATCTTAATACCGGGATACCGGTTTTAATACCGGTATTAGAAATTTTAGAAAAAGAAAGAAAACACAGGTGTTCCTTTGTTTTATTTGCCAGTTTTATTATAGAGTGTAAATGTCACAAAAAATAATTTATAACTTATAAATTATAACAGTATATAATCACAAAAAAGTAAAGAAATATCTTTAAATCACAAAAAAAGTGTAAATATCACTATTCAGTCTGTGATTCTATTACAAATTTTTGAAATGTGATCTTAAAAAACATAATGCATCAATTGTACTGTCATTCAGCCTGAAAAGTAATTTTGTGTAAAAATTACCAGCTGTCGAAAACTCTGTTTCGGCATCTACGCTAGTTGGTGGTACTGTTAGCAATGCGCAATATACTTTTTGCAAGTATTTACCTCTAAATCCCTCATCTTCAAATAAAATAAATCGATTCTTTTCTTCTTTTCCATTTTTAAAATCATTATAATTATGTAAATACCATAAGACATTTTCTATTTCGGTATGCCTATCTTCTGTGCGATTTTTCAATGTAATATATAATTCTTCAGATAGTGATGTGTACTGTTCTTTCAATGACTGCAACATGAAATTTATTGTTGCATTAGCTGTTAATAAATTAGAATCTCTCAGACATAATGCCTCAATAGTCAGTTTTATTGGAAGTAGAGCTGATATAGTTCTGGATATTAAGTCGAATACACTGTCTGAAAAATTAATTTACAGGTTTAAGTCGATTATTGCTTTTGGATTGGATTTCTCAGTTTCAAAAATCGTTCCATCATTAGGAGTAAATTGTTCCAACGTGTTTTAAAATCTAATATTAACATATATTCTGTTTTATTTTCAGTTAGTATATATTTTAGTAATATATCCTTGTTATAGGGGAATGTTTAAATATCTTAACAATTTTTCGAACTTTATAAATTATAGGAAGCAATTCTTGATAGGTTAACATTTCATCCTCATTAGCAATATCTTTTTAAAGAATTACAATGTCATGATCTTCATTGTCAATATCACTCTCACTCTTACTCTTTTCAAAATTGGAATCCGAAATTTCTATATCCACAGTATTTGGATTCTTTGGTTCTTTCTTTTTTTGGTATAATACATCTATTACTCCTAAACTTTTTTCATAATTGTTGCCCCATCAGTCATTATAGTTACAATATTTTCTTTCAGGGATAATCCATGATTCCCTAATTTAGATTTAAGCAATTAATTAAGCCATTAATTAGCTAATTAATTTCGCCCGTTAGGGAGACATAAAAACAAAAACGTATACTATTTTACTATGTTTCGCGATTACTATGATACTATTATACTATTTTACTATGAACATATAGTGGAGACAATTTTAAAAATTTCTAGTAAATACCGAAAAACCGATATTTAAACTTGTGAATACCGGTATTACGAAATTGTACAAATGGCTCGAAATACCGGTATTCGGTATCCCGGTATACCGGTATTGCAATCCCTAGCAATGATGTTTTATTACCATATAGGAGTATTTAAGGCTGAAATATGATAGTCGTGTACCATAGACTTACCGTGTTACAAATAAATTTTTTTGCGTACTCTTGATGTTTCGGAAAGATCTATTCAATTATTATGAATATCATCACAATCCTTTCTAATTCCACAATCCAAAAATTATATTCATATTTCACCTAAGCATTAGCATCTTTCTTTTCATTTCCGTTATATTAATATAATCATTTCTGTCTTTACTTCACCATAGATAAAGGTCCATTTTCCACATCATCCCATTCATCCCATCTACCTGAAACGACGAATTTTTAAAAATCTTTCTCCTCTTTTTTTTTTTTTAAGCTGTAGTTGATGTTTTCTAATTTCCATAAAAAGTTAAACATTGTCCACTATTTTCCTTACTTGTCATTTGAAATAGTTAAAATGACAAATGATTAAATCAACTGGGTAAGAAGAACAACGTAAATTTAAAATATATATATATATATATATATATATATATATATATATGCTTTAAGGGAAATTAAAGTATGTCAGAAGTTTACATAAATAATAACCACTGATAACTTTATTCACTGCAATAAGTTTAATATTAGTTGAGAAAATAATAATGTTGATAACAGATATAATACAAAAGATGATATGTCTATGTTAACTAAATCGTAGACCCCCTTGGCATAAATTGATTGTCAGTGTTTTAATTTAAATTTTAAACAAATAAAATACACGAGTATATTACAATAAATGGCTGTAAAAAAAGTCATTATTTGCTCTAGCTTATATACTTTAAAGGTTTCATATACTTTATTCATTGCACAAAATTTTATATTAATTGATAAAAAAAAATTGGTCACAACAGAAATAACATTTAGAATTCATTCAGGATATTATAAATATTATTCTTGCAAATTCCTCCATGACTTTACATATTGAAAGATATCTGAAATTAATTAAAACAAAGAACAGAAAATTATTACATTTAATTTTTTTACTATTTCTAATATTAACAAAGATTAATTCATTCTATGCTAACCTTCTGTTAACAAAAAGTTTATACAAATTACCTTGGTAGCTCAAGAATTATATCTTTACTTCATTTGTTTAAGATAAATATTTATCTAAGATCATACCATTTTGATCTTTTGTGATATACAAGCAGCTGCACAATAATTTGAAAATTACATAATAATCATGTTTCTCCACAGTCTACTCCATTGAATTTTTGAAGAAGATAGCAGCTTCCTTTTCAGAAAAATTAAACAACTACCAGCTCTATAATAACATAAATACAGTTCAAGTGACTATAATTAGAGCAAGTGCTGACGATTTTCAAACTAAGATTATGTAAGTGTCTATGACCGCTTGGCTGATGGGAGGTCGCAGGTGAGTAAATAAATCAGTAAAAAAGGCGAATACAAAACCTTAAAAAATATGATTTCTATATATAATAAAAATAAGAAGCGTATCTGAACTTTATCGAATATAATTAGTCAGGGGTACTGAGTACAGACTGGATGCCACTCAACCATGATTCATAATGAATAAATAAAACATATGATTTTTTTACAAAAGTTACTAAAAAAAAAGAATTAACCTAAAATAAATTATTAACATATTGATTAAGTTAAAAATGTGTTGAAATCAGAAAAAAGAGAAGTCTCCTAATGCACTGTCTAGAATCTCAAAATATCTAAATCCGTTAAAATCAAAAATCAAATTAAAGCAATATAATAGTAAAGTATGATACTAAATGTTGGCATAAAGCAAAAGTTATCCATTTATTACGTCGCCCTTAAAATAATCTCCTGCGCTTTAACTAACGTTTCCTATCAGGAAAATACACCTCAACCCTTTTTAGTGTTGAACGACGATATTGTCATTTCGACTTGTGAAAAGTGCTAACGATGATATATCATTGCATAGCCGATGGCACTTTACTTTTCAGTAAATATTGAAATATCATTGACATTAATTTAGCTTTCTGTCATTTCTTATTATGTTCCTTTTTGAATTTCGTAAACATTCTTTTGATTTTGTTCGTATGAGCCTTTTCTCAAACTATAGCAAATTCTTCAAATTGGTCTGGCATTCTTCGTATGGATATGATACTTTCGGTCGTCATAAAAAGGTTAATTTTTGTGTGTGTTTGAATGAATCTTTTTTAAAGTCTGTAGTGAATTTTCTTGTATCTAACTAGCGAACTCAAAATGGTGACCACAAAGAGGTCACTTCAACGCTAAAAATAAGAAAAACTCACATAGTGTCAAAATATCAACAGAATACGTATTTTTTGGAACCATATTTGATGATTTTTTTACCAAAAATTTACGGAAAATAATGATACTGAGAAAAGGGCAGTATCATTTTGTTACGCCCATGAATTATTCCACCACAGTTTTTGTAGTTTTCGATATGCTACATAGAGGAATTAAATCAACAATGGCCCTTATTATTAAATGACGATAACGAACTGGCAATTTTTTATGATAAGATTAAGTGGGTGGTCTTCCAAATGCGATTCAACTTTGACAGATTTTTTTAGCTTCTCCACTCCAAACTTTCTGCTTTCATGCCACTCAAACATTTTTAATTTTGATAAACATTTTGGTTTTAAAGGCTTTTTCCAACACTTCATATATTTATCGCAAGAATTACTTTGCGCAAAGAAATTTCAAGGAATATTCTTGCACTCAAATACAATCGTCATTCTGAAAAATTTTAAATTTGTATATCATTAAAAAAAATATTTTCAGGTGGTAATATGAAATAAATTCCTGACTGTTTTCTTCTTAGAAATATTTGATAAAAATCTGAAGATGAAAATGAAGCATTCTATCGATGGAACATTCCATTGAAATGTACTACAGCAGTACATTTCAATGGCCTTGATCCCTAAATGACTTCCACAGCAATTATATCTGATATGCTTCATAGCAGAAAGTGGAACCTTAACTAGCAATAAGCCCTTTCAAAGAAAATTTTCTGACCGAGCACCCAAACCATAACGAAGCAGAAGCCATAACCTGTCACCAACCTTTCCGTCGATGAAATCTGCGTGATGATGGTGCTCTCCGTCTATTCAAGAGGATGCGCACTACGCCCCTCTCTTTTGTAGGCGCTTACGTGTGAAGCTGGTCTGCTCAACTGTATAATCGCCGGAAAAAAGGTGCAAAGAGGAAAGGAAGGTCACGCCTTTGCGAGAATGCATAAAGAGGCCCCATTGAATGAAGTTCCCCCAACTTCCAATGGGACCTGACCTTCGACGAAATAATGAGGGTTTCGTCACCCAAATGCTCTAATATCGTGATTCTGTGAATATTAAAGAGCTTTTAGGGAAAAGAAAAAACGGATGTTAGAAGAAGATGAAAATGCTTCATGTCCGGCAAAATAAATAACATGAAAAATGAATAACGAGCATCTTATCTTTTCTTCATACTTCGTACACCGTGATTAGAATACCAAACAGATAAAATAAGCAACTGCCTGAGTGTCTCGTGATATTTTTAAAGATGTTTCCGGGGTTGTATCAATCATTTAATTTTCTGCACATGTTTTCTTATTCCTACACAATTTATTACCTACCATGTAATTTTGTGTTTTCACTGGATTTACAGAAATGTTTCCCGGGAACAAATTCAAATTGAGATTAAGAATAAGTTGAATTTCAGATTATTATTTTTGTTGTTTTCTTCATGCATAAATTTTTTAAATATTTACTTAAAATTACTTATAAATTTAAATTTTAGATTTTTCTCTATTTAGAAATTAACTGTCTTGAAGATGACAACTCTATTCATGACTTTTTATTTCAATTGTAATCATGTTCGTTAGTTAAAAATTGTTAGTTCGAAAGACGATATTAATTGGTGATTAAGATTATGCATATTCCATAGGTTTGTGCCATGAGCTGAATGTTTCAAACAGTTCAAGAGAATACGGTCCAATGTCATCAACCTGGTTGTAGGAGTGACATTAAAGTTATCATCTAATCCAAATTTTCTAGTCGGGCAGAAGTAATAACCATCTGTATAATTCAATTGCTTATATTTCTCTCTCTCTCTCTTTTGTATTTTCAAATTATGGAGTATGGGGAAAAAATGGAAAGAATATCCCATACAGTTTCTTGACACTTGCTATTTTATTAAATCTATATACTTTAAAGTCACGGTGGTTTAGTAGTAAGATCGCTGTTGAGGGATGGTTGCTTACTCGAGACCCTATTCTACCGAAGAATTGTCACATAAATGAGCGTGGCGTATGTTAACTCCCGCGGGGTTAAACGTTCTCCTGCTGGGCAGTGTCCAGATGACATCCACATCATCTGACAGCGATTCAAAATTATGAAATCTGCCCCAAAGTAGATTTGGTAATGTTATAAAACGGGACGTTTATACAACTAAATTAAACCAGTCCATATTTCGAAGCGAGATTTTCTGGTAATACACGCAATCATTTCAATTGGAGTTCGACTTCTTGGTAATTTTGGAGGAGAAGTCCCCCTTTTCATTAAAAGAAATATTGAATGTCCTAGAAGACAAACTATTACGATCTTTTGGTTTAGTTTTGTTCTAATTAAGATTTTTTTAGCTATTCTATGAATAACTCTTAGTGATGTGAACGATACACTTTTCAAGGCTAGAAGGACAAAGAAACTGCTTGTTGATATCAGAAATTGTATATTTTTTGGAGGGGGGGACGGAAATATCACCAAATGGCTTAACAAATCACTAACAGATTTGGTCGGAAAGATGGAATTAATGGGATGAATTTGATAAGCGAAAGATTGTAACGCTAAAACGCTTAGTTTTAATTATTATTAAGGTCTTTTAATGCCAACTGCTACTAAGACAGAATTCCAGCAATTACAAAATTTCGGTAACCTGCAAGCAAATAATTTCCACTAAGTAAGATGCAATGTGAGAGTTCAGAATGCTAAAGCTCATATATATAAATTTGTTTTTAAATAGAATACTATTCAATAAATTCGTTAAAAAACAGTAAAAAAAAGACTTACTTACTTAAAGATAAGAAGATTTAAAAAAGACTTACTTAAAGAAAAGAAATTATAAAATTATTAAAATATGAGGCAAAATTAGTTCAAATGGCTATAACTTTAAAAGATAGCTTCTGAAACAAGTATAAAAAAATACTAAATAACAAATTCAACTCATAATTGACTATAAAAGAAAACATGCAAGAAAGGCACAAATAAAAATGTCAGAAGAAAATAATTTCAACCTTCGCAAAAGCGAGCGAATGATATGTAATTAAACAATGAAGTAAATTGTATATTTCTATAAAAAGAATTAGGATCGATAAAAATTATGTTAAATTAACATTGAAATATTGATTAAAAATCCGAAAAAAATAATTTGGTAATGAAATTGATGTCACCATAAAGCTAATTATTTGAATTTTAAGATGGTGTAAAAATATTTTTTAGGGCGCTGATTTTTTCAGAAGTTATTAAGAAAAAGCGTAAAATATTTCAACTCCCTTCATTTCATTTCCCTTTAGAGGGTTGAAGAATCTTTTTGATAGTGTAAAAAAACTTTCTATGTGGTAAGGAATATATATGCCAAATTTCTTTTGCATCCGTCAAGCAATGCGGAATAGTATACCATTCAAGCAAACAAACAAATGAATTGGATGCTAGATTTAAAATTAAGTTACGGTTACCAATTTTAAACTTGTTTAGACAGCTTTTTTTTTAATTTGGTTATATAGATATTTAATATTGCACCTCTTAAAGGCATTTGTTATCATTTCTTGTGATCATCTAAAATGGCAGATTTTTGGCGTCCTTGGCAATAAATTTCTCCCTATTCTTTTAACAATTTAGGCTAAATTAAAATTTTAATTGTTTAAAGTGATTAACATTTATATTCGTACAAATAATAATTTGCGTTACAGAAAGAACTTCATTTTCAGTAGTTTCAAGGGAGAAAATATTTAAAATGCTGATTTTCCAAAAAATTCTTTGTTTCATTACTGTTGAAAATCCCCTTCAAGATTTTGAAAGATTTTTTTTAACACCTTAAAATGTGGATGTAAAAGATTTTAAGACTGAAAAGAATATGCTTTCGAAACTAATTTCTACTTTTCTTGAAATAGGACTGCAATTTTAAAAGGGGATTTGCTCTCAACCAGTTATAAAATTCCAGTAAAATCACGCATTCGCAGAAAGAAAATTGTGCATGCGCTGAAAGAGCGGACGATAGCAAGTGCCTGTCTCACATCATCGTTAAACCGAGTTTAAACTCGGAGAGTCACAAGACGGCCAGTAAGCAGCGCATGCTTAGAAAGGCTGAAATATACTGTACGGCCGATGGCAAGTAATTGACCCGATGGGACAACAACAGGCCGCTGTATTCTTACTGCGCATTACCGAACAGCACTTTTCAGCCTTTCTGCCTACTGGTCGTCTAATAACCAGCAGAGTGTAAACCCAGCATTACTGCAGTTAACATGGACTAAATCGCATCTGCGAAACTGCTCTGTAAACTACAATTTGTTTTTGTGCACGCTCTTGTGTTTGTTGATGAAATTTCTTGCTCTCTACATCTACTATAACAGGAGAAAACAGCCCTCGTTGCTATAAATCCCTGCCTCTTGCTTCTTTCAAGTTGAAGTAGACGAAATTTCATGCTTTCTACATCTAGGATAACAGGGAATAACATCCTTTGTTGCTATAAATCCCTACCTCTTACTTCTTTCACTTTTATAGTTCAAGTACTGCAATTCATTCAAGCTATCTCTTAACATATTTATCTCTTAATAATACATAATATCGTGAATTAAATAGCAGTGCTACAGTTATGCTAAGAAGTAATAATTATATAATTTATTAAATTATTTAATTGTCTACTTTAACTCTACTTATACTATTCTATTGAAACTTCATTTTGGTTATCTTCCCAAGCTTGCACAACATTCAATCCGAATGCTATAGCTAAGTCTCCTATCTGCTTAGGAAACAGTTTGTCCACAGCTGTTTTGATTTCTTTTATACTTAATTCAGCTGAATCAGCTACTGAAATGCTAACGGAAACTAATGCATCACATGCATCTTCAAGTATATTACATAAATTGTTTTTTGACTCCTTTGTAAGGGACATACGTTCATTTTTAAAAACCGCCGGTAAGATATCTGAAATTGCTGGTGCAAAATTGAGTCTAACAGTTGTGGGAATCTCTTTAGAAAACGTTGCATCATTGAACGGTTTTTTAGTCTTTTTTTCTTTCGGTTTTGAATTTTTCTGTGGAGTTCTCGTCTTCGATGTTTTTTTGCTAGACGTTGTTGCTGATACCTTCGCTTGTGACCTGTCAATACTGGTCTTTCTAACTTTGGTACCTCTCCCCTTGTATATCGGTATAAAATGTTTTGTCTTTTTCTTAGGTTCTGTCTTCTTTGATTTTGTAGAAACCTTTTTCTTAGGCAATGACTTTGATTTGGCAGGAATCTTTTTCTTAGGCAATGACTTTGATTTGGCAATAATTTTTTTCTTAAGTATTGGCTTCTTTGATTTTGCAGGAATCTTTTTCTTAGGCAATGGCTCCTTTGATTCAGCAGGAATCTCTTTCTTAGGCAATGGTTTAATTGATTTGGCGGGAATCTTTTTCTTAGACAATGGCTCCTTCGATTCAGCAGAAATCTCTTTCTTAGGCAATGGTTTTTTCGTTTTAGAAGAAATCCTTTTCTTAGGTTCTGGTTTCTTAGCTTCAGCAGGAATCCTTTCTTTTTCTTTTGGAGACTTCCTTTTGGACCTTCTTTTTATTCTTGATACTTTTGGTCTGTCTGGTTCCCTATCATAAACCAAAAATCCTTTGTGGTACTGCCCGACATCATCAGAAGCTTTCAGCAAAGCATGCTGTTTCAGTTGTTCTGGAAATGTCAATCTGACAGACTGATTTAAATCTTCACTTCCCATTTCATTTGTTTTTTTCATCTTGCACATTTCTGAACTACTCTGGGCCAGATATAAAGCCACATCCGTAAGTATGTGACCTAAGAATTGCGGCGCTTTTGAATCTATCGTAGAGTTAGGATTAATTTCCTTCAACAGCGTTTTGATACTTGGTTTGAAAACTGAAGCAAATATATCTTCTCTAATTACATTACCTTTCGACCAACCGTATTTAATTTTCCGTTTTGCGCTGAAATCTAACAGACCATTTTCATAAAGTAATAGACACTTATTTCCTTCACTATTAGCCGCCTTTAAAGCATTTTTTTCTAAATATTTGGCAATGATATTTTTTATATCTGCAGGCAGTAGCTCATATTTATTATTATAAGTTCTAGCAGCAACCTCAGCAACTATCTTTCCAAAGCTGTATATGCGAAGACCTAGCAAATGGCCAGCTCTTTTTTCAATAGATGCATTGATCATTGTGGAGAATTTAATGACTCCCGATTTAAATTGATTTATAAACACTTGAGCTCTCCTATATTCATCTTGTTCTCTATCTTCTTGTCCCAATATAGGCTTCTCTGGTAAAGCAGATAAACTAAGATCATCTTCATATATCATGCAACCGCTTTTAAGTAAAGCTAATTGCTTAAATGCTTCTGCAATAGCCTCTTTTTCTGTGCTCCCCACGAAAACGTTTTCGATTGCTTTTTTTGCACAATGATAGAAGGTGGTTTCATAAATTCTAGGTTCTGAATTGTATGTTTGCTCCGTTTTAGTAATTAGTTGAACATTTACATCATTTAATAGATCGGAAAGGAGTTCAGTGCCGTTATTCGCTAGTTTGAAACCAGAGAAATAACTTCTCATCAATTTCTGTAGGTTGTTTTTATAATCGATCTTTTTGATCCCATAAAAAGACATTTGTTATTCTCGGAATATTTAAACATTCATTAGTAATACATCGAGTAAAGAAATTATTATTTTCCGAGTTCGTAAAAAATTATTGCAGTTTGTCTTGAATTTTGTACAATAAATAAAGGAATTGGATCTCTTTACGAAGAAATTTGATATTTTGATGCCATTTTAAAAAAGGAAAATCGTTTAATTCACATTTCCGCTAAAACTTAATTTAAAAGCATACTCAAATAATGAATAAAATGCTAAAGCACAATAAAAAAATAATTTTCAGGAAATGAAGTACATACATAAAATGATTTTTAATTCCTTTATTAATAGAAATCATTCAATCAGAACCAGATGGTAAATAATTTAATGTTTAATAAAATACTTTTTCACGCACAGTATAGCTAAAATTGTGGATGCCCTTTGAAATGAGCTTAATTTTTGAGATTTGAGGTATCATAATAGTAATTTTATTGAGAGAAATACCATAAAGTTATGCATCAATTTTAAGATGATTTATCAAGAAATTAATAGAATTTTTTTATCGATATTTCATTGTAGCAGCATTTATAAGGATAGGAAATGGAAACATAGGAGTAATGAATTTGTAAATATTCTCACTTAAGACAGTTAATACTTAGTGAAGAGCCATCAATATCATTTACGGCTTTGTAGATCACAACAGAAAGATGCTGCATGTATTGGAAGGAGATAAACTAAATACTGTCAAATTAACTGTGAAAAGTTTCAATTTAGAGGCATTAAAGTTAAATACATGAGGCTAATAATTTCTAAAGCAGAATTTAAGGTGGACCAATCTCATATGAGAGCAATAAATGAATTAGACAAGCCAGTGAGCAAATCAGATGTAAGAAGATATTTGGGTATGATAAATTTTTTTTATCAAAATTCATTCCAAATGTATCAAAAATAACAACCCCTTTAAGAGAGCTATTAAAAATAATATTGATTTCATTTGGGCATAAGAATAAGATCAGGCTTTTGAAAATATTAAAAAAAAAATTATTAGTTCATCCCGCATTCTAAAAGTTTCTATATGATAGTTCGAAGAAGTGGATTGAGAGCTTGTCTTTTTCAGAAAGGTCACTCAACATCTTTGCTTACTGAACTTGAAAAAAAAATTATGCACAAATTTAGAAAAAAATTGCTAGCAATTGTTTTTGCATTCAAAAACTATCAAATTTTGTATATGGATATTATATAATAGTCCAAAGTGTCCGCTAGCCTTTGAACTCAAACACAAAAAAGCTAATTAGTAAAATTTCAACACATTTAGAGAAACTGTTATTAAAATTATTTAAATATGAATTAATTATTGAATACTTTCCTGCTAAAGATATGTATTTTGCATATATATTGTTAAGAGCATTTCTTTAAGATGATGGTCAAGAAATGTTACATACTATTGAGATAGAATTCATTTTCAGAAGTTGCTAAATATCTTCTGAAAAAAAATTCTATCTCAATATTCTAGAATTAATCAATCTTAAAATACACTCAAGGATGATGAGGACATAATAAACTTTCGAAATACTGTAAGAAAGGATTGCCAGAAAAAAAATTCCCGCAAATTTAAGAGTTTTCCAAAAACTCCAAAATTATCTGTATCTTGTTGAAGGTCTTTTATTTTTAAATGGTAAAATAGTTATTAAAAAATGACGACCTGAAATGTTGTCTTTAATACAAAAAAATCATCTAGATATAGAAAAATTCAAAAAATAGACAAGATAATATATTGGGCAAGAATGTCACAACAACCAAATGTTATTAAAGAATATGCACATGTGCTAAATTTTGCAAAACCCAGATGAATGAGCCATTGTTATCTCATAGCATCCCTAAAAGGCTTTTTCGGAAAATAGTAATAGACCCAATGTTTCATAAGAACTAAGTTACCTTGTATTGATTGATTATTTTACAAAATAAATTGAAGTAGAAAGAGTTAATGATAAATTTATTCAGAAAATAATACAAGTAATTATTGCTCGATTTGGGGTGCCAGAATTATAGTTTGTGATAGCAGTCCCTTTAATTGTTATGAATTTTAAAAAATTGCAGAAAGGTGGTATTTTGAATTTCCATCATTAATACATATCATTCGGGTAGCAATGGAACGATAGAGAAAATTGTGGAGATTGCTAAGGCTCTTTTTAAGAAAACGCACGAACACGACAATAAAAGACTCACTGTAACCTTGCTTGAGTATAAAAATTTACCTGTTTCAGTTATAAATTTTTTTTCTGCTCAGTTCATGCTTCATCGCAGAATGAGGACTGATTGTTTATAAGTTGTAAACTGCTTAGTGCTGAAATCTCTAAAGGTGTTATTACAAAATTAAAAGAACGGCAAACAAAGCAAAAGTTTTATTTTGATAGGACAACAAAAGCTCTAATGAGATTAAAACCTGATTATAAATTTCTTCTACAAAATATTAGAAATAAAACATGGAAACTCGCCAGTATAATATCCAAAAATAATTATCCAAAATCATATAGAGTTGCAACTGTTGCATTTCATGTATATACCAGGAACAGGAAACATCTAATACCCGCAAGGATTAGACCAATTAGGGAATTCACTTAGATTTTGACTTTGCTGTTGAAAATAGTGATCATTCATAAAATTCTGCATATAATGTAAACAATAACAATCGTGGGAATAGTTATTTATAACCATCAATTAGATATGGGCGTATACGTAAACGTCCTGCATGCTTAAATGATTTTTGTAATTGAACTGTATATAACATATGTAAAAGGGCGGGGGAATGTGACATATCGATGTAACATAATGTAATCAGAACTATATTATAAAAAGCTGGAAACAGCAGGTGATTGAGTCGAACGTGTCATTGTGCTTGTATAACGTAAGGTATACACACAAAGGTGACAAAAGTCATGGGGATATCTTCTAATAACGTGTCAAACCTCGACGTGGCATCGACTGAACAAGTCGTTGGAAGTCCCTTGCAGAAATATTGAGCCATGCTTCCTCTATAGACGTCCATAATTTCAAAATTGTTGCCGGTGCAGATTTTTGAGCACGAATTGACTTGTCGATTGTATACCATAAATGTTCAATGAAATTCATGTCGGATGTCTAAGCGACCAAATCATTCGTTAGAATTATCCAGAATTTTCTTCAAATCAACATGATATGACGCATATTGTCATCCATAAAAATTCCATAGTTGTTTGAGTTCATGAAAGGTTGAAAGTAATCCAGAAGTAGATGAACATAACTATTTTCAAGCAATTCAATTGGACCAGAGAGCCCAGTCCATTTCATGCTAAAACAACTCACATCATTATGACGCCACCATCAGCTTCAAAAGTGCCTTGTCGACAACCGGGTACCATGGCATCGTGGGATCTGCGCCACACTCGAACCCTACCATCAGCTCTTGCCAAATGAAATCGCGTCTCATCTGACCAAACCATGTTTTTCCAATCCTCAAGGATTCAACTTATATAGTCACGAGGAGAGGTGCTGCTGGCGATGTCATGCTGTCAGTGAAGGGACTCGAATTGATCATCTGCTGCTATAGCCCATTAAAGCCAAATTTCGCTGCACTGTGCAAAAATCTATTTAGAGGAAGTTTGTTTATCCGGCTGTTCGAATATAAGTTAACGCGATAATTATTAAACGAAGTGAGCTAAATAAGTAAAATTCAGTATACAAATTTAGCATCTATATTGTAGATAAATATCAAATTTTGAACCAAATTTATCAAGGAGGAAGTCTGTCAGTTTGTACATTCAATTTTGATAATTCAAAACGCAGTGACTTAAATATATGAAATTGACTTTGTGATTACAATTTTATTCTGAGTCAAAATTGGTTTCAATCGGTTGGAAAAAAATGCGTCTAAACCACAAATTCGATTTTCGGATACTATTAACCTCATGCAAGGGACTAATTGCCAAAAAACTAGCCAAAGATCATACGATAGTTCAATAAAAATAATAAATTCATACCGAAGTAAACATTTCGTTAATTATTATACACCAAGTAAGACATTCGCTATCTTATCCAAGGCACACTATTTTTTGAAGGGAGTGAGGGATAAGACCTTTATTAGACAGTGTACTAGAAAGCCTAGAGGAGACCCCATACTGGTTCTTTTTCCAACACGAATTTTCAAAAGGCTAATCTTAGGGGTTGTCAGAATTTCTGCAGCATACATTTGTGCTAAGATTTCGGGTTTCCCTGAAAGTGCCCATCCCCTCCATTGACTGAGGAAAAACAGCCAAAAGAACAATATAAATTCAAGCTTGAGCTTTAATACGGTTTAAATTATTAGATAAAATGAATAACACTATAGTGGTGATCTGGACCTGATGTTTGCGGCAAAGAACATGTCGCATTTATTCTTCGACATTCGCGTTTCCCTGAAAATTGCAAAACGTATTCTTCAGGTTTGCAATTTTTTCCAAACTGACGATGATGAGCAAACTGATGAATTTCGATATCAGCAATTACTTTCAACTTTGGTTACTTCTGTTTCTGCAAAAAGAAACTGAGCTTATCAATTCGTGAATTTAATTTTTCTGTTTCACGAAGCAGATTTTCTTCCAAAGATTTCACATTGCTTTTTGTTTACAACATGAATTTCCAAGCGAACATATGTAACTTCTAAGATCTTATCAGGAATTGCAGCAGCTTTGATATTAAATGTGTTATTGCGGCCAGAACACCCTCTTCCGATGTTGTTAACAAAAAGCAATCCTAACAATTTTTTCGGGTCATCAACGTCTCTGTGCGATATTTCATATTCCTTAATCATTCAAAGCGTTTTCTAATATCCAATTCTTCACCTGATTCAAATCGACGAGTATTCTGCTGCTACGATTCGCCGCATCTTTTTATAATTTATGTTTTGAGATTGTTATAAGAATCCACTGCATATGGAATTTATCAAAAACATCATTAACAAGCGATGCAATTTCTGGAAGTAAATAGGAAATAATATAACTGTATTTAGTCACAAATTTTATAATCGGTTTGGGAACCGCCAATTTAAATGTGCTTTCACACATAATAAACTAAAAAGAAGGATCGGATCTATTACAGATAGGTATTTGTTTTGAACTTACCTCGAATGTTGTACAAGCGAATCACAGTATTCCAAATGAGTTGGTAAAAACTGCGAGAAATTCTAGAACTGCCCAGAAGAAAAAATGACATAGGCGAAAAAGAAAGTCATTTTAGAATCTATGAATAATGTTATCAATATTATTCTTTTTAATTCAAGTCCATAAGTCAACACTGTGTATTATTCATCACATCCAATAATTCAATCCATAATCTGAAGGTTAGAACAATATATTTTTTTAATCTCCGTAGCAACTTGGGTTATTCCATTTCTATTCCTTTTTTTCTTCCAGTATGAATTCTCAATGTCAATCTTATAAGGGTTGCCAGAATTTTTTTAGTGCACGTTTGCAAATAGGTTTCGGGTTTACCACAAATATTTCCAAATGAATTTCTTCTACGACGCTGGCAAGTCTTTTGATTATTTTGCCATCACTTGGGGTTGCGTATCTTTTCCTATCTTCATCAGTTTGGTTTTCTAGTGGTTCCCTTCTTCAAACCTTTAATAATACACCCTTCCTCAGTAGCACACGCATATTGTACAATATTATACGATATTAAACAATATTCGTAATATTGAATAACATTGTTGAATATTTAATAATATAATATCTTACAATATTGTACAGTATTACATAACTTTCTGTGCTCCCTGGGTTAGTTAGATTTTCACTTACTTTCTTTTGTAACATTTCTAAAGCCTTATTCATGCAATAGTAAAACTTACAAATTTTGGGGGCAATCATTCAAACTCTTTGAGCCATTTCTTTTGTTTCTTAACAACTAATAAAATAGATGAGTACGAAAAAAAGCAGTAATCAATTTGATAGCTATCAAAAAAATTACGAAAAAGCGACCTCCTTTCAGCTAAAAGACATGGCGTCAATTGTTAAATTCTATTGATAACAAGATACCCCCTCATTGGCAGTCTAAACACTCATGCATATTGAACTATATTCAAATGAAAAAAAAAAGCTATGCTTATCAAGTAAAAACTAGCTAACTAAACTTCCTCCTGGTTATTTTACTATAGCTTTAAAAATAATGATAGTTGAATACAATTTAATGGATTACATTTTTGATTAAATTATCTTTAAAATTATACCTATATATATAAAATGGTAACGTGCGTGGCACAGAAATCGCTCTTATTACTTATTGTCGAATGGTAGCAATCAAATGCAAACAAGCCGTCATATGAACGTTTTAGACTCTTCATTGAACGTTTTTACAGCTGCATTTAATTCAAATTTGCCTTAATTAATGGAGCTACAAAATATTAGTATAAATTTTTTGGAGAGGACTTGTCTGTTTTACCGACTCATCACGTCACTAAAACTTCCATTGAATCAAAGGAACAAAGATATAAAAGAATTCAAAATTATAGAAATAAACGATTTAAAATAGGTCACTAAACTTATTTTAAAATTAAATAATAAGTTTAGTCGAACGTTAAAATAGGCTTAAGTGTCGATAGATAAACATTTGCCACGACTTGCCGATGAAAGTTGATATTCATACCTTTCGAAATTATTATTTCATAAACAGGTTTTGCATTATCTTAAAATTCAAAAGTTGCTATTTTAATGGTATCAATTTTATTTCTGTGTAAGTCTGTTTTTTATGTTATGATGAAATTCAAAATCATCCATCAAAAAATTTAATCGCATGCTTTTGTCAATGTTAAAATTAATATTTAAAAAATTGCTTTCTTTGCTTTGCTCTCTTGTGAAAAATTATTTTCTTAAATTCTTTGAATATTAACTCCGAAGTAGGATTTTCACTTCCGCTTTCAATAATCTGGGCGAAAAAATTGGCCACCAAAAGCGGTTAGTATTCCATTTTTTTTATTTATTTTAATATTTTCAAATACCATTGCTGTTCTGAACTATTTTGACCACTATTTTATAGGATGAATAAAAAAAATAGAGGTCATTCAATTTTTCCAACTTTAGTCCAAAGGAGCATATATGAAGAAAAATCTGTTATCAGCTAAAAATGAAATAAAGAAAATATTTATAAAACACTCCGTAATACTAGAAAGAAAAAAAAATTATTTCACAACATTAAAAAAAAAATCGGATTACAACCAATTCAAAATTTACCAAATCAAATCAACCAATTCAAATACCAAAAAGCAGTTATAAAATCTCAATCAATCATGACAACTATGAAATTTACAATTAAAATAGAAGGATTGAATCCCCCCCCCCCGATAAAAAAATTAATGTATAAAAACTTTATTATCCTCGATTTTGATATTCATCAGCTCAATCTTTATCATCTATTAATTTTTTAAACATTTTAAATATTAATACATTCTAATAAATAGCATAGCTTTTTATAATATAATGTAATATTTCATGTGCAACCAAATATTTTGAGATTTTATTGTTTATAAGAAGGCATATGATCCGCGAATGCTTTATAAAAAAATAATGGAAATGATATGCAATGCTGGATTATTCGAGATTTTAATGCAACCATCCAACTGCGTAGATGATTCAGTAACGTTCAACAGGATAGACGGTTCGGGTTAAAATGTCAAAACTTGGAAAATAGATGTTTACTAAAAATGGATTTTTCAAGATTTTAGTTTAAATGTTCTACACGGTTAGAATTAAAGCTATCAATCTTGAAAAATAGCTGTTTATTAAGAATGGATTAATCAAATGTATGATAGACGTTCCATGTTAAAGCTTCCAATCTTAAAAAATCGGTATTTACTAAAAGTAGATTTTTTTTCCAAAATTTTAGTTGAAATGTTCTACAGGATAGGAAATTTGGGCTCAAACTATCGATCTTGGAAAATAAGTGCTTACTAAAAATGGAGTTTTCAAAAATTTAGTTAAAACGTTCTACAGGGTAAATGGGTTAGGCTAAAGCTTCCAATCTTGGATAGTATCAAAATTTTAAATAAACGTTTCATTATAAAATAATTAAAATATGTGAATTTCTTCTTCAGTAACTTTAGAATATATTACTGCAAAAAAAAATATTTTTTATAATTTTGAAATTTAAAAAATATTATTTTCAGTGAGATCAATTTTTTCAAATTTTAATAAATTTGCAAAAATAATTTTATATATCTTTTATAATATCAATTTTCATTATTTTAGTTTTAGATTAATACTCAAGGTCATTGCGATGATATTAAAATTTGATACATTGATGCTATGTAATTAAAAGCAAATTTCGAAATCAAAATAAAGATGGATGAATTAAATCTAAAACATTATCTACTATTGTGCACTGTATCAGAGATTCAAATTTCCTTTTATTATTTGTTTTCAGGTAATTTACCATGAAAATTTAGCATCGTATTAAACAAGCTTATTTGAAGGATAATTTATTACAATTCAAAAATACATTACAGAAAAAAAATATTAACAGCATGGATGAGCGGTTATAATGGCATTGTTATATTATATGGAGGTGAGCAATTGTCATAAGTATAACAATGGGAGAGAATTGAAAAACAATAATGATCAAATCAAATTTAAAAGAAATTTCATTAATCATACACGAATTCAAAGAATGAGAAATTCTTCAATTCTTATAGAAAAAAAAAAGAATCATCATCCTTGGCCCACAAATAAAACAATTATTTTTATTCTATATCCCCAGAGACTTAATTCCCACGTTGGAAAATAAAACAACCAGTTTTTTTTATATGTCCAGTTTCTTAAAATAACCGCCCAATGAAAGCGAGTATTAGCCGAAACAATGGCAAAGTCCCCTCTGTGCATTTGTTGGTTTGACAACACGAATTCACACGATAATTAGAAAGGATTGGGATGAAAAGGCCGAAACCCTTAACGAGAATCTACTTCCTATTTATTTAATTCCCTTTCACGATTTATTCGCTGGCTTTTGCTTTTTGTTGTTGAATTTAAAGATGGATGAGTTTGTTTTTGAACAACGCATTGTGGACAATGATATTTGTGACACTGCTGGCATTGTCCGGCGGAATTTCCGATTTGTTTTAGTCCTCTCACTCGATTAGTACTTTGTTTTACTCTTCCGAATTTATAGAACTTGTTCGAATAGTTCTTTATTCTGTGTTCGACTTTAATCAATATGAAAAAATAAATATTGGTTGAAATTATGGCTTATAAATTAAGTATGGAAAATTTTTCAAGAAGAATTTCCAACTTATTTCAAATGTTTTATTATTTTTTTTCTTTTTTTTTCTGCATTTAAATTCTGATTTTAAAAATTTGCAGAATTGACTGACTTTGTAGAAAAATGACTTTATCTCAGTAAAATCTAAACAATTCTTAAGTTAAAGAAATTTTTAACTTAAATCTTAATAATGTTAACCAAGAAAATAGGAAATTCAATCACTACTACTGATAAAGGTGTCTGCATTGTATCTCTATGCACAGACCATTTGACTTAGATAATTAAATTTTGTACAAATATTCTTTGAAGAGTGGGAATGTGCATTTCGAAAAAGAATTCTGAAAAATTCTGCATTCTGAAAAAGACTGTATTAGAATTTTAATTAAAAATTAAGCTACTATTTTTTACTATTTTTCCACGTGACTTACAAAAAGTACTTTTAACGACTTCAAAATTGTAAAAGGTAGTTTTTTAATGAAAACAATTTAAAAGGCCTAATTTTTTTTTTTTTTAATTTTGACAATTTTTTTAAAGATTTCTTTCGCCTAATTTTTAACAATATGGATAATCATTGCAATGAAATTCAGAATAAGGAAATAAGGTTTTACCAAATATTTAATCACGTGATTTATTTCTATGATTGAAAACTAAAAAAAAGATTTTGTCAACTATATACGCATAGTACACATGGAATAAGAAAGTAAAGCCACAATTCCGCGAATGTTTGTTTAAGAAAATTTGTTTAAAAATTGAAATTTGAAAGAAAATTGTTTAGTTTGAAGTCTTATACCTTTAAAATTATACACACTAGAAAACTCGCATTTTCCTCTAGAAAAATATATATCTTTTATCCTATTGTACACATATTTTCAAACTATAATAATGATATCCATTTATTTGAGACAACAATAAATACAGGTAAGATTTTTGGAAAAAAAGTGAATGAATCACTTTGCGAGCAGAATTACTGATAAAAAACTTGTCTGAACAGAATATTTTGGATATCTAAGTAATTTAAATAACCAGTTTAAGAAACTCATTCATAAATTATTTACATTTAAATTTGATTTCTATTTTATATATCAATTTAAAGTGTTAAAATGAATTAAAATTTCAACTTTCCAAACTCTCAAAAAATTTTCCAAGAGAAAATGTAGAAGAAATTGAGGTTCAATTTGTAGAACATAGCATTAGATGTATTCAGTAAAAATTTCAAGTTAAAATATCTAGTAGTTTTTTTTTTTTTTCAGTATTGTGAGCGCAATACGAAAAAAAAAAAAGAAATTGAAATAAAGACCATTACAATTATTTTTATTATAATTTAAAACATTTTAAATTCTAACTATTTTAAAGTGGTCCAGTTTAAGTATAATGACATAATTGGTTGCAATTGAAAGAAAATTAAGATATATTCACAGTGCGAAAAAAAAAAGGTTACCCTCACAAAGCACTTTTTTACAGATTATGTTATTATTAAAATAATGTTTGACTTAAAATATTCAAGAAAGTTCAAATCCACCTTGTTAATATGGGCCTTCCTTTTTATAATTTTTTTTTATCATATGACAACATGACATTATTTTGGCTTGGGTTTTTGAAACCTCAAAATGCTTAGGCGGAAGAATAAAGAGCATGATTTTTTGGAACTCATAAATTTTAGAAATTTTATTCTGACAGGGACTATAAGTATGAGAAAACATTCTAAATTTCGAACGATTAATTTCTGAATCAAAACTATCTGATAGTTTTATTAAAAATATCTTTGCAGAATGATCATGGTGCGAAGTTCAATCCCTTTTTTTGAAAATGATTTTGATGTTTCAATTTATCAATGCATTTCATGGAAGAAGCGAGTATTTTAACATTCAATTTTTGATCTCAAAATTCATATTGTCAAGTAAAATTTTTCCCTCATGATAATTTGAAATTTAATTAAGTAAATTTCAATTTTATCATGTGAAAACATGGTTTTTTTTTTTTTTTTAATCTTAGAGAGCAACTTTTTTCTTCTACCGGCTCCTCTTTTTTGAACCGTGTTTTCTTTTGCCCTTCTCTCCCCCTGCTTGATTCTCTTTCAGCTCCAAAGTTTACATTAAATAACTGATCCTTTTCCCCTCATAACTTTCATAATTATGAGAATTATTTTAATGTGGAATGATTTAAATTTTCCAGAAAAAAAACTGGAGAACAATACATATTTTTTTTTCAAAGAAATCAAAACATTTTAAGACTTAAAAAAGGTGTCAATCTGGCCTGAAGGCACAATGCTTTGTATAGGAAAGAATTCTGCGTATGTGCGTGAACTTGACTCTTAAAATTTTGATTAAATATAGAAATATTTTGAAATTAAATTTTATTTTTGAAGTACAGGGTGGTCAAAAAAAAAACTTCCCCTATATATGAAAACCTAGCGGCCTATCCACTCAACCAATCGAACCAAAATTTCAGGCATGGTTGTTTGAAGGTATGCACTGGAGATTGTGATGATTTTAAACAACGCAGAGCTCACGGTTACGGTTACAGTGAGAGAATTTCGAAATTTTCGAATGGCAACACCCACTTTTTCCTTGCGCAAATTGATCAGCATATTGAAAAACCACAAATGACGTTGAAACGATTAACGTGTGATGAAAATTGCCGGCGTAAAGCATTTGCAAGGAAGAGCATTATAAAGGACTAATGACAATACAGAGAGGAAAGAAAAAAAAAGCTTTTATTGGAGTGGAAAGTTATAATTACAGGTTTTCAACGTGTTCGCCTTCGCAGGCGACAACGCATTGCATTCGGAAGATTGTGGACAACAATGTCGAACGTAACATGAAAGAAGGAATCTGCATAACTTCACACGTGTTATTACATCTTGCAATTCTGACACATCTCGTGGACCAGGCTTGCACACCTTAGATTTCAGATAACCCCAGAAGCAAAAATCCATAGAAGTGTGGTCGGGGATCGCGGTGGCCACGAAACCGCAAAGTTATGAGAGATGACTCTATCACCAAAGTGTTGTTGCAGCACTGATCGAACACATTGGGTGACGTGTGGAGAAGCCCCATCTTGCATCCATACAATGTCACTAATGACATTTCGTTGCTACTGTTTAACCCTGTGAATTATGCAAAGTTCGTCAAAGCTCCTCCTCTCTGTGTTGTCATTAGTCCTTTATAATGCTCTTCTTTGTAAATGATTTACGCCGGCAATTTTCGTCACACGCTAATCGTCCCAACGCCATTTGTGGTTTTTCAATACGCTGATCAATTTGCGCAAGGAAAAAGTGGGTGTTGCCATTCGAAAATTTCGAAATTCTCTCACTGTAACCGTAACCGTGAGCTCTGCGTTGTTTAAAATCATCACAATCTCCAGCGCATACCTTCAAACAACCATGTCTGAAATTTTGGTTCGATTGGTTGAGTGGATAGGCCGCTAGGGTTTCATATATAGGGGAAGTTTTTTTTTGACCACCCTGTATATGATTTGGAATAATTCATAGTAGCTGTCGAAATAATGGAGAAAAATAGCTAAAATAAATTAAATATATATATATATATATATATAAATATTGGTCGGATTGAAGACCTGCAATATTCAATGACATGCCCTGCCCATCTAGTCACCAATCCTCGTATCCCGAGAACGTCTGAAGGGTCCAAGATTCTCATTATGACTATCCAATAAAAGTTTTAACAGTCGTGTGTCCCCTTTACAGTTGCATTTTTACCTGCACTTTGATGTCATGGGGCTGGATTTCATGAAGAAAGTTCATATGCACAACAAACAGAACAAGTATAATGTTATTAAAATAGAAGTTTTTAAAAACTATCAGAACCTGAATCATAAAAATATTTTGCTTTGAAAATTATGGGATTCATATTCTTGGAAAATTAGTAGTTCCCATTAGTTACTTTGATAAAAATTTATTTTAAAAATCTTATTATTTTTAAATTGTTGAAGCATTCATGAAGGTAGAGAATGCGGAAGAATTATTATGCATCCACATAATAACATATTTCAGTTATTTTTCTATATTGACCCCGATTTGGTTAAAAGCATTCCACTGGGTTTGGAATGAGTTTAAATACAAAACAAAGTTCTGAGGTTACTAATCTAACATAATAAAATCAGTTTGTTTGGTCACATTGCGTGTGGATAAACAGATAAATTTGCATATGAATGTTCAATATAGCGTTTATACATAACAATACATAAAATACCGCTCTTTACCTAAGCGTGTAAGAATATTTTATGAATGAAATAAAAAAGTAATCCGGATTTCAAAAAATTAGTTTTTTTTTTCCCTAGTTTGCTGTCCATTTATTCCAATTTTAATAGATTGTTAGATTAAAAACTCATCGATTTTCATTGGTTTCTTTAAGCGTTTGTATATTTTTTATGGATTTGAATAAAAAATTAAATCTAAGATTTAAATATTTCATATTATTTTCGGCGAAAATAGCTTTAAAGAAACTCAATTGATGCATTGCTTTATTTGTGTAATTCATAATCGGTTGCTTAAACAAAAATTCCGTAAATAAATAATTTATAAATAAATTAAATATATATTTGCTTCAGAAAAATTACTACAACCAGAAGCAATGGTCTTCCCGAAACATTCCTGCATACACTCCAATAAAGATCTTTCCACTTCCCCTCTACATAAAATTACGGATCTTTGGTAAGGCCGAAACGCTTTGCATAGAATTGGCGAAAAATAATTGCGAAATATATATATTTGGCCAGAATCTAGCATTTTTACTAAATCTATCAAGCGTATATATATATATATTTTAAACGTCTTTCTGTCAATCATTAAAAACCAAATTTGACATGGAACTACATTTGATATCAGAAGATCATATACAAATTTTGTTGAATTAAGTCGTGGCCTTTTGCGTTTAATTGCATTTACATGTATGCAAAAGAATAAACCAATAACTCATGGGCAGATTTATGTCAGAATTGATAAGTGACTATATTTTAAACGCGAAACTCATATAATACATTTTATCAATCAAGTTTTTTACGTTTTGTAATTAACGAGTTCACTTGCGTTTGAACAGCTAGTTAGACAGACTTCCTTCGAATGGATTGTGTTCAAAATTAGCCAGAAATCTACAAATTTGATTTGAAGTTCATGTTCTAAATGTCATCCGTCTACCTCAAAGAGATTTTGAGCTATCGCATTTACTGACAAATAGATATAAAGGCAAAAATGTGTTTTTCCAACTCATAGTCGTCTGAAGCGTGGAGATTCATAAATCTCGAATTTGAATTTTTTTAATGATTACAATATTTTTTGTATCCTTCGTATAGAGAAAGTATAAACAACGCATTCATTTCATAAAATCGTCGCAGTCTTTCCATGAGATTAAAATCATAAATGGTTCAATAATCAAGAATTTCCACTGAATCAAGACTGCTTCAAGATTTTCCACTGAAACTTCCAATGTAACTTTAACTTAACTTGTAACTTTCAATGGCTTAATAAATTAGTATCTATAATCAAATAGGAGATTTATGTTGATTGAAGTGAATCCTAATAATCCACAAATTTTCTTCTATTGTTGAAAGCTGAAGAAGAAAATTTCCATCTACTATATGCACAGTTTACATGAGGAATAATTTACAGTGCCGAGAAAGACACGTGCATTACCTGAATTTAAATGTGTGAGAAAATGTTGATGGAAGCGGCTGTTATGATGATTTTTTTTCTAAAGTAAAAGCTTTATTCATTGTGTTTAATAAACAAATTTAATTAAAATAGTTTTTAAAGGGCTAAAAATTGATGTATTAAGCAGAAGAAATTTTTAGTAATATTTTTTTTAATATTAAGTTATTTATTATTCAAAATTGAAAACATTCAGTACTTCTGGTAGGAAATCAAAATTAAATTTAATTAGAGATTAATTTTCAACTAATTCCTGAAAATATTAAAATAGTTATTAGCATCGACAGAAATTTACAATGTACAAGAATACAAATATATAACATATATACATTATATTCAAGTGCAAAATCTTTAAACATTATTTCACTTAGTTAACCAACGCGTTAGCAGTCACACGGATAAAAAAAACAAATCATACATATTCTTTTATTTACTTTGTTTACTCACACGAGCACTGACACCCATCTCAGTAAAAATATTGACTGCACTTATTTATATACATTACAAAAGTATTTAATTTATATTTACATGTATTACAAAAATGAATTTTTAATATATTGAGGAAATGAGAAAGCAATAATCATGAATCTTTATTTAAATGTCACACAAAATTATTTTTCACATCGTTTTGTGGAAGTAAACAAAAAAGCTGAGCGTAGAATAATGCCAGTTTTTAAAAAAAATTATTTTGTTATTGAAGATTTAAAAGTAATTCTCATGAATGTTAGAAATAAAATAGTGAAAAGAATAGAAAGTTATTAGGAGTTTAGGAAATCAACTTAATGAAGCTTTGGCAGTTAACCAAATACTAGCTCTTGGACAAAAATTCAGTGTCTAAGTTCAGTATCCGTGTATTGTTTCCGAATTCGTGTAAGTCACTTCTCGATTTTCTTGACATTTTAATAAATTTTTCTTTTCTAAGAAGGCTCGATTTTTTTTTTTGAAATTTTAATAAAAGGACGTTTTTCTATTCTAAAAGGGAAACATCGTATAAAAACATCGTTCCCATCATATATCAAACGCAGCCTTTCACACAAAAAGCCTCTATTAATAAAATTCTGAAAACTGAGATTATGAGAGGGAAAAAAATTTCAACAAGAGAGGTATCTTCGAAAGTTTCTCGATATTCTGTAATAAAGGTATTATCTCTCATAAATTCTTTTTCTCAGCCTCCCACCCTAAAAATTATGGATATTGGGCAAAACTGTGAGACCACGTATGGTCAGATTTTTATTTTTTCAGAGTCTTGCACATGGGCGTCTTTGCTTTGTAGTAATAGTGAAAAAGGCCGAATATGAATTTTGGACGGCTTTTTTCCCCGAGAGACTGGAATTAAAATTTGATACATATCAAATTTCATACAGTGAAGTCGCTCGCTGCGTTTTTAAGTTATCATGTTTACATGTATGCGAAAATACATATACTGATAGACAATCAGCCCTTTTACGTACTTGATTAAAAAAATTTATAAATAACTGCACTTTAGAAACTAAAACCGTGCATTATCCATCTAGCTCTTTGTATTTTATACTCTTAGAATTCACTTGCACTAGGACAAAATTTTTGTACTTGGATTTCGTTCAAAATTTAATAAAAATGTATAAAATGGTATAAGAACCACATGTAGAATTTTATTCATCTAGTTCATATCATTTCAGTGTAACATATTCTCAAACAAACCGATAGTACGATAAGCAAACATAATTCCAAAAAATTTTTCTTGATACTCAAGATGGCCTATTCAGTACTCAGGGCCTGGTAAATTTATCATAAGTGTGTGACCAAGTCTTTTGACAATTACGATATTTTATTTTTGTACACTTCTTATACGAAAAAGTAAAAATGATTAGCTAATAATAAAGTCTATATCATAATATCCATTCTAATCGCTATTCAGTAGCTAATTTCTAAGCAGTTAGAGATAGGAATATATTTGCATCTGAAAAATCCTCTAAATGACTTGAAGAATTATATACTATTCGAATCAGTAAATGTACGGATAAAAAAACCTACGAAAGTTTTAGTTTTTATACAATCTCTTATATTAGAATTAGTAAAATAATTTTGAAATGCTATTATATTAAACAAAAAGGATAATTTCACTCTTCTGTGACTTTAGGCTTAACAAAATGTATTATCATCGTCAAAAAATTTGACTGCAAACGTTTGATGTGTTTCCATTGTTTAGATCTCCTGATATATCGAAAGCATTTTTTGGAAATAAATGCGTCTGTCGGTCTACCAGATAGTCTGTGAATACGGCGATTTTGAAACGCTGTGAACTAGATGAGGGAAACTTGGCTTCTGGTTTTATCACCAAAACAATAAATATGTATGGAAGATTTGAATGAAATCTGATAAACAAATTGGTTGTGTATTAGTCTGCTTTTCCGCCTAAATGTGAGCAGTAACTCATGAATACAACTTAGATAAATGAAATTTGATTTGTGTTCTTGATAACAAAATTGTAGATCAGTTTCGAATTCTCAACCAAATCAATCAGTTAGAAATATCAAAATACATAATCGGTTCTCTTCACTATATTATGATGCAATATATAAAGCGCTCCATATTCTTAAACATTGGCTGGTGAGTGACTCACATATGGTTCATACTTATTATCTAATTAGATTAGCTTTTCTCTATTATGTTTAAGAGATTCCAAAGAAAAACTCATTTATTCAGCAGGATGACCTCTTATTTGGAGTAAACCATGGCAGAAAGAATATTAAAATATGCAACTAATTCAAGAGGAAAACAACCTCCATTTTTATCCATTTTTATAATTTAAAATTCTTGTTTTAAATGCAATGCCAGATTTAACATGAGTCCCCTTAACACAGATTTTATAGCCTAAATGAATATTATATGCGTAATATAATCCTTGAAATTACACTGAATTAGATGATGGATAAAGCGAAGCATTTTAAAACTAAAACAAAGATTTTATTTCGTGGTGATATGAGGAATTATACTGAAGGTTATTGCCAATATTGGTTTTTATATACACATAGATATCAATTAGTAACAGCTATGATACATATTATATATGGGTACGATTAATATTATATATGGATATGTAAAAGTAAAGTTGGAATGATAGTGGATAATTGTCTAGATTTTAATCCTAGGTTCAAATCCGTAAATCTTCATAATCTCAAACATAAATTTTTTTACGTTCATAATAATAACAAAAAGATTTTTTTCAAATTATGATACAAAATCGTTACTTACACAAAGTATCAAAGATAAATGAACACGGTTTGATACTTTTTAATTGGCTCGGATTCACTTTATGAAATTTGAAATCTGTGTTCATTTAGAATCCCTTCGAATCTAAACACTGTAGGGGAATGGCATTTACAAAATAAGAAAGGTCATTATCTTATTTTCCAGTGGACAGTTCCGTGTATTACGTGTCTAAGTTCATTTGAGCTTTTCTCTTAGTATCCTCAATTGAACCAAAACAACATAAGCTGAAACTTTTTTTTATTTTACTATTTCGTAATACTTGAATTTCCATTAAGTTTATAGCAAAGTATACTGTTCGGTGATGAATATAAACTTGCCATTGACATGAGAGGGTTTTTAAAACTTTAATACGCCCACATCCTCTGTTATCTATTAACACAGAGCAGTTTCCTGTAACCTAGTAGTTCGAATCAAAAAGGGGCGGGATTTTTTAGCAGCCAACAACAATTTTTCAGACTTTTTCCGTGTCAATAAAAAAAGTTTTACCCTGATGACTCACTGAAAAGAATATTTCGAGTTTTGTTCGAAGTCCGAAAGAGGGCGTAGCTTTTGACTAATGCATAGCTGTTGCCAGACCCCTTTTGTCTAATCTTGTCATTTCGTGATGTCGTTTATTCAGAGGAATGTCCTAGAACTAGGAATTGGTTACAATGGGTTTGTCTGTCGTTTTGTCTGAAAAAAGGGTGTTTCGATATCAACAGGAAATGAGTCTGTGTGTTCGACAAACTGTCGCATTTTCACTCACCCCGTAGCAATTAGGATCAGAAAAATCATCTGGAAATTCAAAGTATATTAACATATTTGTCTACTTTCTCTGTTTACTATCGTTTGCTGTTTCTATTTTGTGTTAGGAAGTTTACTTTTGGTAGAGGTAAAATATATTTTTTAAGCAAATACAAACTTTTATTAATTAAGATAGATTTCTTTGTTAACTTTCTTTTTATTTGCTCATACCAGCCGAGTCAGTCGATCCATAGGGTATAGTTGTAAGGCATTGAAACGGACGGAATGTAGAATTTGTGTACAGAAACAAAATTTCAAAAAAAAAAAGGGGGGGTGAGAGGAGTTACATCAAAGCTTCATTAAAAAAAATGCACAAAATACAAAAACAAAAAGTCAAAAATCCTGAACAAATTATCAATTCTTGCAACAATATCAGATAAAAATACAGTAATAACAAAGATCAATTAAATATAAAATGCATTATAACATGGAGGGACATTCAGAATGCGAAATTAAAAAAGTCTTAAAAAACAATCGAAGTTTTCTTAAATGTTAAAAATATCAACGATACCAATTTTCGACTAGCTCCCTTCACCCAGGGAACTCTTTGCAAATGTAGCAATTGGAATCCTAAACATTTCTTTCATTTTCACCTGCCACTCTAATTATTAATTAAAATTTTAAATCATGCAATTTTGTTTGCTTGTATGAAATTCTCTAGTGTAAGTAAACACAATTAAAAATATTGTAATTTATATGACCTTGTGAACCGCATGCAACATTTTTTTTTAATTGTTAACTTGATGCAATAGAAGAGAATGGTTAAAAAATATTTTATACATATTAACTTATAATATCAATAATAAAAAAAATTCTTTTGCTGGGTTATTCTAAAGAGAAGATAAGATTAATACTCATCAAGTGTACAGGCAGAGGTGGCAATGCGAAAATGGTCGTTAAAAAAAGATTTAAGAATTAAATTAGTACAATCTACTTTATTTATAAGAATGATTAAAAATTTGCCTTATATGATTGCTTGATTTCAGATAAATTAAGAATCTTTTCAAAAATATACGCAATTCGCAATTTTATTTATTGTAGTGATACATTTTTCACCAATGTATTTCAATCAGAGTAAAATAGCAGGCGTAAGTTGAATACCTAGTCATGCCACAAGTGCTGTTTTCAATTTGGTATTCATATTCATTTTTTGTTATACTTGTTTTGTATGATTTTCTTGATCTACATGATCCACACACTGCTTTACACTAAACCGGTTGGCACATATACCGACAGTATGGTATCGATCCCATCTTTGGTAGAAATGTTGATTGAAAAGCGAACAAACAAGAGCATTTAAAATTACAAAGGCAAGAGGTTCCTTATGCAAGAAAAAGGAATCTTTACTAAAAGACTGAATTTTTTTCCCCAATAATACAAAATTAAGATGCCTAGCATTTATGATATCATCTGAAACTTCCAAAGAATGTATAGTGTAGACCTTTCCAGCTGTAAGATCTAATTTGATCCTCTATCAGATTATGGGGATAGATTGTTACAAAAGTAAACATTAGAACGTGAAGGATACTCAAAATTAGAAGGTGGGAAACTTGTATTTAAGAATAATAAAAAGATTGATTTTGAAAATTTTTTGAAAAAATTTATCTACTATGATCTGAACGAAATAATCCTTTAATTACTTATTTTTAAACAAAAAGTATTTGACGATGTTTAATTGATTAATCACTGTTTAATATCTTCTAAGAGCAAAAACATTTTCAGTTTTTATCAGGGTTGTCATCTTGCCCCAGTGTTGATGCAAGGTAACACTTTTTCAATACCTTTCTAAATTAGAAAAATAATACTGTTTATATTAAAATAACAATATCCATTCAACTAAGTACAATACAAGAAAAGGACATTATAATAATATCTGCTAAAAAAATTGTATCGAAACTTTAAATTATTAAAAAAAATAGTTAAATGTTAACGACATCGACTTCTCCGGGGCTCAACTTTTATTTTTTTTAATTTAATTTTATCAATTTACAAAATTATAAATTTCGCAAAATTTGCTTAAAAAAATAAATAGCAGAATGCTCACGTGCTATAGTACAGTGTAAAAAAATAGATAGGTTTTTGGTTACATTAGAATATATTTTTCGTTTATTATATAAATAAACGTTTATATTACTAACTTTAGTATTCCAAAAAAATTAATCAAAGAACAAATTTTCTCCGATGATGTCTCTTTTTTTTTAGGGAAAAGAAGCAAAATACACTGGATATTTGCTTGACAGCAAGCTCGTCATCAATTTTACTTACGCTTCTAATAACAGACAGATTGACTAATAGGCTAACAGACAGGTTCATCACTAAAATAAAGAAATTTTTACTTCTAATCTTATTATAATCGGTTTTTTATCCCGATTGACAAATAGGGAAATAATTGTAATTTCATTAAAAAACAGAAGTGCAAGTTAACAAATGAGTTTTTTTTTTCACAATATTTTACAAAATTCATTTTTAACTATAGCTAGGAGAGTGTGAAAATAAATAAATAAAATTACACAATATCTGTATATAAATAGAGTTTCATTTGTTATAAATATTCAGACACATGCTAAATAACCTTTTTTTTTTTTCATGTTTAAAACAATGCGAAGAAAATCAAGTAGCGAAAAGTACCTGTAACCTCTTATAAAATAAAAAAGTACTACACAATAATAAATTAATACATTATTTTTTATGAATAAAATATAAGTAAAATAAATCATCATTTATACTTGCTTTGTTACATCAGAGATAAAAGAAAAGTCTATAATGCTTTTCTCTCCGATTTTCTTACATACTTGCTTGTTTGCTAGTGAGTGTCGCATCGGAAATAAATCGAATATATATTTTGAACATTTTCCCGTTAAGCAATAAAATTCAGAATTTGATACATAATCACAGTTTTAGTACAAAGTTTATTTAATCAAATTTCATTCATCCATATTCATTTAGAATAATTGAATTGTTCCTGTGCTCAATTCCTGTGTGGAAAAAAAAAATACAAATAATTTCAAAATTTTTTTAACTCAAAAAATTTCGAGGTTGATGATTGTAGTCTTTTTTTTATTAAGTTCCTCATTTTTCATCTTTTCTTGGTTGATTTTTTTTAGATGATGTGCGCTCATTGCAATTTTTTTATCTCAAATAATCCATCAAATGTTTCTTGCTTCTTTTTTTTTAAGTTTTTATTTTTTTATAATTATTATTTGAGGGAAGCAGAGAAGTAGCGAGAAATTATTCAATATTGAATGTGTCGAAGAAATTCCATGATTAAAAATAGTATAACAAGTTCCCATTTAGTTAGCATTACCCGCAAAGTTAAAAAAGAGTTGGTCAAAATTGAAATATTTTAACTGCGCTTGATTAAGATTGAATTAAAAAAGCGTATCAAAACAATATCCATTTTTACTTTCACATACATGAAATATACTAGGAGAAAATCATCAAATAAATGCGAACTCGTAATTTAGCACACTTGAATATTCGAAATGACAATGCACATTTTAACATCAGCAGTATTTAATTTTCAATTAATTGATTGATACATTTATCTTTTGATTCCCTACGCTTAACATCACTCAATATACTTTTGAACAAATATAAATTTAAGACTTCATAATATTTATTAAAATGTATTATAAGTTAAAAATTAAATAGCAAAAAAAGTTTTAATTTTTAAAAATTTTAATTTTTAACACATTAATAAAAAAGAGCTTTTAAAAACTGCTAATATTAAATTGAAATATCTACATAAGCATCTATATAGATACTAACAATTTTACTTAGAACTTTAGATAGCACGCTTAAGCAATCTTCTTATTGAAGCTAAATATACCGAGCTATATAACACAGATTTAATTTCTCAGAATGCACGGCAAATAGTTACATATGAAAATCACTCACCTCCACTCACAATATTTCGTAAATACATGAATAACTTCGTAATAACATGAATACACTTGCAATATTTCGTAAATACATGAAAAATTAGTAACTCACTGTTTTCAAGATAAATAAAAAATAAAAAAAAATGCTAGTACTATTATCTGAAAAATATACACTAGATATTCTTAATATTGGATATTCTTAATACAATACTTCACATTATCTATCTAATGAAATGCCTCATACTTCGTTACCTATTAACCATAGTAGAGAAGAGGTGATCTAATTAGGTAGATGAACCGGTACTATTGGATTCTTAGATATGAATCATAGGCGATTTATTTGGCGGTAATTTCTCCAAATCATTTCCTAATTAATTTAATCAATTAAGTTTTAAAATATAAAAAGAAAGGATAATTATGCAATTCAATATTAGTCACCTTTGACGGTGAGGTCAATTATGAGGTCACAAAGATGGATTTATTCAATATTAGTCAACTTGACGATTTTTTGGTTCCCTGGAATATTGATTTAATTTTTAGTAAACTCTTACTTATTATTTGATTTTTAGATTTCCTCAATGAAGTATTTAACAGTAACTAGCATGAAATTAATTATAATAATTATTAATCCGCTAAGACGCACGTTTCTTGAATTTATTCGAGTATAAGCTTTGGGCTACGTGGGTTAGGAGAATTTTTTTTTTTTTTTAACAAAACACAAATAAAATCACATTTGTGTTTCCAAAAACATTAATTGTATAAAAGTAAAAATAGAAAATACAAAAGAACAATTCTCAAATAAATATCACTTTTAAAATATTTTAAATTTAAAAATCATTAAAAGAATTTTAAAGATTATTTCACTTTAGTAATTCAAAAATATAAAATTTATATTGAAATTATTATTTATTGAGAACAAAAAAAAAAAAAAATGTTATTACTAAATCCAAAATGAAGCTTATTTCCGACCTTCTTTGACAATAAAACATTGAAATGCGATCCCACGCATCCGACTTCAGAGACCCTAGCACCTGTTTTTTGCGATAAGAAAATGAGAGAATTCCCGAAATGTCTGTGTTTAGCTTAAAGGACAATTCCTTAAATGCTAAAAAGATATAAAATCATTTTTATGCAGTAATATTTTTAGAAGTCATCACGAAAAAATATCAAAATATTGCCCATTTTTTATTAATTAAAAGGAAAGCAAAAAAAAAAAGTCTTACCGAGGTGCCCATTCTCACTCTTCAGATTACATATCTGCTAGATTTAGCAGCTTTAGCTCACACACTTTTTTTGTAAAAAGCCAGCAGATATACACACAGAGAGACATTTTTCTGTATTAGTAGAGATTAATGTTTGCATATTTCGGAACTTAAATTAAACCAAGATTTTACTTCAGTTAATGAATATTATGAAATGAATTTCCTTCAAATGTATTATATAATCAATTTCTTCATTATGATTGAAATGCCCTTTTACAGGTTTTTTTGTTGCCTCTTTTATTGTTAAGTGGAGGTTATTTGATGTTACTATACCGTTATCTTAATTTAAGGGACAAAAATTTTTCAGAAATAACTAATCATCGATCAATAATATAAGAATTGTATTAGCTTTATTTTTATGTATATATGATATCTTTATACTATTATTTTAAAAGACAAAATTATTGCAAAATAATTAATCAATAATATAAGAATTGTATGAGCTTTATCTTAATGTATAACTGCGTATATTCAATAATTATATGTTAGAAAGTGGTTATTAATTTACTTCTCAGAAATGTGTAAAAAGCTAAAATAATTCCCACTTACTCTACATAATTGAATTTTATATTGTGGTAATTTCCTTAGTCATTTCCTGATTCATAACACTTTTTAGAATGAGGATGTTTGACTTTTTCATTGTTTTTATAAAAAAATTAATCAAAATCCGTGATTTTATTAGAGTATGACAATGACCAACAACTATGTTTATTTTAATGCTAATTACAAAATAATACTTTTTCATTCATTTTCAAGTGATTTCATATATTAATTCTAATTTTAATATTAAGAAAAATATAGTAAAAAAAAATGCAAATTAAGAATGGTTGTAAAATTTCTTTTAAAGAAATTATTAGGTCCTAAATTTATTTTCAATTATAAATTGAGTAATCATTATACTTGAATTTAAAGTTAGTCTTCATGATCTGAATTTAAAATTAGTCTATATGGAGTTTACAAACAATGCAAACAAAGTGTGAGAGGGGGAGAAAAAAAAGAAAGAAAGAAAGAAAAGATATTGATATTGATATATTTATTTCTTGAAGTTATTTTATGTTGTACTTCGTTCATACAATTTGAACTGAAACTATAAGGGTCAAATCTCTTTGATTTCAGTACAAAATTGTAAATATAGCATGCAACTCCCATTTCATCCTTTCACTTTGTAAGTATTAATATCAGAAAAAAAGATTCTCTTAATCTTTTTTTAGTTGCGATTGAATTCAATTTCATTCGTCATATCCGTTACAAAGCTGACAGATTTAGCTTACAGAAAGCTTAAAGTAGAATGCTCCACAATATTTGAAATATCCCATTATTCTGTCAATAAAAGAAAACTATAACATTCACTGAATCGTCTGATGTTATAGTTTTCGTCACACCCCTCAAAAATCAAATCTGACACTAACTTTTCCCACAACGACTGAAAGTCTTCTACAGAAACAAAGCACCACCGGAAATTTAGTATTCATCAGTAAATCCTAGCCGGAGCTAAGCTAATCGGAGCGAGGTAAATGACAGTAAAAAAAATATATTAAACGCTTAAAAAGACTGGGCAGGGCGTGTATATCGGAAGTGACGTTTGACTCACCACTTATGTATGTCTGGTGTTAGCTCCCGGAAAAATGCTGTCACTGACCGCTGAACAGCTTACAAAATAGTTGAACTGGTTGTTTTGTTTCGGCAATGAAATTGTAAAAAAATGCTTCGCCAAGCACCAAAGATTCATGATTTTAAACCTAAAAAAATATTAAATAAACTGAATTCATTATGAATACAGCCAATTTCAAAATAAATATAGATTTAAAAATTTGCATATGATATGCAAATAAATTTATTGGATTAAAAAATGTAATTCTGGCAACATCGAAATGTATAAGTTTGAACTTGGAGAAAAAAAAAATGGAGGTTTTAACATAATGATTCAGCAAAAGAAACGTAAAACAATTTAATCGACAGTTAAATAAAAATTTATTATAAAAAATTTTAAGAATTTTTTCAGATAAAAATAAAGTAAAAGTATGTACTTTGTACTTATGAGGAAACGTAATATTCTTTTATGTAAATTCCTTAAAGGAAGACTATCTGTTTTAATGGTTCTCATAACACGAACTTGGGAAAATGTCTTCATGATTTCTTCTATCATGTGAGACAACGATCCGAAAGAGAATCACCATTTGTTAAAAATATTATATAGATACAGATAAGATATTATTCCCATTTTATCTTGTGAAGGCCATGATTAAAGTAATTTTGATTGGATTTGAATTGGCGAAAGATGTATTATAAACAGGATAAAATTCTCAGCTGAGTTTGTTGATGGACCATTCAGTTCAAAAGGAGAGTGTAGATAGAAAAGAAGTGCGAGATCATTTCTCCGAAATCACCTTATTATTTAAAATTTTAAAAAAATTGCTACAAATTAGGGGATTTATCATTTTCTCATGAAAGAACAATTTTTGCATTATGAATTATTCGATATCTGACATTTTTTAGAACTTAGAAATGGGATTATCCACTCCTATCTTCGATTTTATTCAGATTTGCATGCATTTTCTGAGTTACATTTTCTTCCATATTCTTCCATTTTAGTAGTTTCAACTTTAAGAAATTATTGACGGAAATAAAAAAAAGCATGAAAGGTTTTTTTTTTTTTTTTTTTTTCCAAATTTTTATCTTTGGATATAAAGAATTCAAGTTTTTTGTTTTTTGGCTTGCAAAATGATTTTTTTTTTTTTTTTTTCGTTTTCGTAAATATTTACTTGTAAAGCTGGAAAAAAAAATATTGACTTTGTTTTATAAATTATAAATTTTTAAAAATTTATTATTTAAATTTTAGTTCGGCTTAGTTCGGATATAAGGAATTCCCCTTCCTATTCCGACATTCTTAGTAGAATTTTTTACTTTTATAAATATTCAATTGTACGGACAAAATATAAACGATTTACTCTATTTTATAAATTATTCTTACCTTATAAATCTTTTTCAAATTTGTAATAAAATTTTTTTCATAAATTCGCTAATAAGTTTTTATAACACAACTTAATTAGATGATAAAATAAATTAAATATTAAAGAAAAAATTAAATTGTTAATTTTAAATGTAAGTACATCATCTAACGAAATAAATTTAAAAAGAGGTGTATGAGTTTTAAAATTATTGAGTGAAAAAACGACATGGGCATGTTATTTGTTACCTATTGTAATGTCCATATTTAAAGTCCATAATTAATTTGATGACATGATGTACAAATATACAGATTATGACATGGGCAAAGCCTATACCTATACTTAAATAAAGCTCAATGTGTGTGTGTGTGTGTGTGTGTGTGTGTGTGTGTGTGTGTGTGTTGGCGCTCTACAGGCCAGACCGTTCGACCTACAGCTACCAAATTTGGCCCGTGCATACCTTGGAGGTCGGGAATGTGCACCTGGGGTCTCTTTTTTTTAAATTTTTAATTAGAATTTTAATTATTAATTAAAAACTAATTTTCCCGTCAAAAAGTCTTTTCATTTCCCCACTGATAAATGAGTAAGGCTTCAGTTTTTTTCCCACGCTAACAAGGATAGGCTTAACATATTTTCGGCCGATTATTTCAAAACGATTCTGTTTATTTCTATTAGTGTTTGATACATTTAAAATTAGGAATTGTTAACTAATCGATCTTTCAGATTCATTCTGAAGTAATTTTGAATTAAAATAAAACAGAATAAAGGAAATTAAAAGTTTCTAATCTGCGTAGCGTTATCCCAACTGGCGTAGAAAATTCACGCATGCGCATTGTGTTCTGATTGTTGACAATTATTTTCAACGGATGCGGACTTAATTTAAATTATTTTTAGATTAGTTTTATGCTTTTGTAATTAAATTTTATTTATGTTAGTCATATATTTTTTTGTATATGCTTATAGTTTTAAGTACATCGTTTCTTTAAGTATTTTCTAACCTGTTTTCAACCGATTATTTTAAACGATTCTGTTTATTTTCTTAGTGTTTGATGCATTTAAAATCATTGTTAATTAATCGATCTGCTCATGATGAATCTGAGAAAATTTTGTTGAAAAATTCTTGAGATATTACATAAATTAAGAAATATATTCTTTAGTGCCTATAAGGTTTAAATGCTCAGCGACTCTGTTTTCAGTAATCATATTATTAAAAAAAATGCTTTGTTTCAGTAAAAAAATATTATTATATTAATTGCAGATTAATCCTTTATACTTTAATTTAAAGCATAAATTATACGGAAGCTAACAGAAAATTAGAGAGATACATATTACGTTATGACTGAAGGCCTTTATAATATTATGAGTGAATTATATGACTATCAAAATTTGAAGTTTTGAAATATTTTAATAAAGAAGCTATTAAAGTAGGAATTCCATAAAATATTTAATTATTAAAATATTAACGAGCATTAAGATTGGCGAACCGGCTGGCCGCCAGAGGCGGCTAGTAAAATATAAATATGTTTATTTAATTGACTATTCCCTTGCATAACGTCTATCATAGATGATAATTAACTGTTTACAAAAGTTAGTGCATATTTCAATATAAATAGTAAGCGATAAAAAGGGACAATTCAGTTTTTTAAATTTTTTTGTTTTGTTTAAATAGAACGTCATAAATAAGAAAGTCATAACGAAAGTGTTTCGATATGAAGGGAAAGAGCTGTGGTAATGCCATCTGTAATTCATCTTGAGTGTAAGACATCTTAGAACAAGTATCACACAAAATTCTGCCCAAAACTCCTGGAATATCTGATCCATTCTGTTCCCCAATGCTGTCGGTGTGGTTTCAATCTTGATTACTATATAACCTGCAGAATTTCTCATCCACTTGACACGCTTATGTCACTTATGTTGTATGCCAATTAATCACCAACATGTAAAATTGCCGTTTGCTTATCTAGTGGTTTTGTTTTTAAAAAAATCTAACGTTCCTATCTTCTTTTATTATGATATAGAAAGTGCACATATTTTATATAATCACCGATATAAATTGTAGATATTATCTATATAACAAAGTAAAATGATATTATACAACTATATCTGCTTTTTTTGACCATCGTTTAATTTTCTTAATATAATGGACAAAGCATTTATATATAAATTATTTAGAAGCAATTTATCAAAAAAGATACGTATAGATATATCATAACTAAACCTTAACGAATAAAATATTCATGGTAAATAAAAAATATATTATTTTTAAACATTATTAAAAATTAAAAAATGAATTTTCAGAGTGTAAAGAGAGATATTTTAACTCGAGAGTAATTGTTATGTTTATATGCTATATTAGAAAATATCAGAATTCATAGTTTAATTTTCAATTTTTAAAAACTTTTTTATATAAATTTCATTGAAAAATATTAATTTTTCGTATTCGTCTTTTTTTTTTTTTTTTCATTCGACATTTTGAAAAGTAGAAATAAGTTTTAGATTTGTTCGCTTTCGGCAGAAATAATACTCAAGTAAAAATTTACGATTTATAAAATTTATTTAACATTCTTATTATAAAGCATAACTGAAAGAATTTCTTTTATCTTGCGTATTTCTTTCTTTTAAATATATAATAAAGATCGAATGTTATAATTTTTAAGAAGTAACTTCGAATTTTCATTGTATAATTTAGTTTATCATTACAATATATCCAAGAACCCATAAGAAATCTATATCAAATTTTAATGTTTTAAATTATTTTAAAAGTAATTTGTATACTTTTTAAGTGGCAGATTGTTATACTTCGTTTTTATACCTGAAATAAGTGAGTCGGACACAAAGAAAGAATACAAAAAGAATGGTCTAGGAAAGTTTCCATAACGTAAATATTGCTCTGATCTGCCCTATAAGAGTCAGAATCCGCAGTTGAAGAGCTTTTGTTGAACATCAAATCAATTATTTTTATGAAACCTTGCTCCAAATTTAGGCGAACTTTCTTTTTCTTTTTTTTCTATATATAATACATTTGCAAATTTATAGGAAATATTTGGATAGCGGGACACTGCTCGTCATAAGTGCCGGAAATTTTATGAACATAATTTATATCATAAACCACTCAAAAATTCGTGAAAAAGGAATGAAGTCAAAAACACCCAAAGCCAGCCCTCTCAATGCGCACTGATGCATGAAGCATCAATGTCCATGTCAAAAGGGATCACGTTACAGTCCCACCACCAGGTGGCAGTTTATTACCCCCTACACTCTGGGCAGTTTTGCAGTCCAGTCCAGCAAAAAAGGCCACATAAGCTGACCACGCACGTAACGTTGTCGAACAACGCATCAGGTGTTAAATAAGTGGCGGAATTTTCACACCTAATCGGAACCATCAGGAAAGGATTGCCAGTACCATCCTCCTGCAATCTACAGGCAGTTTGTGATAGAAAGAGAACTGACTTTAACTATCTTTTAAATCTTCCATCGAGCATTTACTTTAAAAAATGATACGTCTGAAGATTTTAAATATGTGACATTTCTTCGCTTTATTTTTCGGAATTTTCCTAAGCATTTGGATATTGGATACACCTTGAAGACAAAGAGCGAAAATCTTTAATAACTTCATCGGTGGTAAGTTGCTTTTCGGTTTCATATCTCTTAATAAGAATCTTTAATAAATATTTGCACAATATATGTGAAATTTAGCATTTAACATTTCATTAATATGCATCAAAGAGTTAAAAAAATTGTATTAAAGTGTCCTTTAGCTGGTGAAAGGCAAATTTATGTATAACATATGACTAATTAACGAAGATTTTCTCTGAAATCCTTGCGTGCTTAATGCTAGTATATTCATAACGCTGAAATTTGAAACAATATTATTTTTCTTTTCCTTTTAAAAATAATTAATTTGAGTCAGTCCTTATGTTCTGGACTGTTAGCCGTCGTTACAGAAAATAGCCCTAGTGTTGCTTCAAACGGGACGTTAATATAACCAAACCAAACCAAACCGTCGTTACAGAGAATCAAGCATTTAGAATTTTTAAAGAGTATCAAACAAGAGCTAGAGGTGTAAAAGAACCAAGTGAATATTTATATGAGGAGTAAAGCGAATACTAGATATAAAAATAAATACTAACCGTACTCTTTTTCTTTTACTTGGGCAAAATCACAAATGGTTATTTATTATTTAAGAAGTTGAAATAATTTCATTATTTGATGTACCTTTTTTTATACGTATTTTAAAATTAAATCAAAACAATAAAATTATTTAATCGACAATTTAAGATTTTTAGTAAGTAGAAAAGAAGCTATTAAATTGGGCTTAATAATGTAGTTTCAAATTACTTTCGATTATGGTAACATTCACAAATTTAAAAGACTTTGAAAAAAATTGGCAAACTATCCGAAATTTTTTTAGTGTTATCTCAAAAATAAGATCATTTCATCATAGCGAAGTAAAAAGAAAAAGATATTTATTCGTAAAAAAATAATAATAAATGAATAATCTGAGCCATAAAGTATGGTTTTTGCATGAAAACAAATTGAGCTAAATATAATTAATTTTAATTAAAAATAATTTCAGAACACTGAGCTGACAAAATAACTTCCTAGTCTCAGAAATCATGTAAAGAGAATCGAAATTTTACCTAAAGAAAACATTATAAAATCATTTTTGCTACTTGAGTAACTCCAAAACGTTATTGAGCCTCGATGACTTTTTAGTGACTACAGGACTTGAAGCTCCGAAGTTCGAAACTTAATTCCTCAAGTTTTGGTGCCCACCTGCCATGTGATCACAACTAGAAATTACGAAGTTCATCTCAAAGTATGTCTCGAGTTGTTTCAAAACGTGGTATTAATTTAGCAAAACTAAACTGAACCAAGAATTTATATCCATGAACTCACCAGCTTCGACGGAACAATTAATCAAGAATCATGATATTTAGACAAGCAAAAATTTTTAAAGCCACATCTTAAACAAGAATCTTAAAAAAGTAGTATATTAAATTAAATTGTACATAATACTTTAAACATAATGTGGGGAATGAAATTCTTTTTCACAAGATAAGTTATAAATAATTCACATAGATGGGGGGAAAAAATGAAAAATACACGTTTACATTTTGATGAACACACTTTCACAATATTTTCATGTATTGTATTTTTAGAATAAAAATGATTGTATTTCTTTTAAATCAGAAATCGTTTTTAGATAATTTTGCAAGATTTTATATATAAGCTAATACCCTTTAGTACTTAAATCTCAATAAAACAGAAGCAGATTAGAGTTGTTTTAAAAATATTATCGTATATTATTTTAAAGTACATTTCTGGCAATTTAAAAGTCATTTTTTATAAAGTAATATTGATTTAATAGACAAAATTTTTATACTAATCGTTGTAATTTCTAAAATATAAATTATTCAAAAATATTTACAAATATTAAGAAAATCATTGTGATAAAAATTCTAATGATGTTATACGAGTATATTTTTATTCATAATTATTAACTTTTTATTAATATAAAATATTATGAGCTCAATAAACGAATAATATCTTTTTATTCGGCAGTTTAATTAAAGACTTTTATATTTTAATTTCCATTTAAATTATAAAAATTTTTTATCAAAAAATCGTAATAAATATAATGTAAATAATTCATGTATTTCTGGCTCACAAATAATAATAGTTGAAAGAATTGTGTTATTTATTTTCTGTTCTTTCACAGTAAATAAATAACACACTTCTGAGTGTTTACGATCCACAATATTTTTTTAAAAATTACAAAAATACAAAAAATTAAAGGAATTCTTTTCTAATACATTCTTTCTAAAAAAATTTTAATGTATCACATTAAATTTTAGGGACAAAATTGTGTTACCTAGAATTAAAATTGGATCTAATAATTTGTGGTGTGAGTTTTGACGGTTTTATAAATTTCAAACTTGTAGTTTTTTCTTTGATTGATATGCAAATAATAATCATAGATATTTTACTATTACTTTTCATTTGCTGTATTTAAACTAAATATAGTACTAAACTATTATACTTACATAACATTATATATAAACTAAATATCCTTACTCTATTTAATGTATCCCTTTCATTGAATTACATTTAATTAGCGTTATTGAAATATTGATACAAACTTACTAATTATCGACTGGGATAATAATTCTTCCTTAATCATATGCTTTTAAATTTTTTTATCTAGATTTTATCATTTTTGAATCTATATTTCATTTTTCATTCAATAACACACATCGTTAAAAAACGAAGAATTTTACATTGTTTAGTTTTAATTATATGAAAATATTTATAACATTTTATTGGTAGTTGAGACAAGCATTTTAAAAATTTTTGAAAGAAATTTATAGCTTTTAAAATGGAACAAAATAAACTTACCTTTCTTAGTCATTTTATTTTGCTTCTTCTAATAATAACGGCAATGTTTAAATAATTATGCTTTCATTTTCTGTTAATAATATTTATTGCGCAATGAATCAGAACATGAATATGAAACTTTTTGAAACATTTTTTTTAACTACAGAATATAAATACTACTCATAAAAACATAATTCTTCTTTTGAAAGCGAATAAAAGCTAATAATTCCATTTACTGCAAAAGATTTTTGATTTTTAACATAATTCATGAATTGCCAACATTTTTTGTTAAACCTGTAATTATTTTTCAATATTGCATAAAAATTATTGTTCATATAGAATATTTAAAAAATTATTGATTTCATTTAAATAATTAATTAAAGATTGCAACTAATAGTATTAAAATAGTATTTAGGAATGGAATAAGAATATTATATTTTATAAATGCAAAATGAAACCTAATAGCTAGCACGTTGCAAAGCAGATCTCAATTCCAAAAGTAAAAATATTTCTTTATTTTACTGATTACAAATGCCATTAATCAAAAGACTAAAAATGTAAATGTGTAATTTTCTAACATTAAATGACAATAATAAATTTGGCCCAGAGAGGAAAAAAAAACATTCGTTGTAAAATATATACTTCTTTTTTCTGTTATGCAAGTGCGAACATTGACTATAAACAATGAATAAGTTTATTATTGTAAACGCAGTGATTCTTGAATCGCAGAAATCAGAAAGTCAAAACATTGTTCTTAATCCGCAATTCTGTTATTAATTTAATATAAACTTTTATTTTTAGATTTGATACCATTTTTCAAACTGAATGAAAATAAGGAATGAGAAACGAGTGGTTTTATGGAATGGCTGTGTTTTATTTGTTCATTTATATTTCATCCTAGAGTTTTAATGTGATGAAGTAAAAACTATTTAGAATTACAACTACGATTTTGCATATTATAATAAAGAAGAAAGCAAAAACTACATTTCTACAGAAATGTTGAGTTAAAAATTAAAAATTCCGTTTTATTAAACAAATCCTTACTCTGATATTAATATTTTCTTTCCTACAGCTTCTTTTCCGGTATTATCTCACCGATTTCAGATGAAATTTCGAAAATTGGTAAGCAAATATATATATAAAAAAAACGATAGTGTTAATTGTCAAAATTTCAGTGGCAACAATTTTTTATCATTAGAAACTTTTAATGTTTATCTTAAGCTTCTATATACTTTGGAAACTTTAATACTTGAATATTATTTAGTTCAAGTCGCATATTAAAAATGAATATTTTTAAAAATATGCATAAAAATTTTGGTTAGGTTAATAATGAGCGTGTTTATAAATTATAGTCCAGTCAAATTGTATTTTTTGAACTGAATTTACAGATATCTAACCATTAACCATTTATTTACAGATATCTGTGCAGATTGGCAGGGTGGGGGGGCTTAACATCGGTTTTTCGCTTTTAAATTTAAAAAAATCTGTTAGCTGAGAGAAAAGTTTACTTCAGAGGATATAGGTATTAAAAGAGACTATGGTCAATGGTCAATAAAGAGACAATGGGTCTTCTAATGTTGAGATAGCTTAATTGGTTCAGGAGTCAATTTTTAAGAAATTGCAAATTAAAAAAGAAAATATTTAAAATTTCTGTAACTGCTTTTAAGCACGCGTTACATAGAATAAATAAAAATTTCAAATTCATATCCGCATTATTATTTTTTAAATTATCAATTTTATCAAAAAAATAAAATTAAATTAAAAAAAACAGTATCGACAAAAATGACTGTTAGTATTTTTTTATCTCCCTATATGCGATCAGAAAAAAAAATCCCTGTTTAAAAGCGTCGTTAGACGATTTCAAATTATATTATAAAGGTCAATTTCCGAAAAAAGAGAATAAAATTTAATTAAAAAAACACTTTTATCTCTATAATTAAGGCTGAACTCATTTTCTGATGATCGCAAACAATACTATTTAATAACTTTGAAATCCAATTGCCGCGAAAAAGTTTTATTTTTCAAATTAAAGTTTTGTTCTTTTTTAAAAACTCGATCATTTAATAATTGTCCTATAGCTGACTTTTGTATTAAAACTTCTGTTCTCAGATTATAGACTTTATTCGAATGTGAAAATATTACAAATTTTCCAAATTTCCCCCCTTTTACGATCCCATACCTGGGAACAGACATAATGGTCCGCTTTTCTACATTCTGATATTTCATGAACGATTCGTCTAGAGTATTAGGAGCTATGAGGATATCTAAACACCTTAAGGCAGTTATTGTATTTAATTAATTGATTCTATTTAAAAAAAATTATGTCCAAAGCAGGTTATTGAGAGTTAGGACTATCATTTAAATCCATAGATGATATTTGAAATAGTCCTTCACGCTCCAAAGTTTTACAGAGAATATATAAGTTTCCCAACAGATTTAGTACATGCAAGATACAGTATGGGGGCGATGCAAAATGGGACTAAAATTTACAATTCTCGGCCTTACAAAGCTAACATGTCTGAAGACACAAGACTGCGATAGTATATATTCTAAGAAAAATATAATAATAAAAATGAAGTCAGAAGTTACAAGAGAAAAAAATATGAAGAAAATAGAATTGCAAATATTAAGACGGTTTATAAATAAATTTATTTTTGTATTAAAAATTCCTTCGATATTTCCGATTAATGAAAGTACAAAACATTTTATTTTTATACAACACACCATTAAAAATTCAATTTTTAAACTTTTACAGAAACTCAGAGATAACCTAGACAGGGAACATCAAAAACGATTTAGCTGAAATTTAACCATTTTGTGAATTTTAACTTCAATAAATAGGTAGCTCTTAAAAAACAACGTAATTTAACTGATCATGTAAATGGTAAAAGATTTTCAATTAAAAAAACTCGGAAAAACTATCGATATCCAAAATATTATGAAGTCATATATCCAAAATATTATGTACCAGTCTCCTTTGGTTCCAGCTGATTCCATGAAATTATTGCATGCAAATAAATAAATGTATGTTCTTGGTCTTAATGGTTCCTTCAGCGAAGTATTTTTAAATAAAATTTTTATAAACTGTTAATTCGTAATTTGAAGTAATTTCGTAATTCTGAAGTCTATACCTATTCTGTTCACTTCCCAATGACTTTCATAATTCTTCCTATCTACTATTTCTCCCAAAATATGAGCTTAAATCTGAAGTGGAAACAGTGAATTTCAATTTGACCAACAATTTGCTAACTTAATTAACATATGTATGTTCAAAATCACTTAGCATCGAAGGTTTTCTCGCGTGTGTATAATGTCGTATAAATTTCATAATTTTTGGAATATCTTAGATAATTTTTGTTCGCTGATTCAATCAAAATTTAATACCTATAATAAGAAAACAAAATTTCAAACTTAAGGAGCAAAAATACATTCTCAATTATATAACAGAAGAGAAAAGCAATGTTTAGAAATGTACAAACTATTTTTTTCCTATGATTGCTTGTAAAAACGAAATTTGACTGTAATTGCCACAAATTAAAAAAAAATCCAAAAATTTTATTAAAATCATATCTTAAAAAAAATAAAGAAAAAATAAACAAAATCTTTATATCTTGGTTATTAATAAATAAAGAAAGAATAAAATATTTGTACAACATTACAATGTACAGTACAACATTACAATGTACTTTGTACAGTATTACAATGAAATTCTAATGATGAAAAATTGAATTTCATAATAAGAATGAAGATAGTGTTTTAAAATGCATCTGAAATATTTTAAAATTCCTTAAAACTAGAGAAAAAAATTATACAACAACTATCATGGAAAATTATACCAACATCATGGTAAAAATAATTTTGAGTATTTTTTAGGGGGTAAAAAGTAAAATCCTTTTTTGTTCCATAATTATTTTAAAATCTTCAATGCTATGTATTTTGTTAACTTCTTTTTGCATGTTATAACTTCGTGAAAATATTTTTGTACTATAAAAGCGCCAGAATCTTGCTAAAATTTTAATTAGCTAAAATTCGAATTAAAATTTCAAAAGAATGGTTCTAATATGCACGCTTTTGACCTCCAAAAAGCATGTTTGGCTAAAATTCGTAAGTTTGGGCACAGCTGTTCTCTGATATGATTAATAGAGATTTCTTAAATGATCTGAAAATGGTCTGTAGCTGAAGTTTCATTGAAGATACAGGAATTAAGTCATCACCATAAATTTAAGAAACTATAAAATAAAAATGCAGTAAGAAGCATGATACGCAATTATCATGATTGCGTATCATGTACGTATCATAATACATAAATAATACGTAATCATGACGTATTATGACACTTAATTATTCGAAAATTTACTCAGATCTTAAGGAACTTATCAGAATAATAGATATAAAAGAATCAGTAAATAGAAATCAGTGGAAGGGGTTTCTCGAAACCTGTCTCGCATAATCTCTAATAAATTTTTCATACCAGAGTGCCTTATGCTATAATTTACATGACATTGACGTACAATAGTCAAAAGATATTTACTTTTTGAGTGAATATAGCATTTTTAGTGAATCTATCGTGTCATCCTTGGCGAGTTATTTGGCGATTAATTCCTGGCATGGGTTAATATATCAGAAAATTCGAATTTGTGTTTTAGACACGTTTTTCTATACTGATTGAAATAAAACTTTGTATTTACAAAATCCCATACCAAATTTGATATATTTAAGTCACTGCGTTTTTGAATTATCGTGTCTATATGTTTCTGAAAGTACAGACCGATAGACGAGCAACCTCTCTTTGGATTTGGCTCAAAATTTAGCAGGTGTCTACACTATAGATGTTAAGTCTGTGCACCAAATTTTACCTATCTAGCTTTCTACTTTTTGTAATTATCATATTAACTTATATTCGAACAGGCGAACAGACAGACTTCCTTTAAACAGATTTAGCTTAAAATTTGATAAAAATCCGCAAATTTTATGTTAAGATCGTATAGCATATTACAACCGTTTAGCTCAAAGCGTTTCTCGTTCTTTGTCACAGACAGACAGACGGACATTTTTCAATAATGTGTTTATTGAACTGAGGGAGGTCCAAAACGTGAATTACTATCTCTATACTACATATACGAGAAAATAAAAAGCTTTTAGTAAGCCAAATCAACAGAAAATAACAATTTGGCATCTGAAAATAAAGGATTTCGAGGTAAATAGTTACAATTTATTCATTCCATAACACTGATTTAAAATTAGCCTTTATACTTCATCCGCAGATCTAGAATCCGCTCTATTTTACTACTTTCTTTACCACGCATTAGGTAGTGCGCTTGAAATCCTTTAAACGTGTATCTAATAGCGCATTTATTTGCAAAAAAAAAAAAACTAGAAGAGCAGAACGTTCGATATCTAAAAGATCTATGGAGTAAAAGAAAGAAAAATTTTTGAAAAGAATAAACAGAGCAATAAAACGTCACCGAATAGTCTCAATCCGCCAATGACTCGCGGGATGCACCTTGACATTTTTCATTTCAGCACCATTTTGCATCCCGGACCGTCGTACGTGCTCTTTGTCGGACACAAAGACTACAATGACACAAGGTCCGACAGTTGAGGGAAGAGAAGACTCGTGAAGTGGGGGCGGGAACAGGCGCGTCTCCCGGGTCATTTCCGGATTTCGGATCATTTGTTTGCGTGCATCAAGGTCTGTTTGTGTGCCTGATACGAAGAGAAAAAGGGGCGGCTTACTGGGGAAATCCACACACAGAAAGGCTGTAATGTCTTCTTGCCTAACTACATATATGCGTTACAGATCTATATAATATAGACTATATTTCATTATGATGCTTCTCGTCTAAATACAACAGGGAAAATAAAGAGTTCATTTTTGGATTACATATAGACAAAATATCAAAGTGCCACCTTAAAATGAAGATTTTGTCCGATGAATATAAATCTCTTCTGTATTTTTCATATAATTGGAAGATTTAAAACTTCGGCACTTTAATTGTACCTAGTGTGACTTATTTTTATATTCCCTATTTGGAAAAAATCTAGCCATAACATATGTGATAATATCATGAAGAAGATGAGAAAAACTAGCTAAAGCATGATTAGAATTTCTAACTAATGAATTTCACTAACGAGAATGAAATACGTTAGTATTATTACATATACATTACCTCGTATGTCGGTGAAAATGTTCTCTTAAACTCCGTTCCCAAGGCCCGTTGCCTTTACGGATACTGTCGTAAATCTGCCACCCGATCCATTGTAGGACCACTCACGCCTGTGAACGTTGATCGGGAGCGTCGCCCAAACTATCAATAAAATAAATAAACGTCAAAGAACTTCGGATAACGACAAATTAGGGGGAAGCAAACAAAATGCGCTAGACACAAGGTACACATAGGCCACGGGAATGGAACTTCAGTGCTTATAAACAAAATAATTAACATAACGCAAACATTATTGATATACTTGAAGTTAGTTCTCTAATTTGAAATCTTTTTCGCTTTAACTAAAACAGAAATTGCAATAAAAACAATAGGAAATTTTCGTTGCTATTTTTCTTATTTCCGTTCTAAGTCATGCATTAAGAGTAAATAAATTGCTGACTGCTAAGTACAAAGGACGGGAAAATCATAATATAGTAAATTTGCACACTTTCATGTTTCATAAAATAGTTATAATGTTTTAAGATATGATTTTAATTTGCCTTTAGAGTAAATATATGAATTTTTTCGAAAAGATATATAATATATCGTCGTGAATCGAGTAGACTTCCCGAGCTTATATTCAAACTTGGGCACAGAAGATTTTGTCTTCACTCCTCCTATTCTCGGCGGAACAAACATAGAGTGAAAGGCGATTTTAAAACTGATTCAGCTGTTATTGATGACGTCAAAGCATTTTATGAACTTTTATGTAAACGTTAGTTGCATAACTTTTACGTACGATCTTCTAATAACATAAAAATAGTAAAAAAATAAGCGAGCCTTGTGTATATACAGAGATTTTAATAATAATAAAATACATATATCATCTCTTTTTATTAGTTTAGAATAGTCTCATCTTAGATAAAAATCGATTAAAGAATTTAATTTCCTCACTATTAATAAGATATGCAAAACCATTTTGATTATTTAGATGATTTATTTCTTGAAAATAGCAAAAAACTTTTTTTAAAAAAAATCTTTTAATCTTTCAATTCAGCAACTATTTTATTTAATTTTAGAAGATTAGAAGAAGAAAATTATTAGAAGTATTGTAACGGAAATTTTCATAAGTAGATTTACGTTATTTACATTCAAATTAACAATCCAGTGGTCTCTCCGAAATTTTCTCGCACACCTTCTAATAAATATATTTGTATCCATTGACGAACAATATTTACGAAAAAATCTATTAGAGTGCGATTTTTTCGAGTTCTTTCGACGTTTAATGGCTGGCTAGGTGTAACCGAATGTGTATTTTGGACACTTTTTTTAAGACTGATTGTAACCAAACCTTAGCACAGAGCTACAATTGTAATCGATTATCAAATTTTACATTTAACTTAGAATTACAGGCAGTCATAGGTCAACTTCAAGAAGGATTTGATTCCAAATCTAATACATATTATACTTAACCCCTGGGGGGGCACCTCGAAATGAGGATGAGATTTTTCCGGTATAGTTTTTTGATCTCGCCACGCTGGAGGGTACACAAAAAGGTGGGGGAGTTGGCTCCTCCCATCCATGACGAAACGTACTTCCTTCGGGAAGGGTTGTACCGTGACCGGTGATAGCCCTTCCCGCCAGTGTTGCTGTTCAGTAATTTTATCCGTGTGCCTTCGGACGAGTCGGGGAGTTAGTGATATGGCTTACATACTATAATTTAGATATTAAATATTATATACTTTAGATATTATATATTTAGTGTACAAAACTTAATTTAAATAACTTTTTTTCGTTTTGTGTTTATTATTTTCACTTGTACTTGGATAGCTGGATAGATACATTTTCTCTGGATGGATTTTGTTCAAAAATTTGATATAAATATACAAGTTTAGTTGTAAATCCATATGCCATATTTTATCTGTGTAGCCCAAAGTGTTTTTGTGTTATCGTGTTCACAAACAGACAGCTGTAATTCCAAAAAAAAAAAAAAAAAAAATTTGGTTCAAGAAGGATCGAAACTTGGAGATTCGTCAAAATTTTGAGTTCGAATTTTTGGAAGACTAGAATACTTTCTTTTGGTGTACTTCATATACAAAAATGTAAAAAGATAATATTACGTTAAAATAGATGAATTAATTATATTAAATATATATACACTTTTGAAAAATTTCGTAGACTTGAATAATCAAATTTCATAATCTTAACCGTGGACAAAATTTGTTTGTATTCAATCAAAACATTTGTACATTCGTATTTGTTTCTATATACTTATTATTTTTAACCGTAATGGCATATTTTCGAGTGCTTTTTAATATCAGGAAAAAGCGTTTCATAGTTTTTAATGCATTTAAAATTGTCATTTAAAAAGATATGATAAACACCTTATTACTTGAGGAAAAAATGCGGGATGCCTCATCATAAAATTGCTAATCTGACAGTGTGAGCCGCTTGATCAATCTAAATGATTGGTCACTGCTAATGGTAACAAGGATCTGGTTTTAAGGATATCTAGCGTATTAATAGTAGTTAGTTAAAAAGGATCCTCACTGGTCCATAAATAAACCCCTCCAATATCAGAATTAAGGTTGAGTCTTATTAATTATCACCAGCCACGTTACAACTCCTCCCGTAACAGCTACGGTCCATCATAGAATGGAAGTATTTCGTCCCGACGACTTTAGCGAACACCAACCGTTATATTGGAGGTTTTTCATCTCCAAAGGTATTCATCCGGTGGAAGTCCCGGTATAGGATAAAACAACTTACAATAAAATATTATAACACATGAGCAGTTAAGTTTTTGCATGACTATGATATCACGTAAACTGAGACTATGCGCCGTTTTATAAGCACTATTTTTTGCAGTTCTTAATTCATTGTTCGGCTTGAGAAAAAAATTAGAGCTAATTAAATCTTGTAATTGGAATACGTAATTTTCTAGAATTTTAGACTCATGCACTTAAAGTTAGACGCAAATAAGTTAATGTGCAAAATCTATGAGCAGAGTAAATTTAAAAGATTTAAAATCTAGAGCATTATCAGCTTAGATGAATTAATGTCACCTTAATATGAAATCTTAAAACCTTTCTTTGAGCTGCTCTTCATATTAGATCATATTAGATCTTCTTTGCTGAAATGTCTAGGATCGAATGCACCACGTGAGATTGAAAACAATAACACTTCTGAAATTAGACTACTTCCTCTTTGTCTTCTGTTCATTTCAATAACTAATTTGATATAACTAACTGTGTCAATCAACCACGAATAAATCAGTATTCAGATATTCTGAAATCTAAAACAGTTTGAATAAAGTTTTTCATGAATATGAATAATCATGAAAGATATATTTAATTATTAATCTGCCATTTTTTATAACATTAATACTTTTTTTCTGTTCAGGTAATTCTATGCCAGTTTTTCAATATATATTTAAGCAATAATTGCAACTACTTTACACTTAAGAATAAAATTTGATTCATAAACTTTTTTTTTTTTTTTTTACATATAAGAAAAATAGTTTTCCCATTCAAGATTCGTAAGTCGCTCCCCATTTCGATAGGTAAAGGATTTTTGCATACATCAGATTTTACTTTGAACATCTAAATCCTGAACATTAGTTCTGATATGAAATATATCAGAAACGTAGAAGAATCAGAAATTTTAGTTCATTTCCTAATTATTTAAATGCTTATTTTACCCAGTTCAAAAGTTTTAATATGTTCAGAATAAAATTCTTTAAACCATAAATTTTAATGAAAAAGATTTTTTTTTAAATAGTTAAAATAAGACAAGAATTTTTGTGTGTTTTAAAGAATAATGAACTGCAAGAAAAAAATATTCAAGAAATAATTAAAATGATGCATTATTATAATAAATAAATTAAAGCGTATCAGTGTAAAGCGCAACATAAAATTATTTTGTTATCAAGTTTCAAAATATTTAATAACTTTATATTCTTATTATTAAAAAAAACCCAAATTGTAAGCGATTAATTAGCTCAAACATGATGTAACATTATATATTCCATTTCAACAATCACAACCATTTTGAAATAAAATACGCATTGCTATATTTAATTATTATATTTATTTATATATTAATTTGAATTTTACTAACTGTTTTCAAGAATTCACATGGTTTAACTTTTTATCTGCTTTTCTTAATGCACTTCAAAAATATTTCGTTATCATTAGAAAAAAAAATATTATTATTGCAAAATATAATTTAATGTTTGATTAATCAAAGCTAATATAAACAGATAAATAAACTATGTTATTTACCTGATTTAATATTTTCTAAAATATTTGAATTTTTAAAAAAGTAGTAATACAGAAAATAAAAGTTTTCTTGGTTTTTTTTAAAGTTTGCATTCGATTTAGCCGGTTGGTTGTTGTTATTAATTTAACTATAAGATTTTCAGCTTTGAGCAAACTATTATATTAAATTTTTAATAAGAGTATCTTCTAAACATATATTTCAAATCAATAATTTTTGAATAACATTCAATAATTGTCACTAGAGTCAGTTTATGGAGATATTTCATCGTTTCATCTCTGATATTAAGATTATCATCGTTTAATGGATCTTAGTTAATGATTTACAAAGTATAAATAATTTTAGAAGTTTCGTTACATTTTTTTTTTTGGTAGAAGTTATCATCCGATACAGCAGAAATTTTAATTTTACATGCCTTTATATTTTATTTTTCAGAGAGATTTTATTTTTTTATTCGTATTGTCATTGGGATTATTATTTTATTGCGTTGAAAAGTTAATTAGTCGTTCAAAATTTTCGTTGAATCTAGCTTTAAAGATTCCCACAAAATCGCTCTATCTAAAAAGAGGAATGAAAACTAGCCACTTTTATTTGTAAGGGAGCTACGCTTAACGAATCTGGATTTTTCCAAATTAAATGTATTCAATTTTTTGAGTTCATTAAATGCATTTTCAAAATGATGCCGCAAAAAATAAAACATCTAAGAACTTTAACTATAGATACGATTTTTTCATCGTATCAAGTGATTTGCCTGTAGATATCTAACTCCAAGTATCACGAAGATGTATTCAAGATTTGCAATATCCTAGAAAACATTTTTTTCAAATAGTTTTATAATTCTACATTTTACAATTTACCTTAAAGGCTATTTTTAGAACACATTTTTTTAAAAGCTAAAATTATAAGTTTTCTTATTTTTAGCAAGTTAAATTGCATTATCTATTTAATTCTTATTTTAAATTCATACTTATTATAGTTTGGTAATTATTAAAAGTATGCTCTACATTGGTATGCTCTACATTTTAAAAATTAAAATAAAAACTTGGTATTAGACTAATGTTCCGATTGCTAACTATAACTGGCTCTTCGAATTCCAAATATAATTATTCAATGACAGTATAATATTCAAATTTTTCCACTAGAACTGTAAAATTCTTAATGAATGAATCAGTTTGTTCTTGGTGCAGAAGATATTTGCAAATTTCTAGAACGATTAAGATAAAAAAAAATTTAAGAAAGCAAATGTTTTGAAATAAAACTTTTTGGCAACAGCTTATTAAGTGAAATAATAAATATTGTCTGCTACTTTTAAATTTATTCTTTTTTCAAAATGTTGCAGGTAAAAAGTTGTGAATTGAAGGATATGTTTTTGTGCTTCCAGAAATGTTTATATATTTCCATGATTCAAAAATGGTATTAAATACATGGTATTAAAATTTCTAAGTAAACAATAGCTAATATTACTAATTGGAAAGAAAAAAATCGTCAATTATTATTTCTAGATAGAAAAGATTCCAAACAAATACAAGAAAAACTGGAAACATTTAAAAGCTGTTTTAAATATTTAAAAAGGGGAACCATTAATATTTAGAGAAAAATTGTCAAATTTTTAAAGAAATCAATCGCAAAGTTTTTAAATACATTTGTATCAGCAATAAATGATAAAAAAAACAAGAGTTTATAAATTAATAAAGCTAATGATCATCACCCATTGTCAAGGCTCAAAGCTGAATGGTTTGTACAATCCTGTATGAAAACTATTTAACAGGATGTAAACAGAAATACATTGTGATGATGAAGCATGAGTTTACCTAAATGAATGGAACAAGCATAGGTTTAATAATCGAAAATGAAGAGAAAAATATGTGCAAGCCAAATTTTGTCAATGCACTGAAAATTTCAGTAAAAGGTTTAAGATTGTCGCAAACTTCTGCTACTATGGGAAATTAAAAATAAGAATGGGCAGACGTTCAGTTCAACTGAATATACTATATAGAAAAAATTCTACATCTGATATTTATTGAAAAAAATTATCCTCCCCCCCCTTTTTTTTTTCTTGCAATGAATTTCAAGGAATAAAACTTTATCAAGACAAAGCTATAAATCATACTTACTGAAAGTATTACAGTATTCCTTGAAAAACTAAAGACTGATACAGAAATTTCATACAACATATCTCCTGACGTTTCACCTACGACCTGTTGTGCCTTTGTTTTGTGAAAAAGAGATATTTCTCAGCGCAAACCAATCACGACTGATGGGTTCTGGAAAGCAGAAGAGGAACGAAAATGGATACCCACAGAAAATTTTGAAAAAAGTCCTTCTACCATGGAAATTACAATGTAGACTTATAATCTAGAAAAAAGACTTTCAAATCGAATGTTTAAAAAAACAGTCTTTGCGTTTTAAACATAAATTAAAAGGCCCCGAAATCCTTCTAAAAAATATGTAACATTATTTGTATACAGGAATATCACGATTTTTAAATTAGGACTAATATTTTCATTTTAATACTTAAATTGTAATTAGTTTTAAAATTGTTGGAATACCCAAATTTCAGAAAAAATAAATATTTGATTATTCTATAAGATATTAAATATCTTTAATGAGATTTTTTTAATTGAAAAATGGTGAATATTCCTTTTAACTATTAATGCTTTGGCTGATATTATACTCTTAGAATGTATATTTCAATAACTTCCTTCTGCAAACTTTAATGTCTAATGCATAGAACTGTTAGAAATTCGTCTGAATATTTGTATTTATGAAATATGTTTTCAATGGATCAGAGTAGTCTAAGTTATTGCAGAAGGTTCAAATTTTAATCGCTGTTAAAAACCTAGATTACGTGAACTGACCGAGACCGCAATTATCTCGGATAATCAAACACTCATTTAATATAGACCATATTCTGAATTCGAGACTTCTTTTGTACAAGGTTTTCTATAACTATTTATTTGAAAATTTGTAAATTTACGAGTCTACGAGTTTTAACATTTTAACAAATTCTTTTAATTCTTATCAAATTTTGTATTAAAAGATTCATGAATATTAATTATTTTTGCTGTTTCCTTAATAATTTCCCGCTGATTTTTTTATGATATTTCCAAAAAAATCTCCTACCCCCCTTTTGAGCGACTCGACCAATTTAGAGTGTCATTTTTTCAACAGAAATGCATGGTAGTAAGAATGGAATGCTCTTTCTTTAATTTTTTTCTCAAAATAACTTCTTGAGTTAAGGAAAAAATATCGATTCCCGTTGACCCCTTTCAAGTCTTCGCATGTTTAAAATCGGTTCCAATGTAAAGTTTATCACAATTTTCTGATTAATGCAGTTCAATTTTCAAGTAATTAACAAATTCTTTGTTTAATTGAGGCCCAAAAATTCAATTTCTGTTGTATAACCATGTCCTAAATTTATAGTAAATTATTTTAATCAAAACTACATAATTTGATTATTATAACATCATCAGGTTTCTACATCATTCATAATTATGAATGATGATAAACATAACTTGAACCATACTCATATCATCATAATTTTATTGAATAATTATGTGATGTGAAATATTTGACATTTAACACGAAAGTTATGGATTATTCTCCTGTTTTTCCACCACATTTAATTTCTAAAATTTTTTTCGCCATTTGTTTTTATTTTGTTTGCACCCTTTGCTTCTTACTGTTTTCGAATGAATATCATCATAATTTGATATTCTTTTGATCACTAGCTTTTTTTACCTTTATACTCTGAATATAAATGATTTTAATTTTACCCGCTCGATATCATTTTGTCCAAGTATAATCGTTAAGATAAGAAAGAGGAGAAAAAAAAAGGAAAATATTTATGAAAATAATATTAAACAATAATATAGCCCCTTATTTCTGTTCATTATATTAATGAAGTATTCCATAATTTCAAATTTTCTTTTTTCGTAATAGGATGATGAAATGTTTCCTGTAGTGATCAGCCCATTAAGGTTACAAGACGGCTTCCTCTACAGATCTTCGGAACTACAACAGCAGTAGTTATACGGCGGTAAGTAAAAATGTTGTCTTCTGTTTTCACAAAATTCGCTAGATTTTTATTAGATTTTTTTATTACCATATGATTGTCGGAATTATTTAATTTCTTTAGTTTTGTTTTTTATGAATAATCCGAAGATAATGATTTTTACCTTATTCCGCTAATTTTAACGAAATATAACAATTCTGGAAAGTGTATTTAGTATTATACTTTCCAAACAATGCAACTGTAAATGCAAGAAATTATATGAAAAAAAAAATAACTTAAAAAAGTTAGATTATCAGTATACATTTTCAGTAATACAATAAATTTATAATTTGAATAATGACAAAAAAATTATTTCTCCTTTTTTTTCCTTTCTGTAAGAGTATATTCCTCATTATTAACTATTCTTAATATTTTGAATAAATGAAATATTATTTATAACTGTATCTAAATAATTTTATGAAACAAAATCATCTTAAAGTTGACCAAATTTGAATAATGACAAAAAATTATTTCTCCGTTTTTTTTTTTGTTTTTTTTCCTTTCTGTGAGAGTATATTCCTTATTATTAACTATTCTTAATATTTTGAATAAATGAAATATTATTTATAACTCTATCTAAATAATTTTATGAAAAAAATCATATTAAAGTTGACCGACTGGATATTGGTAAGATGTATAATAAAAATAAATTAGATATATGGATATTTTTGTAGAATTATTTCATTTATTACTGAATTTGTATTTCAATTCAACCTCTACTATTCAGAAAAGAATTCTCTTCTAGAAAGGAAAAAAAAGAGGGAATAATAAGCTTTGGTCATTATTTAGATTTTGACTTTATAGACAAAGTTATTTATAGACACCATTTTTGTCACCTGTAAAAATAGAACTCCAAAAGAATTTTTTAAGAATTCCCCATTTGTTCAATTTATCCCAGATAGTATGACCTTTTTGTTTTTTTTTACTAGATCTTGCCTTGGGGTGAAATAGATTGAGACTTAAAAGACCAAAAGTAAAATGTTTCTATAATTCTCCAAGCATATGATGATGAATAAATCTAGTTCAAATTTAAAATATTTGTAATTTATTTAGAACTATAAAGTGAAATTAAAAGATCCAAATCGTGCAAATTAAATATGTATCAAAATTTGTCAGGAGGAAGCATAATATATAAACAATAAACTAAGCAATTCAAATTAAAAAGAATATAAATGCTATGTGACACAAAAAGATAATAATAATGTCCAAACGTTATTTATTGGATATGAGAAAATGGGAGAAATCTATCTTTTGTAACAACGTCTTTTTTTTTTCTACCCCTTCCTTTTTTTTGTAGATATTAAAACTAGAGGTGATAGAAGAGCGAATTTTCAATCGATATCTGTTTCAACTTTTTAATCTAAATAGTATTATAAAATATTGTTACTCTATGCAATTAAGTTTCTTATACTAGCTTCTGATTCATGAGCGTCTTTTTTCTTTCGATTTGCCGTTGAAAAAAAGGATAGGATACGAAAAAAAAAAGCATGATAGCAGTTAGCATATTTAGGTTCCAAATAATCGATTTTTACCTCTATGTACAAGATTCTTTTCAAATGTAGAAAATTGTAGAATGCCCAAATTTTTAACTTTCGAAGCTCCTTAAGATCTAGGAGCTGTTACCTGAACTTCACAACACATGCATCTAGTTTTAAGAATATTAAATCAATGTATGCTTTTGAAAGTTAGAATACTGTATTTTGTTACTATAGAGTTATTGATTTTTTTTTTAATCTGTTGAACTTCTATGAAATTTCATTCCTCTGAAAGGAATAAAAGGGAATTCAGAGTAATTTTGAATTCCCGTTTAGGACAATTTTCTCAATTCTTCTTCATATATAAAAACAGAACATGATTTCAAAGCTTCATGAGGTTCAACTTTAATCAGTATATACCAACAAGTTCCTTAGCAAGCAAAATTCATTCTGTTTGGTAGCAAGATGGCTTCAATCTAAAGGTCGAACAAGCTTTAATTTCTTTACACTTTTGGAGTGATATATTCCTGTTCTTTTTGGATAATGAAAAAAATAAATAAATAAAACCTTTTTCTTTCCTGCAAGCAGAAATGATTAGAAAACAGACTTCTTTCTTCATCTTCTGCCAAAACAACAGATTTTGAACGAGGGTTTTTCATCAAGCCCATGTTATTAATGATTCGGACTCCGACGATATCGCCCACTGAGGTGACCAATAAGGGAAATTAACCATAAATTCTTTATATTTCTAGTCTTAGAGCTCCCTTTATAATTAGCCACCTTACATTGCACCTGTATGCAATGAGGATTCGTAACAGTTTCACTCACTGAATACTAATTTTTACTTATGTAACATATAATTTATTTGTTGATATCAACAAATTCAATAGACAATGTATTTTATTTATAATTTCTGTTTTCTGTAGAACGATACCTCAGGAATGGCCAATGTGCCATGGTTCAGCCTGCTGACAATGGTCACCATTTCCGCCACTCTCTCTTTCATGGCAGATGGTAAGTCTTAAATACTTACAGTAGGACAATAACTGCAATAGATATTCTCTTTTCATGAGCTGATTATGCATCCTAAACGTGCTCTTTTTTAACAGATGTTCATCTTTAAAAATAAAGAAAGTTTAAGTTTAGAAATAAAATATTCATTATGAGTTTTTTAAAACTTTCATGAAAGGGCACTTCAAATATCGGGAGGGAACGGGAAAAAAATCAAGCGAGGAATGAATCAAAAATCTTGCTTGCCCAAGTTAAACTGAGACTCCTGATCACTCTACTATTAACACAAACATTTGCCCGATTATACGTAACAATCTATACATAAAAGAACTTTAAAAAATATTCAAATCAATCATAGAACATGCCGTATTTACTTAATTCAAATCAATCACATAGTTGCCGTTATTTACTTAAGTGGCCATATAACTTACGCGATCATCTTCTACTTGTAATAGAAGTAAAAGAAGAGTATTTTTCAGTAGATAACTTCAGTTCAGTTTGAAAAACTTCCTAGATAATCTTTTGTTCCATTTAATGGTTGATAGGAACTTATAAGCAAAACTGAAGCAATTTACTCAAAAGCTTTACAAATCCGGTACGTACATTTTCTAAGCTTGAACAAATAGTCCTGACTAATTCGGACCTTCTCTTCCTTTTCTTATTCTAATTTCAAGTCCAAAAATATTTTAACATAATATTAGAAAAAAATGGCCTTTTAAAGGGTAAAGTTGTGTTAATCTGCGTAATTTTAAATTTATTACTGTCATGCTCATATATTTGAAATATTCAAATGTTTCCCTTTATATATTTTTTTTGTTTAAAATTTGACGAAATTATATGATGAATTGATATAAAATGCTCTCTCTGATATAATGCATTTACGACATTCACTTTGTCGTGCAGTACCCAAAAAATCAAATTCGATTCTCACAATTCAATTGGAAAAATGAATCCTTTTATTCTAATATTAAAAAGAAAATCACATAAATTGCAAAACTGATACCATTTTTCATATCTTAAAACAAATTAAATTGCTTTTAATTTCGAATTCTTAGAGGGAAGTGATCATGTTCAATTTTTACCTAAATTTTCAAACGATTTTACTAAAAATAATATATTGGGGTGCAAATATGGCTTGAGGATATTCAAAATTCACTAAAACTTTTTTAAAACATCAACTTAGACACTTTAATCTAAAATATAATACAAAAATCCCGAATATTGCAAAACTCTCCAAATGCAACAGCCTTTTACACAGTGTAATTCAGGTCCGGGGGAAAAGTTTCGAAATCCCGTCTAATTTTTCAGCTTGTTTGACAACAGAGTAGAGGTAGCTAGCTGGGCAGCAGTTTCTATTTCCAATACTGTCGGTCCATTGTTTACGGCGCGCTAACTAACTGCTGGCGATCTAACGCGGAAGCCACAGTTCAATCACACGCGCGAAAAGTGTGATTGCTTTTGCGGCTAGATTTTTTTAGGGCCGGGAACCGGACGGGGACATGAAAAAAGGTGTACGCCATATATTTTCATCGGTTTCCGATGGTTTTGACAAAACTGCATTTGTCCGAAACTCGAATAAAACTGAATGTGCTTAAGTAGATTCAATAGGAACTGGAATATTTGCACTCGAACCATTAAATAAGCATTTGCATAGTTCTGGTAACGCTTATCCGGTATGGACAGTATTGTTGTCGGGGTAGAAGGTGTTTCTCTGAGTGCAAATGAATATGAAATAGATGGGTTTTAATGATCGGCCTTGGAAAAGTATAAAAAGCTTTATATTTAGTGTATATTCAGTGATTCTTTTGGGGAAAAATAATCAAAAAATATTAGCATTTCTATTTGGGTCACCTTTGCTCGCTGCATCAAAGCTTTGCCTTTATAGGCTTTAGCGTTTTATGGGTTACTTCATTGCACTTTCTGAAATTGTATGCAAATTGCAAAGTATTAAATCAATTATTTCACTTCTTATTACATTCTGCTCATGAAAATTTGAAGAAAGTATTATGAGAAATGTAATGAAAAACGAATTCTTCATTTTTAATTGAATTCAAAAACAATTCCGATCAAATTGAAAGTTTCCTAATCTTTCAATCATACGATAATACCTCGATACTGAAAAGTTTGACTAAAACGGCATTATAGTTTAATTTCACAAAAGATTTATAATTCCTCACTAAGTTCTTACAAGATTCTAAATTGCTTTAAGATTTATACTGGATTCTTAAAATTCCAGAGGAAAGAAACTTAAGGCATAAGAAAAGTTCATATAATGATATTTTTCCAAGTTCAGATGTATATAGTGTTGATGCAAATCTGTTTTCAGATAAGTTTATGTTTATGCAAAGTGGGAGAGATATGGTAACATTGGACATTACTCATACCCAATTAAATATTTTTTACACAGCTAGATAAAAAGGATTTGAAATCAAATGATTTAACTTATACGCATTTACATCTCCAAGTTAATTTTTAATAAAATGTACTCACGCTGAAGTATAAATTATTCTTCCTTATAATTGGAAAATATTTTGATCAAAATCCTCTTCTCAAGTTCAGCTGCCTGTTACAGGCCAAGGGTCCTCTCTTTAAGTTTTCGTTATCTGACCTATCCGGCGAAAGGGATCATCCATCGCTTCACTCTTATCTGCTTCAGATTCTTTTCAACGCTATCCAGGAAACCATCCAACACTATCCTAGGATGGTTACCTTCGTTTTGAAAAGGTTATTTTTTAGTTGGGAATTACAACATCATATGACCCGACCATCTAATACTAGATACTTTAATAATTTGGACAACGTCGAATTCGCAATATTTTTTTTATAATTTCATGATTATAAACAATTCTTCACAAATTACTTTGCCTTATTGACCCAAACATCACCCTTAAGCTTTCAAAAAATCATCAGTATGTCTTTTGTACTTTGTTAAGCGTCCAGCATTTATTCCCTGTAGAAGGCAATATGTCTTACCAAAGTCTCATATCGGCTTATTTTTTTTTTTATTCTGATGAATTTTGATTTAAGCTTATTTCTAAGACCGTAGAAATATTTATTAGCTAAGTCAACTTCATTCTTCATAACTTTTCTATTGATTGAAATCGACTTTTAATGTCAGTTTGGAGACGGTTTCTTGTTATATAACTGCATCTAAATGATGAAAGATTAAAATCCCTGTTTCATTTATTCCAGCCAAGACTGCTTCGGAGGGATCGAAACCTTCGAAAAGATGGTCTCCATGAGCTTCAGTGGTGTCGTGTCCTACAAATCCATGCTCCAACAACCGGCAAGCAATCACGCGTGACTGCAATCAACCTGTGCAAGCAGCAGGCTGCGTGCCTCTCGTTCTCCCTCAACTACACCTCTTCCTCCTGCATATCCTACAACGTGAACTCTGTCGGCAGAGGAGATGACATCGTCCCAGCAAAGCTGTCAACTTCTTCGAAAAGATATGCTTTAGGGGAGGTGAGTTCATCACTTTGGACTACATAGCAGGAATTCAACACCCTTTGAAGAATTTTATAGTGACAAGATTCCTATAAATTTATATTTAAAAATAATTAAAACAAATTCCTGAATGCGTAGTGGGATTCGGAAGTCTCGATCAAATTTAAGTCAACAATTCGCAACGAGTTATAATAGAAATATACTGTCTGTCGGAAACAATAGAAATTCCTTAGATATATTCCTTCCCAGAATTTATCGAGAGCTCAGTTTACAATTTAATCCATTAGTCCACTCTTAAGACATTATTCAGAATAAGTTTACAAGCATGTTCTCACAAATAAGCTTACAATATTCAGCTTCCAAGTATTCTCAATTAAATGTTCTGTCCTTATTCAACAAAAAAACTATCAATTGGCTAATTAGGCTCTTCATTGCTTTAAACATATTTTTTGACAGTAATATATCTTTTTTCTAAAATCAGAAAAAAGTACATTTTATTTATTTTTATTTGACAGCACAGCTAACTGAACACTTGAAATGGTATTTTAATGCCGTAAAAAGGAATGATTTTTCATCTGACAGCTCTGATACTCAGTAGAGTCAACATATCCAACGATCAGTTGGATATGTTGTAAGGTGAAGTAACTCACAACTTTTCCAATTGCAAAACCACCTATGGTTTGAATTGTAGACTGCATCATCCATAAATTTTGGTTTCGAGACAAAAAAAAAAAAAAAAAAAGGAACATTCAACTTTGTTTTCTTCCTTTCTAAACAAACGACATTTTTCTGTCATCATTCTTTTGCAAATTATTGATTTTTAAAACTTCTCCATATTTCTGACTTCAACACAACAGCTAGTTCAAATTATTCAGGATTTTTTATTTCCACACAATAGCTAGAAAAAAAATCTTGGATGGTTTCCATCTCTTCTGTGGAATAACCTATTAACATAAAACTTGAAACTTAATCAATGTTTTTGCTCCACATTTAGAAATAATCATAGTTTCAAAATGAACCCATATTAAATTATTATTAAAATTTTAGACTGTGAAATGTAAAGTAAAATTTTATCAAAGATTCATTAAGAAATTTATTCTAAAACTTGCAATATATTATGAGAAACCATTTATTATGAAATAAAATTATTCAAAGAAAGTAATTTTGAATGAGAGAAGGAATTCAAGATTTGGAATTTATATCTAATACTTGGAAAAATAGGAATTAATTTGAAGCTCACAGAAGCTCTCTGATTTTTCTCTACATTCTCAAACATTGAATGTTTTTTTTTTGTTGTTGTTTAAAAGCAAAACAGATGTTTCATTGAAAAGAGTTTTACAGATATTAACAATATCCGAAAAATTAATATTGCCGTGTCCGCAAAACAAATAAATAAACAATCCGCGAATATATAATCCAGAATACCTTCCGAAATATGGCTTCCTCCCCCCCCCCCAAAAAAAGAAAAAAAAATGACTAATGAAATTCTTTGAAATTTTGGTTCTTAATGAAACTGAACAATACATAAGGTAAACTGCTAAAGTTGAAGATAACAACAGATTCTAGTATAAATCATTAAACATTATTTAAACTATCCATCTGTTCTCTAAGTTGAGATAAGATAGCAACATTAACCCTTTAAAGGGCCATTTTTTTCTAGTCATATTATGTTAAAATATTTTAGGCTTGAAATTAGAATAAGAAAAGGATATTATTAGATAAATTTAATTTGATTAATTAATTAATTTGGTTCATTAATAATTAAGTGACAAACAAGACACATCATTTTGTGTGAGATAAAGGACTGAAGCATCTAAGTTTCTGTCTTTCTAGAAAAATTTGCCAGAAATTTATGCCAACCTACATAATTTCATGAAAAGATTGATAAATTTGGTGGGAAGCATACTTCCCACGGCCAGAGAAAAGGGTTAACAAACCATCGTATGACTAAATTGTTAAAAGTTGACTTCTAAGTAAATCTATACTAAATAATTTCTGATTAATTTGGAACTTAATTCCTCCTTTCTGTTTCCTTTAGTTTCCAAACAAGCATTCGATTCCGCCTGTCGAGATCGACTCTGGGTATTTGACAGGGTCCACGGCGCCTATCTGGAGGGGCATGTGGACAAAGAAGCAAGGAAATGTTCGAACGAAGGAAGATTGCGAAAAGCTTTGTATAACAGAAGAAAGATTCAAGTGCAGATCAGCAGACTACGACGAGAATCAACACACCTGTCGAATGAGTCGAGAAACGCGGCGCACCAAACCGAATGCGTTTCGAGTAGCTCCAGGTTCAGGAAGGAATTATCTAGAAAATCAATGTGCACCTCCACGTAAGCTATTAAATGCCTATTATATGCAGCAGATTTTTTTTAAAAATTCAATAATAGTCAGAATTTTATGGTTAACACATTACAATATTTTTATGCTTATTGAGTCTAAAAGTTTTTGTAATGATATTTCGAAACCCACCTTTACATACATTTTTCCACAATATGTATAATAAACATTTAAAAGGAAAATTACAAATTTGTTTGGTTATAAAATGAAAAAAAAATGGTTTACTCGCACTTGTAAGTGCAACTAAAATTACTTTTGTTCTTGAGCAAACTTCAACGATAATAACGACAAAAGCAGATTTCTAAGATTCCAATTGATCCAGTTATGAAAATATCGAAATTCTTTTTTTTTTTTTTAATTTCCCTTTCAAGTTCTGAACCCCATTGGATTTGCCTTCAACCAAAACTACTTAATATAAGACAATGCACTATATACTTGTAGAAACATTCACTGGCAATATGTTTCCAATTTCGAAAACTGTTTTATTTAAACTAAATTACAATCCTAAGAACATTGTGTGGCATCACTCATGTTCTATTATAATAGATGTAATAAATGCATATTAACCCCATTCATAAATTGCCTAACCTTTTAACCATTATTATTTGTCATTCATTCGATGATTGTTTCAGCACCTGCAAGTTGTCGATACGAAACAAGATCGGATGTCACCCTCCTCACTCCAGATTATCTACAATTCGCTGCATCTGCAACTGACTGCATGGATCAATGCGATGCTGAAACGGCTTTCAACTGCTGGTCTTATAGCTATGTAGATAATCGCTGTCAGCTGAGTGGAGATAGCAGCGTTACCTGGGGAAAAGATGTGAAACTACCAACCCATCCTGGTGCAGTTTATGGAGAGCTAAAATGTTTCTTTGGTAAGTGAATCCAGCAATAATTACATGCACAAATTTAACTTTCAGAAGTTAATTCTGTGATGCTTGATTTTTCTGTGATCTATTTCGCTTTGTTAAAGGCAAATTCCCTGGAATACAATGATGGAATATCAGATATAAAAAAAGATTAAAAGGAATCATTTACACATATACTATTGCAGACAGAATTTCTCTAAATTTTGATTACCTAATGCTTGTGGATTTTAGTACTTATAGATTAGCCTAACTGAGTGACATTACATTTTAAGAAAAATCTAAAAGCTCAGTTCAATATGCAGAAACATAAATCAATTATTGGTATTGTAAAAAGGGATATATTTGTTTAACTAAAATTATTATGCTACTTGAATTCCTAAAATTTCAATCAAACGTTCCAAATTACTCCGAATTTTAAATATACACAAACTATCTAAACAACTACTAGAAAAACAGAAATATAATATAATAAAGAAGCAATATTATATTTAATATTAAAAAATTTGGAAGGTTAATTTTTAAAAAATAAAGTAGAAATAAATTCTCAATATAATGCATTTTTTAATAAACATTCTTGAGGATTAATGCAAACATATCGTCATGGCAGTTTCAAATAAACATTTTGCACAGTTAAAAATTTTATTCTTGCGTTTTATAGTGAACTTAGGATTAAATTTTGTTTATTATTGTTGTTCAGATAACCATTAGAGCTTATTTAAAAAAATCCCAAAGTTCTCAATAGAAATATCAAATTCAAAATATGAAAATATTCGAACTTAGAGTTACCTTTAGAAATTGTATTTTATATTATTTTTACGAATGATCTTTGATGTGCATGATCTTTGATGTGCATGGAAAAAGTAAAAAATCTTCATTCCGTAATTTTTCAATTTTTCTGTTAATGGGCATCAGATTATCTATGAATAAAATATTTTTGAAAACTTATATTTTCCTATGAAATATGCAATTTATTCAATGAAAAAGTTTATTCGTTTATGCTTTTCAATATTAAAGATTCAAAATTTTTGTTAAATTTTAAGTTAGTTCTTTTTCCTTTTTTAACATATTTAAAATTCAAGAAGTATGCGGTTTAAAACAATTTAGGCTACAATTTATTCAGTTTGTCACAATATAGGCTTTATTATAAATAAAAATAAATCGCAAATAATTTCACGAGTAATATATGCATAAAACATAGATAGGAACATAAATTTGTAAAACAAAATAGACTGCATAAAAGTTTATGAATACAAATATCATAAAAATAATTCTTTTATAGAATCTAGATGTTATTTATTAATAGTCAACCATGCGGAAATCAAAATAATTGTATAGAATTATACAAAATAAATGCGTAACATATTTATTTTGATGTATAAACTTGTAACAAAAAAAAAAACATTAATTGAAATTGAACCTCTTGGAACAAAGTTTTACAAGCCTAAGAACTGAATATTGTTCTTATGGGTTTTAATAACTGAATATTCTTCTTTGTAATGTCGATTTCAGTTTTAAAATATTTATTTAGGAAAAAAAAAAAAAAAAACCTTGTTAATTTACAATTTCTGCCAAGTAAATAAACAACTTTTCCCCCCTGAGATTTCAAATATGATTTCGGTTGTTCTTTTATCTATTTCAGAACAATGTGACAATGGTGTAATGACTTTTGAGAAGATGACAGGAGTTCTACTTCGATCGGCTCAAGGGACTATGATGAAAGTTACCAAACCTGGAGCACTGGGCAACACCTTGGAATGCGCTCAGATCTGTCTGGAAGATGGTACGGAATGCCCTGCGTTCAGCGATCATTACCATAACATGCGATGTGACCGACTGGACAGGAATTCCAATGGTAGAACTCAAGAGCTCATTGCGAGAGATGGGGAGAGTTACTTTGAGAAAATATGTTTACAAGGTAAGTTTTTTCTTGGTTGACCGTAAACACGCATCTATAATATAAAATAGAGAATATACAGTTCTGTCTGCTGTCACAAGAACGAAATCGAAACGGTGAACAATAATGATATGAAATTTGAGCATGTTATTCTGGAGACAATTTCTAAGGTATTTGGGATATTTTTTAGCTTTCTACATTAAAAAATTTAATCAAACTTCCACGTGTCTGTTCAGCTTTTCGCCTGTCTGGCTTTAGAAATGGTTAAACAAAGATCAATTATATAGTATCGTGAAAAGCAAATAATTTTTTCAGCATTTAAATTAATTCGCACAATTTTTAAAACAATCTAATTTCCAATGAATTGCACATTTTATCACTGATTTCAGTAAATTTTTCAAAATTTTTAAACATTAATAGTAGAATGTTTTCTATAATTGTAAAAAAAAAAAAAAAAATCAGTTTTATTTTTTTATCAAATCCTTCTTTACCGCAGTTGTTCCCTTTTTAAGTAACAATTCAGTAGAAAAGCATATAAAAATATTTAGTTCTTTGGACATTAATAGGAGGCAGAAATTTTAATTTTACTTTTATTTCGTACTATGCACATCTTTTAATATGTACGTATGACAATCCAATGACGTCTTGCGATGCCTCGCTTAATTTTTAACAATTTTTTAATGATCGGAACCAATATGTAATATTCTCAATACTATCCCCTTCCATTATTATCGAAGAAAGAGGATCTAATAAGAAGATCAAGGAATACTGTGCGGTATTTTTCTCACAAAATATACAAAAACCAAAAAAAAAAAAAAAGATAACTGTATGTGTCATGGTAATAAAAACTATGATATATAGGGGGGATGGAATTTAAAGGAATGCTAGAATCATGCCAATTAATTCAAAAGTGCGAAGATAAAAAGAAGAGAGATTCTTGGCTAATGACCGAGGGGTCAGACGACACGGGACAAAACGAACGAAAACTATCGTAAAAGGCTGCACAGAGTCTGCTCAATTAGCACAAAATGTCCAATGATATTGTAACAATATTGCATGGCATTCAGAATATCATACAATATCTTCCACTAAGTATTTAGACTTGAAAATGTCTTATTCTGAGCAATATTAGTTACCAGCTAGTTTAAATATAAATTAAATATGTAAATTGAATGTCATTTTCTTTTTCAAAGAAAAAGAAAAATAGTTACGACGCAATATCAGAAAAAAATATTTTAAGTGGAAGATTATATATATAATTTTTACAAATTTTATTCTTGTATTTCTTTCGCAACTGTTTACGTAGATTTTAAAGATTGTTTCTATTAAGAGGATGACACATTTGGTCACTTTCTTTTAATAATGCTCAGTGCTTTTTGCATTATTTAAACATAAACTTTTTTTTAATTCTTTTTTAACATTTTTTTAATTATGTTAATATTCTCACTTGAAATAAAATGAGTAATGTTTCCGACTGAAAAGGTTGTTTGATTACTGTTTCTAAGCCACTTAATATTTAAATATTAATGAATTCCAGATATGGTAAAATTATCAAGAACATTTGCTCTCAAATATTTAATACTTAATGATAACTAAAATCGATGATTAGCAAATAATTATAGTCTTCCAAAAAAAATCTATTTAACATTTTTTATTCGTTAAACAAAGAGATATTTCAAATTCTATACCATTTAAAATCTTTATTATAATTCGTTAAACAATTATTTAGTATTTACAAACAATAAACAAATTTAGAAGCAAAAATTTCTGCTTTATACATTAAGTATCGCCTTAGTTTCTAATATCCACTTTTCTACCATAGGTCCAGAAGCTCAAGCATGTTCAGACAAGGCTTGGGCGTTCGAACGTGCTTTGGGATACGAGTTGTCTGACAGTCTTTACCAGAAAACCATTAGCAAAGTTGAAACACGAACAAGTTGCATTCAGTTGTGCCTTTCTGAGCGGGAGTTCGTCTGCAGGTCTGCGCGCTATAATGAAGAGAGTGGCGAATGCAAGCTGTCTCCAGCAGACAGAAGAACAGAGCCAATGAAATATTACAGAAGTGAAGATGCTAGAGTCAGTTATTTAGAAAACAGCTGTTTACCAGGTAAGCTTATATTTGATTTTCTTTTCGGCATATAATTTTCGATTTAAAAATTATTGGTTTGTAATTATGACTTTCTCTAAAGCAAATTAATTCAATTAAAAGAATTTTAACATTTTAGTACTCACATTAAAATTTTAGTTCTCACAGTAAAATATATGTAAAAATCTTAATATAATATAAACCATTAAAAAATTATTGTCTTCTGTATTTAAATTTGATAGACAAAATGTAAAAATAAATTACATTCACAGTAGAAATCGTGATATATTTAAAGCTATCTCAAAGATATTTCTTCCTAGATAAAAGGCTCTGCTGATATAACCTGAAATTTTTAAATAAACAGAAGTATGACTATTAGGTTTCCAAACTTATTCGATGAATTCGTAATATCCTACTGCAATGCAGATCAAAGTATCATGCCATTGAAATTCATTTTAAATCAAAATTTAATACTTAGACTTTTTGATCGTCACAATCTTAAAATAAATAAAAGTCATCGTTACTATATATGTCTAAGCGATTCAAATATCCTTCTAAACAACAAGGCCGAATTCGATCAAATTTTGCACACTTATCAAAATTTTGCCCTTTTTGCACTTTGAACGACTCTGTCATTAATTTTTTTTTTTCTATTTTATCTTAATATATCTTTTGACAATAAATTTATTGGTTTTAAAGTAGTGATTTAAGTATAATTAGGACTAAAGCAAATCGCACAAACAAAGGTATCCTTTTATATCCTCCTTTATTATTTGTGAACAAAATTTGTAATATTAATACAACAGATATTAATCATTTATGGAGAACATTAGCTGTCGGTGATTTTAAAAAATTGTCTGGCTCAATGCATATTCTAATTATAATTAAAAGCAGATTATAAAAGGGTTTTTGTATTTTACAACATTTTATAAAAATGTAACTTTTTCGTTAAAAATATTATACGTGAAAGGATTTTAATCCTGAGTAGTGCCAATTATATAAATAAGTCATTAATAAATATTTTTCTTCATTTTTGCAGTGGATACATCCTGTCCTTACGTCGAAACCGAAGATGCTTATCCAACTTATGCAAACATAATACAAACCGAAGGTGTTTCCACATTGGAATCCTGCAGGGAATTGTGCAACGAACTTACCAGGTTTTCTTGTCGATCTTTCTCCTACTACTCCAGTGCCTTGCAGTGTTTCCTAAGTGGGGACGATAAAGCCAGTGGGGGATCTGCTGCAATCCAGCGACGGCCTGGTATCATCTACTACGAACGCATGTGTCCACAAGCCACCACCAGCGATTCCTTACCAACAGACACGACAATACCTGAATTAACAGTAACATCATCCGTATCAGTACCAACACTGGGACTATCCAGCAACACTCAGCCTCAGTTCCAAGAAAAGGAAACGACTCTAAAGACAAGACCACCATATCAACCGCAAGAACCCTCACGTGAGTTGAAAAATTTGAAGAAAATTCGAATCTCTAGTTTGAAATATAATAGGCTATAAATCATTCTTTCTTAATTTTAAATTATGTTTTAAATTAGACATCAATGTTTACGGTCAACTACAAAAAAATTTTTTTTTTAGTGTCATCGTTACGTGCCTGTGTATAAAATACGATAACTAAAACAATAAAAAAGTATTATTGAAAAATATATTCGAAATATTTTTTTAAAAAATTTATTAAGTTTAAGAGAAAAATTATGTGGAAATAAAATTAAAATAATAGAAAAATTAAATTATTTAATTCTAATAGTAGTGTAAAAATGATTTCTATGAATGTTCTCTGAAGCTTCTGAGTATAAATTACGATTAATTTTTAATTAAAAATCTAATTAAGGTTTTAAAAGCCCTTTAGAAGTGAGTATTTTCTACAGAGAAGTAGCTATTTTCCGAATTTCGTAGTTAGATTCAAAGATCTCTCCTGTAGAAATATTGACCATGCATATCACATGATGCAGATATTACACCAATCTCTAAACACTATCAGATTAAATTCTAAGGGAAATTTATAAAAATAAATTCTTAGAGAGTACCTAACAAAAGAAGAAAAAAAAAGGGTACTACCGGCCAAATTTGGTAATTGCAGGTCTAAAGTCTTCCCAACAGAAAGTTTTTCCGGATTTTTAATCAAGCGTGTCGTATCTCGCATGATGCGTGACAATTTATAAATAGGATGCCATTTCTGATTATTATATGTTAAAATGAAAATATCGAATACTAAAATGTCATCATTTCTGTATGTCAATAATGGAACGGATGCATGCTCACGTCAGTTACAAAAATGTCAATTTGCACTCTAAAAACAAAGGGTAAATTATCTCTCCTAGATGTTAACGGAATGTCCACGTGATATAAGACAAAAGCATCCCGACAGTTTCCTAAGAAGAAAAGTTTAAATGATATTAGAGCTTCTAGTCTGAAAAAATCTAAATATGCAAATGTTTTAGGCGTTATTCGTCTATCTTTATATTATTTTTTAAAATTTATTAATTAATACAATAAAGCGCATATAAAAATACATTTTATGTCATTGCAATGCACACGAACACGCATTAAAATAATGAAATGCATTGTTGTAAAATATACTTAAAAATAATTTTTTAAGTTATCAAAATTAGAAAAAAAAATGTATGTAAATAAAATTGAAATCACTGGAAACATAATTTTCAGAATTTTAAGTGGGTTGAACAAATGGGTTTTGTGCAATAATACACTTCGTAACTATTGTGGAAAAACTACTATGAATTAAAATTCTAATAAAATTTTTGAAGAACAACTCTTTAGACAGCATCTGCTATGCAAGAAATAATTACGTGCCACATGTAGTTGCTCTAGATTCAAAAATCTTCTTTGTAGAAATTATGATCGAATTTCATATCACGCTGGTGACAGGATTAATCACATAATATTCAAAAATCTTCTTTGTAGAAATTATGATCGAATTTCATATCACGCTGGTGACAGGATTAATCACATAATATTCAAAAATCTTCTTTGTAGAAATTATGATCGAATTTCATATCACGCTGGTGACAGGATTAATCACATAATATTCAAAAATCTTCTTTGTAGAAATTATGATCGAATTTCATATCACGCTGGTGACAGGATTAATCACATAATATTCAAAAATCTTCTTTGTAGAAATTATGATCGAATTTCATATCACGCTGGTGACAGGATTGATCACATAATATTCAAAAATCTTCTTTGTAGAAATTATGATCGAATTTCATATCACGCTGGTGACAGGATTAATCACATAATATTCAAAAATCTTCTTTGTAGAAATTATGATCGAATTTCATATCACGCTGGTGACAGGATTGATCACATAATATTCAAAAATCTTCTTTGTAGAAATTATGATCGAATTTCATATCACGCTGGTGACAGGATTAATCACATAATATTCAAAAATCTTCTTTGTAGAAATTATGATCGAATTTCATATCACGCTGGTGACAGGATTGATCACATAATATTCAAAAATCTTCTTTGTAGAAATTATGATCGAATTTCACATCACGCTTGTAACAGGATTAATCACATAATATTCAAAAATCTTCTTTGTAGAAATTATGATCGAATTTCATATCACGCTGGTGACAGGATTAATCACATAATATTCAAAAATCTTCTTTGTAGAAATTATGATCGAATTTCATATCACGCTGGTGACAGGATTGATCACATAATATTCAAAAATCTTCTTTGTAGAAATTATGATCGAATTTCACATCACGCTTGTAACAGGATTAATCACATAATGTACAAAAATAATTTGTCCAATAAAAATTTTCCTATTTTAAATAACCTAATAACACAGCACAAAGTAAGATAACGAGAAATTAAATTTAAGATGAAAATATAAGAATTAATCAGAAACTAAAATAAAATTTAAATGTTACGAGCAACAAAATTAAATCATTCGTCTGTTATCATGGCTGTAAGTACATGGAGGTTTTTGGTAACTTCCACAGCTTTTGTTTACGCGCGATTCAAACAGGATGCTTCTGTAGTCACGTAGAAGGGGGACTTCCTACATCGGAAGCAGAATTCTAACTAGTTTGCGTCTATTGTAATGACCTATGTTCCTAATTTACAGGAATGGATTTAATTACGACGGGCGTTTTCAATGACAAGTAGAACGCAAAAAATTAACAAAACAGGCATGGCTAATAATTGATTTTATAAAAGTAGGCAAAGCTTTGATCGTATGCTGACTGCTTTTTGGCAGCAGTGAGATGTGTTCCAAACTATAATGGAACAAACAAAAATGTAATAAATTCTTCTAATCAATTTTTTTTTCATAAATTCAGAAGTAACATTCATTTCTCTTAATTGCTTTTGTTTTGAGGAATCTTAAATTCAAGACCCAAATATTCACCTGTAGTGAAGTATTGTCCAGAAAATAAAAGTAATTTTATGACAGAAAAAAATTATTTTCATTTATTTTAAAAACTTCAATCCTTAACAATCTAGCAGCTAAAAACTTATCTGTAACTTAACAATAAGTTCAAGGTGCCATGGCCGAAATTGGCGTTTGGATCATCAGAATTAAATAAAAAACATAAAATTTCAAATAAATAAATAAAACTTTTTAAAACATTTGTTCGACCAAATTAAATTTGCAATGAGAATATTAATAACGGCAAACTTTTTATCGATTCTCGTCTTTTAATCCGCCAGCGCGCGTGGCGAATCTGACTCAGGCACATACAACCTTGCCATTTAAAAGCAAAAACATTTTAATGGCAACAATCATTTCCATACATACTTCTATATGCTTTTATATTATCTCTAATAATAATATAGATGAATGTATGCATGCGTGTGTGATTGTTGTGAGTGCGCGTATTGTTGTTCTGCAGGTCAGACCGTTTGACCTACATCTACCAAATTTGGAACATGGCTTATACCTTGTAGAATGGCAAGCGTACTTCGGAAAGATTTTAAAAAAATTTTAATTCAAATATTAATTGATTAAAATATAAGAGAAATTTTGGCATTTCTCTGAAATATTCCGAGATTCCGAAAATATTATTGCACAAAATCAAATTTTACGACGTTTAAAAATTTTTTTTAAAAATGTATTCTTAATGTTACCAAATTAATAATAGTGTAAATTTTTCCTGAATTTTGGTAATTTTTAAAAATTATTTTGTGTCTAATTAACAACAATAAATTACATTGTTGCCTTAACGCTCAAACTTATTTCCGTTGTTTCATCAAATATTCAATCGTCTGTATTTTTTTTTTCATTATTAAAAGTTGAAAAAGAAAAATTCTAAAGAATATTTGTATAGTTTGCTGAAGATATAAGAAAGTGAAGTTAGGCTAATTCATAAATGGTAGATGAAATGCACATTTACATTCTTAATAATGCCATGACGTCATGGAAATGCATTTTTAACAGAAGAATTCATGCACACGTTGAAGAGAACGTATATATAACAGTTAAAATTATACATCTTTAATGGCTGCCCATTTGGTGGCATCATAGACACGAAAATATATCAAAACGATTCAAATGGAATCAAATATAACTAATATCTCCAGTGAACTAGCTGGTCATTTAAGGCGATTATTTACAAATAAAAGTAAACTCATTCAAAAGAAAAGTAACATTTTTATATCAAGTAAGCAACAACCAGATGCGGAATTTTTATGTAGGGTGGTCTAATTACTTATCTTCATTTCAGATAGAAATAATTATAATTTCCATTTGAGAAAACAGAAAGAAAGAAGAGATCTTTATTCGAAAGAACTATGTATCTAATATGCCCTAAAAGAAATAATTCACAATTTACTATAAAAAAATATAAATTCGATTTAAACAAGTGGATAAATGAAGCTGAAGTATAGCATCTACCAGAAGATAAGAGAATAAATAAAATCGCAGAAAAATCAAAAATACAACATATTTTTGTATTATAATGAATATATAAACAGTATTTCGCTAAATATGAATTTTCCACCAGATACAGTAATCAATATATCAAGTTTTGTATACACAGAGTTTCTCAGTGTATCAAGTTATTCTTTTTAGTTTAAATATTCTTAGAAAGTAATGAAAGATGTAAAAATGTAATAAAATATCACGTTTCGTTTAGATTCATATATTTGATGCATATTATGCTTCAAGAGCATACTTTCTTTCAATTTAATTAAGAAAATTTATCAAAATGCCATGTGATTTTTTTTAAATGAACATTTTTTCTTTTCTCCTCACACTTTTCCAGAATGAAAATTTTTCATAATATTATTGAGAATTAAAAATTGTCCCACTAATTGATACAAATCTACGAAATAAATTAAAATACGAAATCTGAATTAAGATCCCATTTCACTTGAGCTACTCAACCAAATAAACAAATATGATATCTCCCATTATACATCCGGCAACATACTGATGTTATGATTCCTTTCTTTATTGAATTCCCAAAATCAGCTAAAGAAAAAAGAAGGAATTCCATGCTTCCTGAAACTACAATTTATTATGTCAGAAATTTGAACTGTCCTTAATGATTGTTTTTCTTTTTTTCTTTGTTCCAGGGCCAGAGTGTTCTCCAACAGAGCGCCTCATTTTCGAGAAACTGACCGGCTACGAGCCCTTCGGGGTGACATCTACTCTTCTGTACCGGGGTGACAGTTCAACGCCGGGCATCACAGCCGAATGCGTCCGGCGATGTCAGGCATTGTCCGACTGTCGCTCTTTCGTTCTGGATCATCAGAGATTCGAGTGCAGTAGCGTGCAGGACCCTCCCAGCATACATCCGGCAGATTTCAGAGCATCTATTGGAAAGACGTTTTTCGGGGGGCTTTGTGTTCCAGGTGAGTAGTCAGCTCAATTTTTACTATGCGGAAACAAAACAGCTTTTTTCCGGAAACTTATATTGGGAAAAAAATGTAATTCTTTTAAAGTGAATGATGAAATTTCTGAAGTAAGAATTTAGTAAAGTTTAATTACGTCCTAGGTTTTGAAAACAGAGAAATAAGAAATTTTAAAAGATATTTGTTCTAAAATTTAATTGGATATTTTTGTAACTAAAATATAATTTAAATTTATCGTTTATAAAAAAAAGTACTGTGCAGTTATTCGTAAAAATTTTTTTTTTGTTATCTAACTATCAATAAAATAATCCCATAAATGAAAGTTTGTTCCTTATTTTCTCATGTAAATATTAACTAATTAAAAAAAATCTGTGAATTAAAAAAAATTAATTTCAAAACATAAAGATATTTGTTCACAACTTTTATGTTGAATCAGTTCTATTGTTGCACTTATATTAATAAATATGTAAGAAGAGGAAGATCGCTTATTGCAATGTTTTGTTAAAAATCCCAACAGCACTGCATAATTGCTTCACTGAAATTTCCAAGATAAAGATTCAAATTTTTTTTCAAAAAAAAAAACTATTGAAAAATTAATGTGAATTATTGTTGCGAATTACTGTTTCATAAAAATTTCCGTGCAAAGAAAGTAATCAATAAAAATAAAAACGAAAGTTAATAAATGTTTGTCTTAAACTTCATTCCTTTCAGGCAGCAAAAAATAGTTACCATTTTATTTGACTAAGACAGGAATTTCTTTCATTAACAAATAGATTTACTACAAGTAATGAACGGTTTTTTTTCTAAATATTTTATAAAAAAAACTTTATTGTCTTAACATTTCATTTAAGCAGTAAATTGCTAACTTACTCCTTTACCTGCACTTTACAATGGTCAGTCCCAAAGAATTTTCAAGTTGCTTGGGTAAAATCATTGTAATAAATAAATATTTTATTTTCACCGATACTGAGTGGTTGGACCATCTAAAAATAATGTATTATTGTGTAAGAATTAAACTAATCAAAATCTACTCTTAACTCTTCATTCTTTTCCAACAGCATACGTTGGCTGTTCCAATCTGTGGGTTTATGAGCGAATCATAGATCATGAATTACAAGGACTAACGCCTATTGATGTTGTTCGCGTGGTCAGTCTGGAGCAATGTCAGCAATTCTGTCTTGAAACCAGAAAGTACGTGTGCAGATCTGCCAACTATTTTCATCTCAGAAGAGAATGCCAAATTTTCGGCGATGACCGGAATGCTGATAAAGCCAAGTTAGTGGATTCGAGTCGCGTCGACTATTTTGAAAATCAGTGTCTTGTCGGTAAGTTTTCGATTTTCATAGAGTCATTATATGATACTTGAACATTATTATAAAGCAAATAAATTTATTTAATAGCAATTTAGCAAATTGACATATAGATTGATAGTTGAATTCATAAAATATTTTCTAAAGGATTACACTGATCTTGAATATTCAAGATTCCCAAACAAAATCATGAAAATATAATAATTTTCGAAAAATTGCAAATTAATTTGTTTGGAATATCTCAATATATGTTTTCAATCTATTTTGCATAAAAACCTGTAAAATGCAGAAAACAAACTGAACAATGAAGAAATTATCAATAAAATGTTTGAATCTTGGGTTCGCGAAATATTACGGGAAAGATTAATTTTTGAAAGGAATTTTCTCCATTTAAGGATTGAAATTAAATTTCGAGAATTCATATATTGTGAATAATAATCCTCTAAATTCTACAATTGTTAAATTACTTAATTGTTGCCTCAGCTTAAAGATTGATTTGATTTGTATCCAACAAACAACGGAATGAACATTTTATATTCTTTATCTCCAGTTCTGTTTAATTTTGAAAACAAGTTATCCAAGAATTCTTTAAGAAATCTTACATTTTTCTCTCAACAGAAAGCACTTTCTTAATGGAATCGCTTATAATTCCAATAAATAAATTTTTTTAAATAATTTATTTTTATTTAAAAAAAATTTTTATTAACATGACCTATTTTATATACGATAAATTAAAAAAGTATCAAGTAATTAAAGTTCTAGTCACATTTATTTCATAAAAATGCATTTGTCATATAGTTTAATTCTTACATATAGCTTTAAATATGAAGAAAAATTTGTATTCAAGCATTTTTTCAGTTTAATACATTTTTTTTTTTACTTGCAACGCATTTTTTCTGTCTAAAATCCATTTATATTAATATATTTATTTTTCAATAATGCGTTGAAATGAAATTATATCCTGAAATACTGATTAAAAATTAACTTTTAAAATCAATCTTTTTAGGGAGAAAAAAAAACAGAAATTAAAAAAAAAATATATAGGGCATTTTTTTTTTTCTTTTGTCAAAATTTCCATTGGTTATTTCTTAATTTTCTTAAAATTATAAATAAAAATAGACAGCTATTCCATTAATTTTTTTATAAAAGCCAACTTAGATGTAAAGTTAATTGCATTTTTATTGGTATAAGAGTGAATAATAAGTACTGACATTGTGTTAGTCAGAAATAGATTAAGAATATATCAAATTTAATCTCTGCTTTTCAATTACATATCAGGACTTTTTTGTTTAATTTTCTATTATAATACTATCATCCCTTCTTTAGAAACTTCATTCTGTCCCTATCAAAAGTCCGAGGAAGATCTGGCAATGATCTATGTGACCAAATCGCTACCGGACACACTGTCCACTCTGCACTGCGAAAGGGAATGCAATAGAGAAAGGGAATTCAATTGCAGGAGTTACACTTACTGGGACAGAGGTGCCCATGGCAGTGTCTGCATGCTGAGTGCCGAAAGCAGATTCACAGGACAAGGAATCGGACTGACTTATCGGAAGGGTGCCACTTTCTCTGGCAAAAATTGCAAAATATCCATTACTGATAGCAGGCAGCAGCCTACAGTCCAGCCTCCTGATGATCATGCTGCAACCAAAGGCACGGCAGCAACTTTCCCAACTAGGTAATTAATTGTACTGTATTTTATTTCTTTAAATGTAAAGTAATCATTATTTCTTTGGAATTATATTACTATTTTTTTTTTTGTTTAAATGTAGAATTTATAACTGTTTCTTAATAATTTCCTCAGAAGAGTAGAGGAATCAGCACTTTTTTTATGGCATAAAAAGGTAATACAAGATTTAAACTGTTTCAGCATATTGGGATAATAACTTTCTCAGATCCAACAAATAATAATTTCATCATTTTTCCAATTTTAACAATCATAGTGACTAAAAGATCTTCTGGAAAGTCTTAAAAAATATCCACTGGACCTTTTATGACTGACAAATTGTTTTATAAAAGCATGTGAACATTGTTAAATTGATGTGAAGATGAAAATTTCGTTTATATATATATATATATATGCAACATAGTTTTGAATGTTAAAGTATATAAAAAAAAGATAAAATTAATACTTCTTTTCCTAATATTTAGCATTTGCTGCCATCTCTCCTACTTCACGAGGCTAGTTCCAAAGTTTATCCAAATTGAATACCATTAATTTTGAATCATTGCTTCACAATATTTTAAATAAGATCACTCTGTACAAGCTTTGGATTTTATAGGAAACTAGCCACATTTGGTGACCAGTTGATTTTCTGGAATTAATGGTGTTCAAAATTTTAATTTGATATTTAGTTTAAGTTGGTTTTAATGACAGCAAAATATTTTTAATTAACTGCAAAATATTCTTAAACTTTAACTTTTGATTAAAATATAACTCATACTATCCTAGAAGTTTTACATAATTCTGTTCATCGTGCTCTGCGTTTACTTACTTTAGGTCTATATCTTTATGCATCCAATTATATCACAGGAAAAAACAACAGTGTTTAAAATTCGGCGCTATTGCTTGATTTTGAAGTTATACCTTACTATTAAATATAACAATTTCAAAAATTTTATTAAAGCCACGACTTGTACTGAAAGCTATTCAACAGAGGGAGAAAAGCCGAATCTTTATATATTAATCATTAACAAGGAAGGGGGGGGGGACCCGGATGAAGTATTCATAGCAAAAATGTAAACGATTTTGAATTTCCCTTCAACAATGACATTTTAACAATACACTGTTATAAAATACAATTGAAATATTTTTTAATTTATTAAATATAGAAAAAATAATAAGACAAAATATTTAGTATCATTAAAAGTACAATTTTTTAAAATTTCAGATGGAGTAAAAATTATTTTTTAATTATAATATTTTCAGCAGTTATCGCGGGAAAAAAAGTCAAAAATTCGTTTAATTTTTAATAAATTAAAATTTTAGCTTAAATTTAAAAAAAATAAAATCACTCCCAGGTGCACATTTTTATCTTCCATAATAAATGCATATCAAGTTTGATTGCTCTATGAACAGACGGTCTAGCCTGCAGAGCATCAACACATACATTCATCTTTATTATTCGTAGAGATTGGTCCGTTCTGTAAATAATAATAATAGAATGGATAATCCAAATTTCATTACAAAATTTTGGAGACGTTCTAAAGTTGTTTATAAAATCTTTATTAAAGCTAAGTAAACATTATCGAAATTGGCCTTCAAATTGGGAAAGATTAAATTTTGTATTTATTCAAATTATAAAAGAAAATTTACGAAGAAAATAGTAATCATCTACAAATTTAAAATCTCTAAACCTTGTTTTTATAATCTATTTCGGCATAAGTCTTTCAAGTTTCCCGCGCATTTTATCTTTTATCTGTACTTAACTATCTAGTAATGCACAATTAAAACTTTTTGAAATTAATCAGAATTATGAATTTTTATTACAACTGTTCTGATATACTGCCATATAGACGAACGCAAAATCCCTCTTTGTTGGTCGTGAATATGATATACTTATTCTAAAGCATAACAACAAACAAAAAATCTTTTTAAACCCAACTTTATGCGCTATATTTTGTTTTAACACTTTATTGCAGGCCTACAGAACTTCCTACTTTCAAACCACCACCTCATAAACCCCCTCCTCCTCCGCCCCCACCGCCTCCTCCAATACATCCTATGCCACCTCCAATATGCAGCATTAATCAGTTCACTTACGAGAAAGTGATTGGACATGATGTCAGAGGAGGGAGACGAGAAAGAATACCCACTCGAGTGCCAGTAGGAGTTGTGCAGTCCTGCCAAGCTGAATGCCAAAGACTTGGAGAGAGATGCCAAGGCTTTGTGGTTCAATATCAGAGTTATCAGAATTGTTATGTGATCCTTAGAGATCCGACTGATGAACCTATTCTTGTACCATCTTTTGATTCCGTATACTTTAATAAAGTTTGTTTGAGAGGTAAGTACACAAATAAGAAAAGATAGTAATTTAAAGACATAGATTTAACTAAAATAATTTAATCTTAAGCAGCATCTTACCATTAGTAACATAGAGAGGGTAAAGGGCGTAGTAAAAATAATCACCCTACCTGTTAAGTTCTTCAATTTTTGGCTTAAAAGTAAATAATATAAATACAAAAATATTTCTTGGATCCAATAATAGAACTAAGGGAATCTATGCCCCTCAGCCCCCGTTTATCTTTACCACGCTACTTTTTATCATTACAAAATATGTAAAGATTAAACAAAGGAAATTTATTTTATCAAATTGATTGTTGATAAAAATATGGGATTGCACTTTTAAGAAGTTTATATAAAGGTTTTGAGAGTACAAAAGCATTTAAAAAATATTTGCCTTTAACATTGTACTAATTATCAAGCATTTTATAAATAATGAATTTATTATTTAATTCACTATTCAATTAAAGTTGTTAAGAAGAGTAAATTGTAAATTAATTTCTCATTACGAATAAAATTAAAAAAAAAAACGTTGACTTTTATTTACATATAAGATGTAGCGGTTAAAATCGAATGACTTTTTTGTTGAAGAGTTAGAAAGAATTATTTTCTTAATTAATCTACATTAGAGGAACATAGAAGAGAAAGAAAAATTACTAATAAATTACAAATGACATATCATTGATCCATATATCCCCCCTCCTATCGAGAAAAAGTTGCACAACGAATCCGTCAGTATAATACAGCATGAAGAAAATTATCGGAGACATGACAGTTGTAAATTTCAAGCGCCAATCTTGAAATAAATTCAATAACATTCCTATTTTTTTTTCACATTTATGACAAAGGATCTGGAATCAACTAAGCTTTCTAATAACTAGAAAATGGGAATTTTATTTCTAAAGAAAAAAAAAGGATATGCCATAAAAGAAATTCATTTGTGCACAATATTAATTAATTATCGAGATATCATTATCAGATACAGTTTAAAAGTTGAGGTATTCAAATCGAAAGCAAATGTATTGAACAACTCTAGATTTTATTCAAGTAAATAGTATTAATCCTCGAATGCTTGACTTTTTATTTTTTATAAAAAAAATATGTGTGTGTTTTAAATAATTGCATAAATTTAGGAAAATTATTTTTTAAAAATTAAATTAGTTTTTTTGTGAAATTAAAAAAAATCAAAATGTGCCAAATGTCTACATTATTAATTTAAATAACATCCCAGTGACATAGATCACATAAAAATTCTTCAATAGCAATTATAGCCCGATGTATTTACTGATATATTTTTTACAATGCAAGGAAAAAACTATTTTGGAGGTATTTTTAATTGTAGAATTATCTATAGCCAATTATAATAGCCAAAATACATTTTATACCATATACATAATATTTATACAATAGCTTGGGTGCTTTCCAAAGGTACAGTTTACAGTTTAATTCTAGTACCTCTATTACCATAAGCTAGTCTTTTCTACAAATGTTTATCAAACAGCATTTAAAAAAGGATTTCCAAACACTCGTTGTTAGCCTTTGGACCAATCATGTGAAGCTTATAAATGGAATTAAAAACATATAGCCAAATGGTTACACAATGAATTGTAGGGTTAACTTCATTTGAGTATGAGATTGGACTTTTTGTTTTTTACTGAACTTTTGGACACAATCTTCAAACTTGCAACATTTTCCTAACAGAAAAATTGCATAAGTAAGTAAAATTTTACGCCACAGATGATATTTTAGTTACAGATTTCTTTACTTTTTAGTTATGTTCAGATAACAATATTTTTGGTTATATGAAAACCAAAAGGAGTTTTTTAAAAATAAATTGCAAAACATAGTAACAAGTAACCATACTTGTAACAAAATTAATGTTTGTGTTTGTAGTAGCCTTCAACATTTATTTCTTCTATACCTAACATCAACACATCAGATTCTAACTCATTCTTTAATCATGTTTTAACAGAAAGGACATGTGGGAAGCTGTGGACTTTCGAAAGATATTTGCATCACGAACTACACGTGGAGCCTATTCGTGAAATTGCAGGTGTTCTGGAACGCGCGGACTGCGAGGACCTGTGTCTGCACGAAGCCCCTCATTGCAAATCTGCAGTGTACCACTACCTTGAAAGAACGTGCTTCTTGTTCTCGGAGAACAAGCGTTCGGCGGCTAATCGTTTTCATTACACAAGTGAAGAAGTGGAGTACTTGGATAATCAATGTACATCAGGTGAGGAGAAATTATCCGACATAGAAATTTTTGTTACATATTTTTAAATTTATAGTTTAAGAGTTCGATTATCGGTTAACACAATGTAAGAAAAAGCTTAATACCTATTTTCAGAATCTTAATATAAATTAGGACATTTTAATCATTGACTGTTCGATTCAATATATCTTACAAATTCTACTTGAATCAGAAACGTTTTCTTAAAAATAAGAATTTATAGCTCAATTTTTAAAATTTTGTGTTAAGCTATCAATTTTTTCCTTCTCCAAGAATCATTATAAAAAAATGGAAGTTCTGTAAGCACAAGTAATTGTTTCTGATATAACTAGCAAAATGATTGGCCATATCTCATCAGTGGAAAAAAAAATGGAGATGGGAGAAGAAAAAAAAAGATATTTTTTGGAAGTGTCACTAAATTGCCTAATCTGGATTATCAGAAATGGTAACCCAAATACTATATAAATATACAGGGTGTTCATTAATTACTGTCGGGGTTTCCGTACTTCATAACTTTCGAATAAAAAATATTACGCAAAAACCGATTACGTATTCATAAATTACAACTCAAAGAATTTTATTAATGATATTAAAGTATAAAACTTGCACAATTTGCACCGAATGATAAACCGCGTCGTTTTGAGTTCGCAGAACAAATTTTGACTCGAATTGAGGATGATGAAAATTACCTTCGGAAATGGTTCTTCAGTAACGAATCCACTTTTCATGTGTCAGAAAATGTGAATAAACATAACTGTAGAATATGGGGCTCGGAGAACCCGCACGATTATCGAGAATTGGAAAGAGATAGCCCAAAGGTGAATGTTTGGTGAGCTTTACCACAAACTGAAGTTATTGGACGTTTCTTCTTAGCTGAAACAACAATAAACTCCGTGACATACCTTGACATGCTGGAGATGTATGCGGTTCCTCAGATGCAGCAACATCAGCCAGATGTGATATTTTAACAGGATGGTGCACCCCCACATTGGGGCATGATTGTACGTGACTTTTTAGACGAGAACTTTCCCGACAGAGTGTGGAAAAGGTGAACCAATCCCATGGCATCCGAGATCCCCAGATATAACACCGCTGGATTTCTTTCTATGGGGGTTTGTCAAGAACATTGTGCACAAGACCCCTGTGCCCTCCAGCAAAATTGTTACTGCGATCCAAAATGTTACCCCACAAATGCTGAAGAACACTTGGAGGGAAATCGAATTTCGTCGAATTCATGTTACGAGCCACGAAGGGCAGCCATGTGCAAATTCATTAATCTTTTTAATATGCATTAATAAAATTCTTTGAGTTGTAATTTACGAATAGGTAATCGGTTTTTGCGTAATATTTTTTACTCGAAAGTTATGAGGTACGGAAACCCCGACAATAATTAATGAACACGCTGTATATTTCAATTTTATGACTGATAGTTTTTGAATGTTGGAAAGAAAGGTTTATTAAAGAAATCTCTTTATGTAGCATAAAGACAAATTCATAAACGCTGAAAGTTGAATCAAAGTGCCAGACACTTTTGTATTCGAGCGCCGTAAATATCATGAAAAAGCACTTAACTTCATAATGATTAAGAGTAAGGTTGTGATATTGAAATATCAAAAACACTCAATTTAGTGAAAGTAAATTTATTTCAACGACGGCGTTCAGACTTTACTTATACAATTATTTCATCAAACGCAGCCTTTAGAATAGATGATCACTGAATCACAGAAGAAGCAAAAATGATTTAAGGGTAGTTATGCAATTATAAACCAAATACCATAAAGTTATCACTACTGAAAAATGTACCTAAATCAGTAATTTTCTATGCAAAATTAAACCAAATCCAATTCGTTACAGAACGGGTCTGTCAAAAAATTGCAACATTAGAATTGTTCTGTAATATATTGTAAAAATGACTATTTCTGAGTATTTTAAAGGTAAAGTAAAACACAGAAAATAACTTAAAACAAATAATGTTTACAAAAAAGCTCATAGGCTAAATTTAAACAGATTCTAAAAGTTGTTAACAATCTTTCGTAGAAATCTGCAATCATTATAATCGAGTCTTCTGAAATAACAAAGATAAATTATCATTAAAAATATGTATATAACAACATATCTCTCAATTCATTTAAGATATATCTTTAATGAAATATTTTACATAAGATGGTAAAGAATGTATTTTATATATTATTTCATTCTGGCTTTTAATGATATAGAACTTTTTTCTTCTTTATAGAATCACCTACATGTCAGTACCGAGAATTTCCTGACCGGTTTCTACCACAACTGGATCGGCTCACCAGAGCTTACAACCTAAAAGATTGTCAGAGACAGTGTGATACCGAACGAAGCTTTGTTTGTCGATCGGTTAATTACGAAATAGTAGCAAAAGACTGCGCTTTGAGCAGTGAAGACATATCCAGCTTACCACAAGGCGTAAACGCACTTCAGCCGCGAAGAAACTCTCTGTACAGTGAGAAGGGCAGTTGTGAGCAAGGTTAGTTATTAAAAAGAATGCTTTTTAATTTTAATTAAACGTCTCATTTATTTCTTACCTGGTGGAGGAATAAAGTTTTATGCGACTTGTCAAATACTGTAAATAAACCCAAGATCTAAAAACAGAATTTCGTGACAACAATTTTGAAATTACATCAGTATTGTTTCTATATATTCATTTAATTTAAAGCTTTGTAAGACTGCTGCAATATCGACGAATTTCTGAATTAATTTTTTTCATCGGAACTCTTTTTATTTTTCACTTTAATTTTAATCTTTATAGATTATGTTACTGACAAAATTTAAAAGCGTAAAAAAGTTCTTCAAAAATATTCTTTATGTAATAGCATCCATAAAATCATTTTATTAAATCAAATATTAAAGTAATCTATAAATATTTTCAAACTTATATATTTTAAACTTAAAAAATTTGGTTTGGGTTTAATTCGGACAAATGACACTTTATTCTGTCCATGCTACTGGTATATCGAATTCAGAATTAACTTGAATTATATTTCAGTGTCAGTCCAGTGTAATCCGCAAGACATGTTGCTGACAATTCACTTCGACAGCCCTTTTCATGGCCGAGTTTATGCCAGAGGAAACCCATCACAATGCTTCGTGGTAGGAACTGGACAAACTTCTCTTCAGTTCGCAATTTCAATGGGAGCAAGATGTGGTACTACAGCAGAAGTAAGACGATATGTTTCTTGGCAATTTTAATTGCAATAAGACTAATGTGAATATGACCTAACAAAAATAACAAATGATATTCGATGACTGAAATCCATAATCCAATAAATAGATAATATAAATAAAATTATTTTAAACTATTTATTTCTAAATCTATCCCTTAGATCAATAAAAATTTTAAGTATGAGTAGTTAATTAGGGTAAATACCTTCATAAGAACTTAAAAAGTATGAACAAATAGTTGATATCTTCATGTAATATTCGGAATTTTTTTCATTTAAGAATGAATTAATTGAGATAATCAGTTTCTTTATTGCCAATTTTAGAAAAAATTGAAATATGAGACAGGAAAAGAAGGCATGTTTTCCTTCAAAATTTACATACTTTTCTTGTGCGTTATTTTGTAGTGACTCTTGTCTCTATAACAGGCAAAAGAAGGTTCACAACAAGCAGCTTTTGCATGTTCAAAACTCTGGAAATTAAAGCAAAGAAGCGCGTTTGAAATATGAGGTTTTATTGCTAAGTTCAGACCACCTGTTTTAGTGGACTGAAGTCTTATAAAGAATAGAATGCTAGCCAAAAAAAAAAAAAAAAAAAAGTTGAATAAGTAACAGCAATGTAATTCCATATACAATACCGATATAATTCAATAAAATTTTAATAATTGAATTATATCGGTATTGAGTAATTCAATCGGTAGGAGTCTTTTTGACACAAGAGTAATAATATGTTGAATGACTATTCTTATCAAAGAATATCAAGTATAAGAATAATAATAAGTATAAGATAAATCATGTACTAAAAGGGTGAAGGTTTCAAATTTTAACAGGAAAGAATGTCTCAATACCAAGCAATATGTTCCAACAGATGCATCGGACTAGTGCAAGTATCTAAGCATGTAGCATGGAGTAAATAAATACCGGAGGATTGCATCATACTTAATGTCCTTTAGGAGCTTTAATTAAATAACAAATATCTGAAATAAAATTTTTGGAATTTAAAAGAAATGCCGAAAATTTCTATGGAATGCAAAACTTCTTGATATTTATTAACCACTTGATTGTCAAAGTTGCTCAATAGCAACATATGTTTTCATTGGCTCTTATGGGAGATCTACATTTCAAAGGCTTTACATGATTATTATAAGCACACCTTCTTACATAGATTTTTTGGGTAATAATTAAAATAAGTTTCTAAAAACTAATTAAAATTAATTAATTACAATAAATTTTTATTGTAATTAATTAATAACATATTTAATTTAAATATGTTATACATACCCTACTTATTTAATATGTGCACCCAAATTTTTTTTGTTCTAACCTTTCATCATTAAATAACATACTTTGTAATTTAAAGTTATAATAGTTTTAGCAGCTAAAAATTCCAAAAAAATTTCCATCAATCAATCAAATTTACTGTTCATTTATAAACAACTGACAATGATCCCCATTATTCAAAATATTTATTATTTTAAAATTATACACCGCAATAAAGCATGTAAAACGCATTTATTATATCATTGTTAAATTATTTTTTTCTCTCCCTTCTCGTAACGTTTTTTTTTTTTTTTCCCTTCTTCTTCTTTTTTTTCCCCCTAAATTAGATATAAAATAAATGGACAATTTTAAATTATATTAGATCATTTATTTTAATTTGTGAAGATATATTTTTTTAAAACATTACAAATTCTTTCATCAAATGCCACAATTTGGCATGTGCTAATACTTCAATTTGATATGCTAATTGGTAAAATAAAAAAAAGAAAAGATTTCATTATTTTCTGCTAAAACTGCACTAAATGATAATGACAAATTTGGTCCCGTCATTAAAATTTATACATGAATTTCATATAATCGAAAACATTCTATTTTAATGTCCTTCACAACTTTTCAAATCTTTTCCTACAGACAAGCGATCAGTTCGTGAACGAAGTGGTGGTCCAGCAACATCCGGTCATCATGACGGATCACGACAAGACCATCAAAGTGGTGTGCTCTTTCGAAACGCAAGAACGGACATACACTATGGCAGGTCCCGGTGTAGGCGGAAGCGGTGCTGGTGTGGATGTAGCGTAAGTAATGCTGTTTGCTTACGCATAGATCCTATTTTTCGCTACGTATGAATCTATTTGTTGTAATAAAACGCAAATTATATGTTTGTCAAATAGTAATATTCTTTAACGAAACATGCTTCTTATACCACGTCTGATTTAAGAGAAGACGTGTTTTCTTCTGAATTCGTGTAATACCATGTTGGCTTCTAGACTGAAAGAACTGACAATTAAGCAGAATCTTTAAAAATAGTAATCAAACTTAAAAATCAGTTTTAAAAAATTAACTGAATTACGAACCTTAAACCAAAGTTAATTCTCAAATTTTACAATTTAGATACAAATTGTATTAATCAAATATTGGAAAGAGAAGTAAGTAAATGGAGCAAATATAAAAATAGGAAAAAGCAACTAAGGACTAAATGTTAAAATGAAAAATATATGGAGAATGGAAGAAATCCTATTCATAAACAGACAGACGAAATTCTAAAAATATGTTTTACGGATTCGGGGAGATCTGAAACGCAAATATTCGTCAAAATTTCGAGTTCGAATCTTTTAAAGAATAGGTACAATGCTTTCTTTTTGTATATTCCGTATACGAGAAAGTAAAAACAACATTTACAGTAGCTTACTTTTTAGTTCAATTTTAATGTAATTTAAGGCTTAATTCTTACATCCTCCACCACAGAATAAGCCATCTTCACGCTATACTTATCACTCTAACAAATACCGAAATAAGCAATAAAAAGTAACGCACAATTTTTACAGCCCCAGTTACTCCTATATTCTCATCCATTTAACTTTATTGTTAAAATAAATATTATTATTTAATAATAATGATTATAGCATGATACACAAAATTGCAAAGAACTTTAATGAGTCGTTAATAGAATAGAAGATTTGAATATCAATTTTGATATATAATAAGTTTTGTATATTTTTCAATATAATGAGCTTGGTATATATATTTTTCGAATTTCAATTTTGATAACTAGTGAATAATTAATAGAAAAACGTAAATTAATCAATTTTATAAGTTTCTTAATTTAATTCAGATTATTAACTGAATTTAATTAATAAGTTAGTTTAGTTTAATTATGTTAACTTCCCGTTTTTGAAGTAAATAAGAGCTGTTTTGGGATGGATTTCATTATATTGTATCGCGGTAATATGAAAAGTAGGCAACTCGGCTAACACCACCACTCCTAATTTTCGCACACACTAGGGAGAGCACATCAAATTTAATGTGCACCAGGCCTATGTATATGACGGAGTTTTGGATTTAGATCAGGTTCCGAATCCGAGAAGCCACCGCGGCCCCAAAAATTAATAAGTCCATAAATTCAATCTTAGGAAATATTCACTCCGTTGAAAATCATAATAAATTTTAAGAGTTCCTGATAAAAGAGTAATTTTTTTAATAATCTTTAAAAAAATGTTTTATCTTTTCATAAACATTTTCAGATTATTAATCACTGAGTTTTTAATTATGATAGGAGAACATACAATAAAGCTGCACTAACTGCTGTTGTGACGAATACGGCTCCTCCACCCAATGTGGCGATGAGAGTTCTAGACCGAACAGGACGAGACGCCAGAGCAGTCGGATTAGGAGAAGAACTGACGTTGAAGATTGAACTGCGAGAAGCATCCAGTGAGTAACAAAATCTGATTTATGTCAATGAAAAAAAAAAATCGAGTCTCCAAAATATAATCATTTGGTACATCTTTTTCTACTTATTCTAGGTGCATTTGCCATTTTTGCACGAAACTTATACGCTCGAAGTACTAATGGAGAATCATTATTCTTAATAGACAGTTCTGGGTGAGTATAATTTCTTTGCCAATATGTACTTTAAACGTAATACATTAGCTAATTAGATGACACTGTATATTGTAAAAAAAATATTCAAACAAAAATAAGAAATTTACATGTATTTTATAATTGTAAATAAGATTTAATAATAAACCTAAATTGGAGCTGATGCCACCAGTGGCGTATAGACTAAGGGAAGAGGATAGATGCCATCCTTATGGGCACCATTAGAACAAAACATTAATGTGTTTACATCATTTTTTAAAATAAAATTTAATGAAGGAGTGAAAAAATAATACCGTTCCCCCTGATTCCACTTATATTTACTAAACCAATGATAATGATTGTGGGGGTAGGGTGAAAAAACATATTATGCTCCGGGTATCTGTTTCTTTCACTACGACATCGCATATCATAAAATCACAACATTTAACACAACAATACACACGATTATTTTTTAACAATCGTCGTGTTTTTAGCACAGGAAAAAGCAACTCAGTACAGTTGGATAATAATATTTAGACAAACAAAAATAAGGGGGGTTTTTCTCTTACCTTCAAAAGAAAAATAAAAGTTTACATTTACTGCATAAAGATTGAAGAAACTGTTTTATAAAATCCATCGCAGCGAACCACTACAGGAAATGCAGATTATACAGTGTATAGAATACAGTTTTAAAAAACAGATAGTGCTTCTTCCATTAAACAGAATAATTTCGATGTCTGATAAATCAAGGTTTACCTGGTCTGAACGCATTATACTTAATGAATTGTTCATTTCGAATGGGTTAAAATGGCACAATACTTCTAGTTTGATGCGATTAATGATGAACATATTTATTTGTTACCTAGATTATTTCCAAATTAAAAGCTATGAGTAAAAATTGTTATCCAGTAAACTTTTGAGAAAATATTTCAGAGATACTGATCATAAGAAAAAAAAAGAAGATTAGTAAAATATCAGATATTATTAATGACAAGAGAACAGATTTGATTGGAGTGATTTCCCAAAAACTTTCTCGCATATTCTTGCATGGAACTGGCGTACAATAGTTACGAAATAATAAGCTTTGGTGTGAATTTAACCTTTTTACTGGATCTATCGCGGATCTTTGGAAAGTTGTTTGGTGATTAATCCCTAGCATGCGGTATCCGGAAATCGAATTTGTGTGTTGGATGCGTTTTTCCCGACTTATTGAAACAAAAATTTGACACAAAACAACACTTGTAGCCAAAAAATTCAATAAAAAATTTAATATATCAATGCCATTGCGTTTTTGAACTATCGCATCTACATTTTTCTGAAAGTACCGCCAACAAAACCTCAATCTCTTGTTGGACTTGACTAAAAAATTGAAAGGTGTCTAGATTATGGATGTTAATTCGGTTTATCGAATATCATCTTTATAGCTCACTTGGTTTTGTAATTATCATGTTAAATTATATTCGAATATCTAGACAAACAGATTTTGCTCAAAATTTGATAGAAATCTACAAATTTGATGTAAAGATCTTCTGGATACGTGTCAACTCAGGGAGATTTAAACCTTGGAAATTCGTTAAAATCTCGATTTTGATTTTTTTTAATAATTACAATACTTCCTCTATATAACATATACGAAAAAATAAAAAGCAATGATGATATCTTTATAATCTGGAACCTTAAAATCCATTTTTATTTTCAGCTGCCCAACTGATGCTACAATATTTCCAGCTTTGCAATTAGATCCGACCGATCATAAGTCGCTAATATCAACTTTCAAGGCTTTCAGATTCCCTTCATCTGGAATGGTGAATTTCGAGGTTCAGATTCGGTTTTGCCAAGAAAAATGCGAACAGGTAAATATTTAACTCATTATTCATTCATTTAATTTAAATAAGGTGACCAGCGTGAATTAATCAGAAATAAATGATCTTTAAATTCATTCGCTAGAAAACTTACAATCAATTAATTTTCGGAAAAAATTGCTGAGGAAGAACTTTAAAATAATATAGCCAAATATATGAAAAATGAATTTGAATTCTGTTTTTTAGTCTTCTAACCACAAAAACATTTTTCAAAATGGTCAGGATTCATTAAATAAGTCTTCATTGAAAATATATCGAGTCCTTCATTCAAATCCCATTAGCTATTTTAGATACTAAGAGTCAACTCGGTACATTTTTTTCATAATTAAAAATCAATTTAAAGAACCAAATTGAAAAAATAATTAATTGTGAAAGAGATCACCACTTTTCCAGTTTTAAAACATATCATCCCAAATAGTGGATGTAGCTACTACATGGGAAGGAGTGAATGTGTTGTGTAATATACATTTGTCGAGCCTCTACCTACCTCAGGTGAGCAGAACCTTCATGTGGCCTAAAACAAAAAGGAAGACTTCCAGCTCTTGGGTCGGTCACCCCCTTCCCCCTGAGAAGAAGAGTTTAATTTTAACTCCGAAATAATATAAGGCAGCAACTCCTCCCTGGACCTGTTAGCACATAGGGAGAGGTAAAAGAATTCGAAATTTCGTTCGAATCTTTTGTGATTTGCTTAGCAAAAAGGATAGTTTGGCTTCATTGCCATCCATTCGAGGGGTGCCCGGTTTGAATTGATTTGTCAGGGCTGACCCCGAGTGGAAAGTTTCTCGGCTCTTGTTGGGTTGTAAGGAAGATGACTGATCTCTTCGGAGGTAGGAGGTAAGACTAACCGCGTCATCCTGACCTCGAGACTGGGGGGGGGGGGGGGCTCATTCGCCGTAACAAGTCACAGAGGCGTCACAGAAAGTGATGACTAAAGACCTAATTAATTTCGATCAGTAACGAGCCCGAGAATGCCCTTTTGGGTTATAGCCCCAAAAGGACGTTAAGTACGGCCCCAAATGGACGCTGAAGTCTGTAAGAATGGCTGTAATGTAACTTGCAACGTGATATTTTGGATTTCGGTACCCTCCATCGCAAAATCTAGATGTAGATCTTCAAGTTTGAATTCAAAACTCTGAATTTAGCACACTTTTTCATGGGGGTGCAGTTTAAAACTAGATGAAATTCATAAATTATAAAAGTTCTTTGAATGGGGATACAAAAAAAAATAATGCTTTTCCATAATTAAGTATGCAACAGTTAAATTAGTACATCTAGTATGTTGTCTCACACTTCTCTACAGCAGATTCTTAAAAAGTTTTAGTGCTACTTTTCGCTTTCCCTTTTCCAATCTCCTCTCCCCCCCCCTCCCTCCCGCGTTCTTCCCACATATATATACTTCTAATGTACTTTATAGAAAATATGTTGTTTTCTTAATTTATATTTTCAGTATGGAAATCAAATGAAACTATTAAGCTTATCATATAAGGCATACAACATAATTAAAGAATCGATCAATCTTTAAAATATAATAACACAACAGAAATATGGCACTTTTTGCTATAAGTGATAGTCTGATTGTTTAATAAATGTAGGAAATTTTTCTATTCTGCTGATAAAATAAATTTTAAAAATAATTTTACTTAGTAATTAGATTTTCAAAATAAAAATAATTTTTAATAAAATAATAAAACACTTTTTAAGTAATTTCAATCTGAAGTAGAATAGAGTAATTATATTCTGATGCAAATAAACAAAAATATGAATTTAGGAAATATATTGAAATTACAAAACGTTCAAGTTGGTTTAAGGATTATTCTCCAGTTCAACCAACGAAAGGAGAAAAAAAAAGTTAATATTACTCCTAAAATAATAATACTGTTATTTTCTGTTTTCAAAATTAGGTGGATTCCAGTATTATAATCCCAAATTCATGCGAGCAAAAACATACTTAAAAAAAATCTAAACTCATTTATTTATTATTCAATGAAGAGAAACTAATCCACACAATATGTAAAAATTACATATGTTTACATTTTAGTATATTTTGGAATGAAGTTTCCACTAACTAAAAAAATCAAATTGGTGATTGAAATGGAAATAAAATACAATGCTTCGTATTTATAAATTATGTATATAGCTACATCGCTTTCATTTAATAGGTTCGTTGTGGTAGCAAAGGGCATTCTTACGGAAGAAAAAAGAGGGACCTGAAGAATATTCCATTTGACAACAGAACAAACTTTTCACTTTTGGATGATGAAGACGTGTACTTTGATCATGATAACTATGACACTATTCGGGCAGTTGTTCAAGAAGAATCACAATCGATGATCCTTCCTGCAGCTGATGACCCTATGCAAAATAATGATGGCAGCACTGAAACTACAACAGTTTTTTCTACGACAGTCTATGGAACATTTTCTGATTCAACCCATCAACTTAAATCTGAAGGAAAAACTGGAAGTCATTTCTCAAGTGATAATCCACCTACAAATTCGGGAGAAACTCTCACAGAATTAGAATTCGAAACTGAATCCCATAGAATAAAAGAAAAAGCTACCGAAACTTACACTTTTTCGGGAATTTCAGCACAATCAAAATCTGGAACTGAAGCTCCTGCAGATAAAAGCACTACTAAAGAATCATATTTGTCTCAAGAAACTGTATCGATGACTCCTGTACCGGAGTCCACAGAAACCCTAACTGATTCAACGAATACAAAAGGATTTGAAAACCGAATTACCACTAAATCTGATACCGCAAATTTAAAAATAAAAGGGAAGGAAAAAACTGATAATCCTCATCGATCTTCAATTTTCAACAGAAAATTTGCCTTCATTCACAACGAAGATAATAATACCAATCTTTACACTACTCCAATTCCATCACATATTCAGCCACAAACAATAAGTTATTTGGCATTCAATAATAACGAAACCGAACGTCGAGGCAATTTAGATAAAAGAATTAATTTCGCTAGACCAGATATCAAAACACTTGATGATGCTCATACTCCAGTGCCAGCATATCAAAATCCAAATCGTCCTTTCTATGGAAGTGACAGATGGTCATCTATTTCAAGGAAGGATCCCTTTTCAGCAAACAGAAATCCATATTCTCAACAAAATAATCGAATGCCAGATTTGGACAGAAATCCAGACAGAAATAGAGGACACGATACTCTCCATCCAACGAACACTGATAAAATCCATCCATTACCACTCAATCCACAAAGATTAGTAGACAATGTTGATCCATCAAGAAAATGGAATGCTCCTTCACCACAAGGTACTGATTCCATACCAGGACATCACCCTGTTTACCCTCCTTTACAATCTCATCCTATTGAAATACATGAAATTCCTGGAACTTGGGACGGAAACAAAAATAGAGATCCACCTCATCAGCAAAAGCCTGTGGTTCCACCTTATAACATTTATAATTCACAAGATATGGACAACAGACAACCTAGAGTTGTTACAACATCTCCAAATTTT